>NC_091464.1:82949679-83258116 GCF_027789765.1 Dendropsophus ebraccatus
GTAGATAATGCGGGAGAGTTATCGATACTCGTACGCCAGTCTTAAAGCGTCACTGTCATCATAGAACATTTTTGACATGTCATAGAGACATCATAGAGACTTGTCAAAAGTTTTGATCGGTCCGGGTCTGAGTATTTAGATTCGGTACGAGGCTGAACACTCCGACCCAGACTGATCGAGACGTTTGACAAGTCTCTATGATGTGTCAAAAGTTTTCTATGATGACAGTTACACTTTAAATAAAGCCCGCACCCTTTTCCCATTCGGATTTACTAAGAGGCGTATGTGCAGGCATTGTGTAAAAATCAGGTGTAGATAACTGTTTCCAGGCATAAACCTTAATAAATCAGGCGCTGGAGAAGGTCCCCCCTCCCGACCGTCCATCAGGCGAACAGGGAATACAGCTGGTATAAGCTGCCTCCCCGTTAGATACTCCATGGCTAGAATAGGGACTCATGTATCAGAAGATCTGCATGTGGTACATGAGGCACTATGGTTTGATCAAAGTATATACCCCCCTGAATACATTCATACCCCAGACCTCCAGGAATACATTCATACCCCAGCACCCCCTAATCATATTCATACCCATGGCCCCTAAATAACTTAATGACACAGGCCCCATGAATAAATCCACACCCCAGACCCCCAGGAATAAATCCACACCGCAGACCCCCAGGAATAAATCCATACCCCAGACCCCCAGGAATAAATCCATACCCCAGACCCCCAGGAATAAATCCATACCCCAGACCTCCAGGAATAAATCCATACCCCAGACCCCCAGGAATAAATCCATACCCCAGACCTCCAGGAATAAATCCATACCCCAGACCCCCAGGAATAAATCCATACCACAGACCCCCAGGAATAAATCCATACCCCAGACCCCCAGGTATACATTCATACCCCAGACCTCCAGGTATACATTCATACCCCAGACCTCCAGGAATAAATCCATACCCCAGACCCCCAGGAATACATTCATACCCCAGACCCCCAGGAATAAATCCACACCGCAGACCCCCAGGAATAAATCCATACCCCAGACCCCCAGGAATAAATCCATACCCCAGACCCCCAGGAATAAATCCATACCCCAGACCTCCAGGAATAAATCCATACCCCAGACCCCCAGGAATAAATCCATACCACAGACCCCCAGGAATAAATCCATACCCCAGACCCCCAGGTATACATTCATACCCCAGACCTCCAGGTATACATTCATACCCCAGACCTCCAGGAATAAATCCATACCCCAGACCCCCAGGAATACATTCATACCCCAGACCCCCAGGAATACATTCATACCCCAGACCTCCAGGAATACATTAATACCCCAGCACCCCCTAATCATATTCATACCCATGGCCCCTAAATAACTTAATGACACAGGCCCCATGAATAAATCCACACCCCAGACCTCCAGGAATACATTCATACCCCAGACCTCTAGGAATACATTCATACCCCAGACTAGGGCTGGGCGATATTGGGCTAAATCAATATCGCGGTTTATCGCACATGTAGCCGCGGTAACGATAATTCAACGATAGTTATGACACGCCCCTTTTAGCAAACCACACCCACTAGCCATGCCAAACTGGCGATATTTTGATTAGAAAAAGTAAAAAAGAACTGAACAGCAACCCATGGTTAGTCTATTATCATTATTACTATTTGTCATTATTAGGGGTCTCAGCAGAGACCTAGATGTGTATATACAGGTATACAGCCTCTACAGTATGTGTATACACAGGGGTCATATAGGAATACATGTGTATAACTATATGGGGGGGTGGGGTGGATAGGTGTATATGACTATATGGGGGGGATGGATTGGGGTGCATTACTATACAGGAGGTACATAGGGATAGAAGTGTATGACTATATGGGGGTGGATCGGGGTGTATTACTATACAGGAGGTACATAGGGATGGGGGTACAGAACTATACATGGGAGTACATAGGGATAGGGGTGTATGACTATACAGGAAGCACATAGGGATAGGGGTGTATGACTATACAGGGGGCACATAGGGATAGAGATGTATGACTATACCGGGGGCACATAGGGGGAGGGGCAGATAGGGGTGTATGACTATACAGGGGGCACATAGGGATAGGGGTGTATGACTATACAGGGGGCACATAGGGGGAGGGGCAGATAGGGGTGTATGACTATACAGGGGGCACATAGGGATAGGGGTGTATGACTATACAGGGGGCGGGGCAGATAGGGGTGTATGACTATACAGGGGGGCGGACAGGGGTGTATGACTATACAGGGGAGGGTGGACAGGGGTGTATGACTATCAGGGGCGGTCTTGGCATTTCTTGGGCCCCAAGCGAAGTTATGTCTGGGCCCCCCCCCTCGACACGCACTCCACAACAATAGCCTGCTGTGTGCTGCCCCCAGTAGTATATACCTCTTGTGTGCTGCCCCTAGTAGTATATACCTCTTGTGTGCAGCCGCCAGTAGTATATACCCCTTGTGGGGCTTTTTGGGTCTGGTCCTGTGACATTGGGGTTGCAGGGCCGTTCCATGGCCTCCCTTCCCTGCACGTGCACGCTTTGCGGGGTTGGCGGTCGCTGACCGACACGGTGTGGAGTTAGCGTAGGGACCCGTGTGGACCAGAGGACCTGCGCGGTGGTACACGGGGCAATATGGCTTGATCAATTCATATACAGACACTCTGGTGTTGATTTTTAATATAGGCCTAGCGGCATTAGTATCAGCCATAGATGGGATGTGCAGCGGTTCCATTCTCTCCAGTTCGTGTTTTACAGTTCTCCCTCTCTGAACAGCTAGCACTCCTTTATAAGACCCACATGACCAAAATTAGCAGGAGATGCCTGTGCTCACATGTCTGGACCCTATGTCTTCCCCATTCTGTGAGAGCAGCAATGGTAAGTGTAATACCATATCCATACTTGTGTCGTTTGGGGGCAGCCTTCCCCGCCGGTGGTGCTGGCTGGGTTTTGGTGGGGCTTTTTGGGTCTGGTCCTGTGACATTGGGGTTGCAGGGCCGTTCCATGGCCTCCCTTCCCTGCACGTGCACGCTTTGCGGGGTTGGCGGTCGCTGACCGACACGGTGTGGAGTTAGCGTAGGGACCCGTGTGGACCAGAGGACCTGCGCGGTGGTACACGGGGCAATATGGCCTGATCAATTCATATACAGACACTCTGGTGTTGATTTTTAATATAGGCCTAGCGGAATTAGTATCAGCCATAGATGGGATGTGCAGCGGTTCCATTCTCTCCAGTTCATATACCCCTTGTGTGCTGCCCCCAGTAGTATATACCCCTTGTGTGCTGCCCCCAGTAGTGTATAGACGCCTGTGTGTTCCCCTAGTTATATATATCCCCCGTCTGTGGCTCCCCCAAAAGTATATAGACCCCCTGTGTGCTGTCCCAGTTGTATTTAAACCCCCTGTGTGCTGCCCCTAGTTGCATATACCCCCTGTGTGCTCACCCACTTGTATATAGCTCCACTGTGTGCTCCTTCAGTGGTGTATAGCCCCCCTGTGTGCTTCCCCACTTGGATATAGACCTCCTGTGTGCTCCCCCACTTGGATATAGACCCATGTGTGCTCCTCCAGTAGTATATAAACCCCCTGTGTGGTTCCCCCAGTAGTATATAGACCCCCCCCTGTGTGCTCCACCAGTATTATATAGATCCCTGTGTGCTCCCCCAGTAGTATATAGACCACTGTGCGCTCCTCCAGCAGTATGTGTGCTGCCCCCAGTTATATATAGACCCCCTGTGTGCTGCCCCCAGTAGTATATAGACCCCCTGTGTACCCCCGTTATATATAGACCCCCTTTGTGCTGACTAAGCAGTATATAGACCCCCTGTGTGCCCCACCAGTAGTATATAGACTCCTGTGTGTTCCTCCAGTAGTATATAGACCCCCTGTGTGCCCCACCAGTAGTTGATAGACCCCCTGTGTACCCCACAAGTAGTATATATACCGCTGTGTGTTCCCCCAGTAGTATAAAGACCCCCTGTGTGCTACCCCAGTAGTATATAGACCCCCTGTGTGCCCCACCAGTAGTATATAGACCCCCTGTGTACCCCACCAGTAGTATATATACCCCTGTGTTTTCCACCAGTAGTATATAGCCCCCCCTGTGTGCTTCCCCAGTTGTATATAGACCCCATTCTGCTGCCCCAAGTATTATATAGACACCGTGTGCTGACCAAAGTAGTATATAGACCCCTTTGTGAAGCCCCAGTAGTCTATAGCCCCCCTGTGTGCTCCCCCAGTTATATATAGCCCCCCTGTGTCTTCCTCATTATATAGCCCCACTGTGTGCTCCCCCCATTTATATAGACCCCCGCTGTGCGCTCCCCCAGTTACACAGGTCCCTGTGTGCTCCCCCTCCCTTATAGTATATAACACAATAAAACAAACACTTATACTCACCTGGGTCCGGGCGTCTTCTCTTCTCTTCACTCTTGTGGCCGCAAGGGTTTTCCCTGCGGTCACAAGAGGCCGCGCTCCCCTTGTCCTGGCGCTGATGCTCCAGTAATGTCACTGGAGCACCGACACCACAAGGACAGAGCGGCCACTTGTGACCGCAGGAAAAACACTTCCTGCGGCCACAAGAGTGACTGACAGGAAGGGAGCCAATGGCTCCCGCCCTGTCAGTGCTGCTGCTGCATGTAACTGTGAGCGCTCATTACGAGTGCTCATAGTTACAGTTTAGATCGCAGCAGCGAGCGGGGCAGCGGCCCTGTCTAGCGGTCTTGAGCACAAGAGAAGAGCGGGGCGTGGGGGCCCACCTGGATGTTGGGGGCCCCAAGCGATTGCTTGGAGTGCTTTGTGCCAAAGACCACTACTGCACAGTTACAGGTGTGATCAACACCAGTTGTTTTTTCGCTCACTATTTTTCAAAAATACATTGGACTGCGAGTGACTTGGTGGAAGTCCTCGAGTGGGAATTTGTATTGTGGACTTATATGGCGCAGTATTGCTGTTTCATGTACGCAGGTGTAGTGCTACTCCTTATGTACACACAACCATGTTCAGCCCTCTATCTACTTTCATCAGAGGTAAGTTTTACTTTTCTAGACTTTTCCGACAGTCAATTTAACTTTTGATAAACCTTACTATTAGTCTTTGGATTTCAGGGAAAAATTGTGAAATTATTTTTCACCTGTATTTCTGAAAAAAAGGGAATGTATGTTCCAGTGTGGTACTCGGCTAGTAGTTGAGCCAACCGTAACGCCCGTTTTGTGGTGTACGGCTAGGGAGGTTAGTTGTTGTGATGCCAGTGCTAGTCCAGCACACAGGTATGATGTTGGCACCTGTTTTGTAGATGGCCAATTTGTGTCTGTAAATGATCGGTGACCTGTCGGGTTGTGATGGGTCCCAACTTGGATCGCAACTGATCCAAGCGGACTATAGGTACCGCCACCCACAGAAAAGGGAAAAATAACCTAAAGTGTGCAGCTAATGTGTATGGGTGCCGGTGTGTATAGAATATAACAGAGTCGCAGTGATGTAAAAAGTTCTTTAATATAACAATACACTTTGACAAAATAGATAAATCTTCACATAGACTTTCAGTGCTTGACCTTGTTGTGCTTGAGAGTAGAGGAGTTTGTCTGAGGAGCCCCAACCCAATGTAGATGTGCACTCTGCTGGAACCTGAAGATATCCCTTGCAGTAAGATTACTTGTAGTTGTGTTTAGACTTTGGTCTGACCACCTTTTGCCCTACAGTTGTGAGCTACCTGTCCTGTCAGGGTAATACAAGCCCCAGCCATGGTTATCTTGGCGTAGCTAAGTGTCTAGGGGTGTCCCAGTTACCTGCACTGCGCTATAGGATACGTAGGCCTTCAGTACTGGCTGCTTTGTCCTATTGAGGCTAGTTCCTCTTGTGCTCAGGATACAGCCCTGCTCTTTGTAGACGTGTTTTCGGCGTGGGTCAGGGTGTTCCTCGGTGACCTCTCCCTTTAAAAAGCACTGCATAGTAGATATAGTAGTAGTTGGGAAGGAACTGGTTGTCTCTTGCTGAATCTATACACTCCTGTGTCTAGACGACTCACTGAACTGACTTGCTCACTTCCTCCCATGCGGAGCTAACTAACTCCTCCTATAAGGGGATGAGTGTGTAGAGAGCAGGGATAGGCAGAGAAAGAGAAAGCACCTCCTATTGTTTAGCACAAAACACATGGTACAACAACAACATTAACCCAATACTGACTTCAGCTGTGCAACACATAGACATATAGAACACTGACACCTAGTGGCGAAGCTGTAGAATACCTTAGCCCCACTTGAACTTTGTAACAGGAGCATAAGGGACTCAATAGTGGGACACCACACCAGCATCATAACCTTTCGCTGAATTACAGAGGTGAATGGCACAGAAATTATTCTAGATGCCAGAAATCTTCGAATTTCTCTGTGACTCAAAAGCCTCACCCAAAGCCATTAAATGGAATATCGGCAAGTTTGTCCTCGCTCAACAATGCAGAAGCTTTTTCTTGAGAGTGGTTTTATATTTACTCAGAGTCCATAAAACAGAGTAGACCTTGACCTGTAACTCCTCAGGCATTGACCCTGACGTCATAAAACAATTTAAAGAGAACAAGAACAGGACCAAGAGTCGAAACCTTCTCACTTCACAGATACAGCTCAGCCGAGGATCTCCGGGATCATCACCAAACGTAAGACACTTGTGGACATCTTATACTCCGGGCTCATTCCTATCATTATTCTCCTCCAGGTCATTTTCCCTGTAGAACAAAAAAAACCTGTTTTTTTTAATATATATATTTTTTAGAGTCTTCTTAGTTTTGACATCATAGAATTTCATAAAAAGGAACAAAATTCTGGACTTGAATTTACTGTGAACTTTTTACTTCTAGGTGGACATGCCCTTTAAGTAATAAGTAGACCACTCTTACAGTATGGCGTCCTATAGAATAGTTACGTGGTTTGTTGATTTATGTTAACATTATAATAAATGGCCAGTTTTGGTGATTCACTCACTTCAGTGGTAATGAGTAATGGTCCATTTACATGGAGCGATTATCGTTGGAATTTTTGCAATAACGATCACATTTAAGTGATAATCGTCTCATGTAAGCACAGTGAACGATCAAAGACGAGGGAGAAATCGTTCCTCTTGGTCTTTCAACATGTTCTCAAATCGTCGATGGTCGTTTGCTGAAAATTCACAGATTGCTTCATGTAAACAGTCTTTCAAAGATTCACCCTATGTGTGAGATGGGCTTAAGCGATCCTAAAACGATCATAATAACGTTTTTTCTAACGATTGATCTCTTCATCTAAACGTTGATCATTATAAAAACCAGATAGTTGCTTCAAAATTGTTAAACCATCCATTGGGCGAATTGAGTGACCATGTTTTTCTAATGCTGGATAACCCCTTTAAGTAGTCTTTTCATGGCCATTGTCCAGTCTAATGGACACTCTTGACCATGACAGATGGATAGGGTTAGAAGGTTTGCTTGTCAAATTTACATGTAAAAATGTATGAATGATGAGCCTTTTGTTTTTTGTCAGGAAGTTGCAGGAAAGATGAAAAAGATCAAGAACAATAATAATAAAAAAAAATAGCTATAGTAATACTTGTTACAATGATCTGGAGCAGATTTCTACTGATAATGTTTATCAGGCTGATAATTTGTACCTGTTCCATCTATGGCAACTCCAGCGAAAAATCTTTCTTTTAAATCAACTGGTGCCAGAAAGTGCCAGAGATTTGTAATTTACTTCTATTAAAAAAAATCTCGTCTTCCAGTACTTATCAGCTGCTGTAAGTCCTGCATACTTATATCTATGTCTATGACACTCAGCAGCTGATAAGTACTGAAAGACTTAGGATTTTTTAATAGAAGTAAATTACAAATCTGTTTAACTCTCTGACACCCGTTGATTATTTTAAAAAAAATGCTGCCCTTAAAGTGTGCTGATGTTACAAATGAGAAAAAAAAGTGATTTTCATAATCTGCCATGTAATTTTTTTTTCATTCCACTTCTCTCCTTCCTTTACTCTTATTTTACCTGTTTCTTCTATTTTGTATTCTCTGTCTAGATCCTCAGTTATTGTTAAGATATTTTGTTTTGACAGATTTTTCTATAGGATCCCTTTAATTTTTTAAAAAAAACTTTTGATATGTCTTATTTTGATCAGTAAAGATTGAGGTGCAGAGACTCTCTCAAGTAGGTAAAACAGTAGAAACAGATAGCTCAGAGGTAAGGAACCTTGGCCCTCCATCTAAAGCTTTGGCTGTCCAGGCATGATGGGAGTTGTAGTTTTGCAACATCTGGAGAGCCGCAGGTTTCCCATCCCTGCTTTATAAAGTTCAGACAATTTATCTCTAGATTAATCCTTAATTCATCCATTTTTTTCTCTCACTTGTCTGGCAGCCATTGTTACCGTAAGTTTTTAGTATTTGCTTTTTGGTAGCCGGTAATTCCTTTTACTGTAGTTCTAAAACTTTGCAGTGGAAATAACTTTCTGTGTCTTCTGTAACTCTAATCAGACGCGTTTCCAGCAATCTCCATTATTCAGACAACCTCTGGTAGCAGCCGCGGTCATGGTAGCTCTTCCCCCGTATCTTATCAGATTATAAGGACTGTGAAGGAAGATTATTATCCCAGAGACGCCTTTTCCTACAGGATTACAGTAGCCGCATAATATGGATTTTTCTGTATAGTTTATATATGAGGCAATGAAGCATAATGGTTGTTGTAGAACATTGACTTTTTAAATAAAATTTCTTTTATTTTTTTCTTATTTATCCCCCGATCAGACAAACAACTAAAAACACTATAAGAGAAATGAATAGCATTGATTATGTTATGACAATGGTGCCTGGCAAGGGGTGGGATGTAGTTGGAATTGGAAGCAGAAAAAAATTGGCAAACATAAGGATATGAGCAATTTTGACTTGCTGCATTGATGGGCTAGATGACAACCGCAGAGCATCTCGGTCTATGGGGTCTTCCAGGGGTTAGGATATTGCAAAAGTGATACAAGGAAAGACAACCAAGACAATCAAGAGGGTAAAGATTCTCCTTGCAGAGAGTACAAAAGGGCGCGTGGAGAAACTCTGGCTTGACTTTTATTTTCCAGTCATGTTCTAAGGCTCTTTAAAGTGTCACTGTGGTTTTATTTTTATGCCGAAATCAATAGTACAGGCGATTTGCATTTTTATCATGAAAAAGCAGTTTGAAGCTCTCCCCCCTGTCTTCTTTGTTCTCTATGGAGAGGGGAGGGGTAGAGGGAGATGAGACACCAAAACAGGACAACAAAGAGTTAATTTACAGCTACATCATCGGGCTATCTCCTCTGAAGTCAGCACTGACCTCTCTGACCTCTGAATACCAGCTTTCACACAGCTCCCACTGTGTAATCCTTTGTTCTCTGCTAGCGACTAATCTCCCTCCTCCCCTCTCCATAGGTTAGACAGGACTCGACTGATGTAAAAGAGGCGAAATTTCCTGATAATGAGCAGTGAGTGAGAGAGAGGAGGGAGGGGCCTGGGAAAAGGCCTTTTGAATGCAGATAATGGCATATTTGCCTAAAAAACCCAAATACAAAGTTTCTTAAAATCGCCTGAACTTTTGATTTCTGCAAAAAAAAAAACAAAAAAAAACACAGTGACACTTTAACCTCTTAGGGACATATGACGTACCCGTACGTCATATGTCCCCAAGAGGTGTTCAGAGGGGATGCCGCGCCGCAACCCCGCTCTGAACCGCCGCGATCCTGACTGCTATCTGCAGCACGGGACCGCGGCTATTAGCGGGAGCGGTCCGATCGCTGCTCCCGCTAATTAACACCGTTGGATGCAGCTGTCAAACATGACAGCTGCATCTAACAGTGTTGAATGCAGCCCATCCCTGGTGTCTAGTGCAGCAGGCCAAAGCAATAGAGCACTGATCTCATGGATCGGTGCTGCGTTATACAGCTACACTGATCTCTATGAGGGATCAGTGTAGCTGTATTATAAGTCCCCCAGGGGACTTCAAATTAAAGTGAACGTAAAAGAAAAAAAGAGTTTCCATTAATAAAAAGCCCACTCCCCTAATAAAAGTTTGAATCAGCCCCCTTTTCCCATTTTATTAATAATAAAAATAAATAAATAAACAAACAAACATGTTTGGTATTGTCGCATGCCTAATTGTGCAAACTATTAATTTATCACATTCCTGATCTCGCACAGTGTACGGCGTAAGTGCAAAGACCCACCAAAGTGAAAAAATTGTGCATTTTTGATCACATCAAATCCAGAAACATTGTAATGAAAAGTGATCAAAAAGTCGTATATACGCAATCAAGGTACCGATAGAAAGAACACATCATGGCGCAAAAAATTACACGGCCCCATAGACGAAAGGATAAAAGCGCTATAAGCCTGGGAATAGAGCGATTTTAGGAAACTTTTTTTGCTGTAGAAGGTTTTATTTTTTTAAAAGCCATCAAATAATATAAAAGTTATGCAAGCTGCATATCGTTTTAATCGTACCGACGTGAGGAACATGTATAACATGTCATAGGACAAACAGCGTAAAAGTGAAAACCGCCCAAAGAAAGAAAAATGCGTTTATTTTTCAATTTCACCGCGCACATAATTTTTTTCTGGTTTCGCAGCATATTTTATGCAAAAATTAAGTCTGCCAAGTACAATTAGTGACTCAAAAAATAAGGGCCCATGTGGGTTTCTAGGTGAAAAAAATGCAAGTGCTATGGCTTTTTAAACACAAGGAGGAAAAAGCGAAAACGCAAAAACAAAAATTGGCTCCGTCCTAAAGAGGTTAAGGTGTTTGATATTTATACCTCCAATAGGTGGCACCAGGGAGAGCTACATTGCATACACTCTTTAACAGCGGGTTATGCATGGCCTATAAGTCTCTATGTGCCTTGTATCACTCTCTAAGGAAGTTACATTGCAATGGGACCCATAAAAAAACTAATGGGATAAAGCCATTGATATATTGTTCCTCTCCTAAACACAATACACATATCTCTATGCACATATCTCTTATCCATAATGCTCTAAAGAAAATAAATTGTATGAATATATAAAAGAATTAAATCCTCTCCTTTGTTTCTACCAGCTCCGACTGTCTGAGGAAGAATGAAGACGTCTCTCGTTTTATTAGCTGTACTTCTCCCTTTCTTGCCTGAAGGTTCCGGTGAGTGATAACTGGAGAACGCATTGTCTAACCTGAATATAAAGAGACTATAAATACAATTATAAATACAATATCATAGACAACCTGTAATGGAAAAAACCCTAAACTTTCCTTATTATGACTAGCCTATGGTAAATGCCCCGTTATCTCACAGACGTTCTTCTGACTCTTTAAAGTATTAAGATATCAGGTTGAAAATATTCGTGGGAATTTTTTTTACTTTAGTTTTAATATGAGCTGAGATAGTGGGGGAGATTTATCAAACATGGTGTAAAGTGAAACTGGCTGAGTTGCCCCTAGCAACCAATCAGATTCCACCTTTCATTTTCCAAAGAGTCTGTGAGGAATGAAAGATGGAATCTGGTTGGTTGTTAGGGGCAACTGAGCCAGTTTCACTTTACAGCATGTTTGATAAATCTCTCCTATTATTTCCATTTTAGACTGGGGTTTCCCCATGCCATGGCCAGGGGCACACACAGAGGAGAGGGGTCACTATAGCACAGGGTCCTCCATCATGGTGCCTGGTTTTGACGTGTGGGGCAGAAAAGTTGGATTTCCATCGTGATGCTTTTGTCTATATTTCGTTGGCTGTTTTTTGTTTGTTTTCTAACCCTGCTGTTATAACTACAGGTTCCTGTTAGTCAATAACATAAGGGAGTTAGGCCAATCATGGCTGGTCATCCACCATCCAAGGCTTTTATAGGAGATGCATACATGTATTTTTAACTTAAAGGGAATGTGTCACCTAAACTTTCTTTTACTGATTAGAGTCAGATACTAAAACTTGTTCTTTTATTCTAATCTGTTTCTATTTTCTGACTGTAATTTGTTTTATTTCACTATTTGTATATTGTTATGTGGGTGGCCATCTTGCCTGGGCTGTTCTTAACAGCATTTAGTGACATGCTTTACAGCAAGACTCATGGACATAGATAACAATAGACAGACTCTGTCCCCTTGAGATGAATGTAAAACATTACTGAGCGCGCTCAGAGGTCATTCCACAGAAAGCCGCTATTGTCTCCTCTATCTACTGGTGTCACATGATGCTGCAATGCTGTATAGATCACTTTATAGCAGCCTCCTCTTATCACCACTGACACAACAGGAAGTCTCAGCTTAGATTTAGCCCCAGTGGTGGGAATGAAAACTGCAAGATATAGGGATTATATTATAATATAGATAGAAAAATGGAAAATTAGAAAAAAGTCACCAAAAATTATTTTCTAAAATTCTAAAAATATGTTTAATAATTTTCTGATGACACCTTCCCTTTAAATTCATAGACAGTACGTAAAAAATGGGACCCAGTGGTTTACTAACAATTTTCTTTCTGAGGGCTTCTTGTTTTACCACATTTAATAATGATGTCCGCACCCGTCATTTTGTGCTTTGAAACCAAAAAGTGTGCGTGTCCCTTTAAACCTCGACATAACCGACACATTTATCAAACAAACCGTAATTTTTTACAGGTTTCCCATTCTAAATATCAGCCACATCTAGTGTGACCGGATGGTCGGGTTTTAGTTCTGTCATGTGGAAAAACCCAACGAATTTACTAAGGTCGATCAATATATAATATATACTTGTTGTGTTTTTTTAAACCGGGGGGGGGGGGAGGGGGCTGGGAGGATATGTTAGCTATTAGTTGTTTTTTGTTTATTTCCATTTTTTTTACAAAATAAAAGCCCATAATGTGGATGGCAGATGTGAATTGTCACCATCTTCTTTTTTCCTGACCACAATAAAAAATTTGTTTGGAGAAAAAAAAACATCATTCAGTGACTCACAGGTGACGTCTTCTTTGACCTCAGTCGTCATTTCCCATTTTCCTCTCCATCCGGCCCCGGCCTCCATGACGGTTTCTTGCAGCTACAATTCATCTCTTCTGAACCTGCCAGACAAAATCTCAGGTTCCGCACTCATCCAGCAACTTCCTTCCCTTTTCCCACCTTCCAGTTTCCCTCCCAGACTGTAGTAATTCTGCTGTTTGGTGCAGTAAGGTCAGCTGGAAGCTGGGTGACCTCCATTACACTGACATACAGGATGCTGGGAAAGCTGTGTGACCTCCATTATGCTGACATACAGGATGCTGGAAGCTGTGAGACCTCCATTATACACTGCCATACAGGATGCTGGGAAAGCTGGGTGACCTCCACTACACTGTCATACAGGATGCTGGGAAAGCTGTGTGACCTCCATTATGCTGACATACAGGATGCTGGAAGCTGTGAGACCTCCATTATACACTGATGTACAGGATGCTGGGAAAGCTGGGTGACCTCCACTACACTGCCATACAGGATGCTGGGAAAGCTGGGTGACCTCCATTACACACTGACATACAGGATACTGGGGAAGCTGTGTGACCTCCACTACACAGCAGGGATAGAAGATATGGCATGGCGGCTTCCGGCCACCAGGGGGAGCTTACCACAGCACTCTCGTACAGCACAGCAGGGACAGAAGGTACAGCATGGCGGCCTCTGGCCACCATGGGGAGCTTACCACAGCACACTTGTACAGCACAGCAGGGACACTGTACAATATGGCGGCAGGTGACAGGATAAAAGCAGACTGTGTGCAGCTCTACAGCTGGCGGTAGGAAAAAAAAAGCAGGGATGGCAGCAGGTAAAGGGCCTCTTGAGACCTTGCCTGCACATTTTCAAGTGAGGCCTGAGGAAAGGAACATCGGTGTTGGCGGCAGGTGACGGTCTTTATGTCCTGCATGCATTTGCTCTGCAACGGACGCTAAAGGTAGAGGACAGCAGCGGCGCGCTAAAAACAATCCAAGCTGCATGCCGTGGACATACTTCTAAACAAATACTTTGCTATATCTAACCTTCGGGGGAGGCTTTATATTTAGCAATTCAGCAAAACCTCTACTAGGTCTTATTTTCGGGTAGACAGGGTATAGGTACATACCTATTATGTTGAGGAGGAGGAGACTTGCTTGGTTTAGAGATCACGCCATATAACATGATTATATTTTGTTAATAATTATCTCCGCAGCCACCGTGCTTTTACTGAACAATGCATCTCATGACGACCGCTTCAACGCCAACCTCAACGCTACTGCCACTCTGCGCTGTGAAGTTGTTAACAACACCAATGATGAGACCCTGATCTGGTACCGTGGGACCCAGCAAGTGGACATAAAATCTGAGAACAGTGTGAACATCAGTAATGTGTGCATCCCACAGCTGACAATGGAAGACAATGGAGTAAGCTTTACCTGTGCACTGGAGCGTGACCTCACCATCAAGCGCTCGGTGCAGCTGAATGTTCTCTGTGAGTCCTCATAATTATTCTAGTCTAGTAGATTCCAAAGAAGAATTGTAAGATCTAACATCTCTTAAAGTGTATTATTAAAGTGATGTTAAACTTGTAGGTATATAAGATGGGCCCTTACTATATGCATATGTGTTTGCTTAGGCTCGGTTCACACTACAATTTTGCAATCTGTTTTTCTTTTTTTTTTTTTCTTTTTGCAAAAAACGGATGGAAAAAGCGGATGCATGTGTGTGCATTCATTTTGATGCGTTTTTCCATTGAATACCATTATAAAAAAAGGATCAAAACGAATCAGTTTTTTAACGTACACAAAGTTGTCGACCTCATGTCCGTTTTTTTATAATGGAATTCAAAAGAAAAATGGATCAAAATGGATGCACACACATGAATATGTTTTTCCATCAGTTTTTTTTTTTTTTTTTGTTGCAAGAAACGGATTGCAAAAACGTAGTGAACCCAGCCTTAAAGGACAACTCCGGCGGGACCCCCCCCCCAAAAAAAACCACAGACACACACAGACACCATACTCACCATCCCTCCGGTGACGATCGCCACTCCATTCGCCCGCCGTCCGCCTCACCGTCACCTGCGTCCGCCGTCCAGCGATGTCTCCTTCTTCCGGGTCCATGAGAGAGAAAAGACTGCCAGCGCGCTTGCGCACCGGCAGCCTTTTCATTGGCTGAAGCGCATCACATGGCTTCCAGCAAGCTCAGCCAATCAGGGCTGAGCAAGCTGGAAGCCATGTGATGCGCTCCAGCCAATGAAAAGGCTGCTGGTGCGCATGTGCACCAGCAGCCTTTTCTCTCCCATTCACTCTCAATGAAGACGCCGAGGAGGAAGAAGACCCGGACCGCCCCCAGCTCTGACATCACCCGACACCAGAGAAGAGGACCGTGACGACCGTAATAGGTAATGTATATATTCTTTAACTTCCGGGGTGGGGGGTCGGGGGTCGGAAAGTGGGGGAAGGGGGCCAGACCGGGTATTTAACCACATTACAAAGTTATATAACTTTGTAATGTGTGTTAAATAAGCCAAAAAATTTTTTCGCCGGAGTTGACCTTTAAACTCCTTCCTCCGTGTGCCAGCAATGGTGATTCTGGTCCAGTATAATATGTGGATAGAAAGACTGGTGTCTGCTTCATGCTCAGAGTGCTTATCGGGGGTGTAGTTATATCCTTTTTGTTTGAATATTTTCTTCGGTTATTTACCTGTGATATAACTGATAATAATATTGGGGTCATCCTACCCGGCTATTATACCGTTATTGAGAGTCTCCTGAGGAGCCCGGCTTATGGTCTGGGTGAAACTCGTTGAGACGAGACATTAGATTTGAATAGAATAAGATTGCTATTGTAGGACCTATTGACTGACAGGTGATAGGCCCTCATTTGTAGACAAGAATTTTGACCCTGTTATATCTTCGTGTGTTATTATTTGGAATACAAATTTTAACTGTAGAAATAAAAGGTAAATTTTAATATGTGATTCTTAGATAGATTAGACCCTGGGACTTAGAAAACTTCTGGCAGGGCAATTTTTTTTGTAAAGGTGCCGGGGAGGGGGAGGCTGAAAGAAATAACTTGTTCTCACCTCCCTGGCTCCAACACTGATGCCGCATACCGCTTCTCCAGTCCCTGGCTGCTTCCTGGTTAGAGAGGGGACCTGGGTGGTGATGTGTCAGGGCTGACCAGCCAGTCAGCAGCGGGGCCCCATTACGGCCACTGACTGCCTGAGTGTCCCTGACACGTCACGAGCCAGGTCCCCTCTCTAACCACGAAGCAGCCAGGGACTGGAGCAGCGGTATACGTCATCAGTGCTGGAGCCAGGGAGGTGAGAACACATTATTTCTTTCAGCCTCCCCCATCTACAGATGTCCTTTAATATTATTTAGTTTTTTCCATTTTACTTCTCCTATTAGTGAAAGAACAATTGAGTTGAAAGAATCCCATTACCGTGCCTTACCTATAGATACTTATTAGGAATTGCTGCATTTAAAGGGCAACTATCAGCAGGTTTGACAAATTTAACCTGCTGATATATCCCTACTGTGCCTAGGGTGCTGAGGATGAAGGTATGTGTCTTACCTTCATCCTCGGCTCTGTTTCTGTGCAGTTTGTAGTTAAATTCTCAGGATAGTAAGGCGGTTTGGTGTACTGGGGGCCGGACTACTGCCTGCAGTGCCACAATGTGGCCAATCCCCAGCCAGCCTGCTCAACCCATATTAATTAGAAGGGGCAGCTGGGGGGCGGATCATTGCACTGGGGGTAGTAGTCCGGCCCCCAGTGCACCAAAATGACTTATTAGAGTAGGGTTTAAAAGCCTAATGTCATGGTAATTGTGCCGAGGATGAAGGTTAGAGACATACCTTTATCTTCAGTGCCCTGTGCGCAGAAAAGATATATCAGCAGGTTAAATTGGTCTACCCTGCTGATAGTTTCCCTTTAAAGCCAACCGCACTTTAGGGTCTGAGCCTGAACACTTACAAGTTCAGAATACAATCTTAACATAGTCACTACCTGACTACATTTGGGCTATTAAAGTCACTTGGCACCTAGGGGCCTGTGCCTAGGGGAGCAGTGTTGAGGGGGCAGTACTTAAAGGGGAACTATTAGCAAGTTAGATGAAGCTAACCTGCTGATAACCCTCTTTTGTGCACAGGATGCTGAGGAGGAAGATCTGTCTCTTACCTTCCTCCTTGGTGCCGTACCCGTGCTGTTAGCAGTGTAATCCTCTCTCTCGAGCACCATTAGGAGCACTGCCCCACCTCCATCACGCTGAGCCAGTCCACCTATTCCATTGATTATCATCAGAAGGAGTGAGCGGGCCGGCTCATGCTCTGGGGGCAGGGCAGTGCTCCTAATGGTGCTACGGACTGAGGATTACACTGCTAACAGCACAGGAACAACACAGAGGAGGAAGGTAAGATACATACCTTCATCCTCGGCACCCTGTGCAGAATAGGGGGCTATCAGCAGCTTAGCTTCATCTAACTTGCTTATAGTTCCCCTTTAAGTACTGCCCCCTAACACTGCTGCCCTAGGCACAATAGCCCAAATGTAGTCAGGTAGTGACTATATTAAGATTTGTTTCCCTTTAAATGAGTAAAAAAAAAATCATGAAATACTCTTGATGTAGCTGCTGCTGCCACAAATGATAAATGTTTCCCCTTTGGTTGAATCCATATGGGTCAGTGGATTGGGGAGATTGGGGTTTATGCTTATGGAGCAGACCTGTTACTGTATAGTATCTGTATAAGAGGCATATACCGATGTCTGATGAGATCACACATGTAATAGATCGCTCTACATTAAAGTAATATCCTTACAATCTGCCTGAAGTTAAATTGCGTCACCTTCATTGTTTTATGACATTTCATTCATATGTTTTTATAGACGCTCCTGTGCTGTCTGGAGACACAAGAATTCTCGCAGAAGAGGGTAAAACCGTCCAGGTCACGTGTGGGTTCAAAGCCAACCCGGCGGCCTCGATGTTTTGGAGACAAAATGGCAGCTTGTTCACGTTGCCTTCCCGCTACAAGCAGGACATGACCAGCGACTCTCTGCTGCTCACGATTGAAAAGGTGGAAAAGACAGATGCTGCCAATTATACATGTGTAGCTTTATTGTCCAATGGCAACGAGACTGTAAGAGTGATCGAGGTGATTGTTGGAGGTGAGTCTGCTTGGTTTCAACTCCTAATGTGCTGAAGACTGTAACACCTTCTTCGCTCCTTATCCAATCCCTATAAGTGCTTGATCGACAGCTAGAAGCAGAATCCCAAGGAGTGTCAGGAATGGGGGTAAAATAAGGAGGTGTTACAGCAGTTTAGGGACATGGGAACAACAATTTATCTCTTAACACGGAAGAATAGAACCATTTTCTAGAAGCACAGACAGATATATAAAAGGTACCATGTGTCTTCTTGATCCAACAGCATCAGCAGTCTGGAATTTAAATTACAGCTGGAGAGCCATAGGTTCCCCATCCCTGATCTAATAGTAGTCTGAAATTCACCTGTCTTCTCACATGCTTTAAAGGGGTTATCCAGGGCTACAAAAACATGGCCACTTTTTCCCCGCTCTTGTCTCCAGGTTGGGTGCGGTTTAAAACCCAGTTCCATTGAAGTAAATGGAGCTTAATTGCAAACCACACCTGACCTGGAGACAAGAGAGGGGGGAAAGTGGCCATGTTTTTGTAGCGCTGGATAACCCCTTTAAAGCATGTGAGAAGACAGGTGAATTTCAGACTACTATTAGATCAGGGATGGGGAACCTACGGCTCTCCAGTTGTTGTGTAACTACAATTCCCATCATGCCTGGAAAGCAAAAGATTTGATTTAGCTGTCTAGGCATGATGGGAGTTGTAGTTCTGCAATGGCTGGATGGCTGAAGCTTCCCCATCCCTGTTTTAGATCATATTGTTCTTCTTGAGTCTTGACCATGAAATTCTTCTTATATACTGGTTATTGGACATACAGTATACATACAGAGGTTGTTCGGCAGCTTTTCTGTCTGTACTTTTTTATGGAAAACATTCATTCTGCTTTATGATACTTGCAATGTTCTCATTCTATGTCGGAATGTGGAATCTGGTCTGTTCTCGGCTTTACTGACAATCTCTCACCTAGTTGTTCATTACTATTCCTGACCTGATCAATGGTTAACTCAGTCATATGGGTGCCTGGGCTGCCCTCATTTTCTTGCTTTGTAATTAGTATTAGTTACACCAGGTGCACGCTGCATTAGCGCAGTACTTCCTAGCTAAATGTTGGCATCGTATCAAGAGAACATTGCCGACGTATACTATGGCACACTGTGGCAGCTCCTTCCACTTCAATGGCTCAAACATAATTACTAGGGATGAGCGAACCGGCCGAGGTTCGTATGAACCTGAACTCTCTGCGTCTGATTCCCGCTGTCTGCCCACTCCATGGAGAGGGTGGATACAGCCGGGGGATGCCTGGAAACTGGGATACAGCCATAGCCATAGGCTTTATCCCAGTTTTCTAGGCAGTCCTCAGGCTGTATCCACCCTCTCCACGGAGCGGGCAGACAGCGGGAATCAGACGCCTCGGCAGGTTCGCTCATCTCTAATAATCACCCCAGTAATCTCTAGATTTATATTATGCTGAAAATTAGAGGGGCAGTGGAGCAAACTACTAACTGCACCAGAACAGCGCTGAGGAAGAAGGTAAGACACATACCTTCCTCCTCCTCGATGTCTCTGGTGTAATAGGGACATATCAGCAGGTTAGATTCGTCTCACCTGCCGATACTTCCTCTTTCAGCATTGGCTGGAAATTACACTTCCACAGTTCTTTAGTAGCAATGTTATTATTATTTCTGATGTAACATCAGTTTCAGGCAACCATTGAAAAATTGTTCGATTGTTCATTTAGATCTGACCCTAAAACCATTGTTGATCTTCGCTAATCGTTCAGTGTAATGGTGCGTTTACACAGACAGATTTATCTGACAGATTTTTGAAGCCAAAGCCAGGAACAGACTATAAACAGAGAAAAGGCCATAAAGGAAAGACTGAGATTTCTCCTCTTTTCAAATCCATTCCTGGCTTTGGCTTCCAAAATTGGTCAGATAAATCTCTCTGTGTAAACGCACCATAATTCAACATCGATCCTTCTTTCGCTTGGATCAGATGGAGTAAACGATTGTAGTAACGACTGTCGTTCTATGTAATATGGGGAGCGATTTCAGGTTGACGATAAACAATCTTGTTTACAATCAGTTATTGTTAACCGTTAAAAATCGCTTCATCTAATGGGACCCAGATGCTGAACGTTTGGTAAGTTCATTCAGGGGAAAAACAAAGGATAAGGTTGCGCTGCATTTTCCACTACTGGGAACTGGGTTGATGCAGTAACCAGCCGCAGTGCAACGGGAACACGAGCTGATGGGCATTTAGTACCTATACTTTCCATATTTCAAATATTGCAGCAGTAATCATTTTCAGCGGGTCTCAGTTTGTTTGAACAACACAATACTTTAAGTCTGGGTGTACGGGCAATGCTGGCAAAAATGGGGTTAGTCAGTATGGTTATTGGTTAGCAGATAATTCGCCAGTGTGTGATCAAAATAATATGTATGTGATATCTCTGTTACAGATCGGCAGCCTGGCCTGCCTGTGGAGGCAATAGCAGCAGCCGTGGTGGTCGGGGCCCTTATAATCGCCTTTGGATTGTTTGCACGGAGAGACAAATTAATGGTAAGTTGAACAAAATAAAATTTATCATAAGACATGATGAGGAATATCATTAAATTGTGGAACTCACCGCATAGATGGAAGTGTTAAAGGACAACTCCAGTGCTGACTCCACATCTGTTCGAATTTCCCACCATTTGCGGATCCCCGGAGCTCCGGTCAGCATCTTCATTTCTTCTTTGCCCTCTACCAAAGCCAGATTAAGACTCACTAAGGTGTGGCTACACTTCCTCTCTCCATGTGACTTCCTTCTACAGCATTTGGAAGGTGTGCTATGAGTGGGTGAGAAGAGAGTGCAAAAGAAAGAGAAGGGCAGAGATAGGTAAAATAGAGAAAGAGCTCTCATTGGTGCACAGATCCTAAAAACAATAACCATTTAGTTGCATACAGCTCTGCAATACACAATATACACAATATTTTATACAAACGAACACTGGGCTTAGTTCATAAGAAATAAAAATGATTTTTATTATGTATAAATAGGTACCAAATACACATCAAATTTCATTAGAGTAAATTAAAAAAAATGACCACAGTAATTAAAAAGTACAATTTAAAAAGAGGTGTCAGCAGAAATAAATAATCATGGATAGTGCAATTGTGATAATGTCTCATATATTAACCTCTATCTTAGTATGTTACACGGGGATATATATGTATCAGATTGCTTTAAAAGTCTCCTAATGTCCCCTATGTTTCCATTCACTGTGAAAGAGGTCTATCAGCAGCTGCTATTACCATCCAATATTATTGCACTCACCCATGCTGCCAGAACACCAAATGGAGCCGTCCCAATATACATACTAGCGACATCTAGTGGCAAAACTTAGGTACTACTTCATTACCAATTTTACTTTGGAGTACAGACTTTTGCGAGGGGTGTTAAGACTAAAAACACCAGTGGTGGGACACCACATGTTGTCTTTCAAATCAACTGGTGCCAGAGATTTGTAATTTACTTCTATTAAAAATTCTCCAGTCTTCCAGTACTTATCATCTGCTGTATGTCCTGCAAGGGGGGTGTATTCTTTGCAGTCTGGAGAGAAGGAGAGAGGTTTTCTATGGGGATTTGCTACTGCTCTGGACAGTTCCTGCCATGGACAGAGGTGGCAGCAGAGAGCACTGTGTCAGACTGGAAAGAATACACCACTTCCTGCAGGACATACAGCAGCTCAAAAGTACTGGACATTTTTTAATAGAAGTAAATTACAAATCTCTGGCACCAGTTGATATGAAAAAAGAAAAACATGTTTGGTAAACAACCCCTTTAAGGAATTACTGTTAGCAACACAAAGGAGAAGATGACTACCTGATCTGGTGATACTAGCCATCCAGTATCCAAGTGTAGAGTGTTTGGCTGACTACCAGTCACAGGGTGCAATCACTCCCTTGGCTTCTTGTAATGAGATGTCTCAGCTTGACTTGCTCCATCTTGCAGGGAATGTTCTGTGGAGACTTCTCTCCTACACCCTCATGTCTCTTATGACTTATGACTAATCATTATATAAGTAGAGGGTTGAGAATAGGGTCATGATCCTCCCAGCTGCCTGTACTAGTCCTGTGGCACCCACCACCACCAGCAGCAGCTCCATGCATCAGCTCACACACTGCTCTGTACTGTGCCAATTGGCAGACAGAACTAGCTTTCTTTATTAGAGCTGATGAATGCCAGAAAGTTTTTTTCCCCCACTTGGGATATATTCCAACAAATCATTTTTGTCCCTGAAATTTCACCCTGCTGTTGGGCCCTGCGATGTATTAGAAAGGCAGGTGCAGCAGTTACATTGTTGTACACCGCAGGTATTACTTAGGTCTGTATGATGGGACAGCACTTCAGCATTAGCTCGGAGCTAGTTAGTACAAGAGTCGGAGAGAATCTGGGTACACAATGTACAGCAATCAGACGTACTGTGCAGCGCTAATGTAGAAGAGTGAGACCGGGGGCAGAGAATAGAAATCCATACAGAACGAGGACATTGTAATCACTATGGCTAAAGTGAGTTCTTGTAGCCTCTGAATTAGGTCCTAGAGATGATGCACAGGTCTATGCGGGTCCGATATCACCAGTATGGCCTAGCAATGAAAAACAAATGCTTGGATTGTAATCCAGTTCACAGTATAAGTTGCATCGCATCCTGCACCTCACACCAAGGTGCAAACCAAGGTCCGGTGCCCGTGTGTCTGGGGGTGGGTGCTACCACTCCTGGCCACTGTTACAAGTTGACCAAAAAAAAAACAAAACAGCCCACCTGCTGCACACAACACCAGCACCAGCACCCTGGGCCACAGCATTAATGCGGCAAGCTGTTTTTTCCTAATGCCTGGCCTTTTCTCTGCTTTTGACATTTGTGCACCTTATTTCCACTTTAACTCTTCTATTCTTGCAATCCTAAAGTAATTATTCCAAGATTGCAAGTAATTCCTTTTCCGCAGGACAGGGGTTAACTAACTAATCAGGGGACCATTCACTATTGGAACAATAATCATTCATGAGAAAGTAGGCTCCTTGTCCCCAAAAGTGAATGCAAGTGACAATGTACACGCTCAACCAGTGCCCTTTTAATTCTCTATGGGACTGCTGAGCACTGACCTATGTAAGGAAGTCCTATTAATGTGATGCCCTGACCCGTGAGGGCCACTCCACAGTGCAGGTGTTACTAGCAGGCAAAAACCGGGCAGCTGCAGGGTATAGAGTTGTCACGGTACTGGCATGAGGGTGGCACAGCTGTAGGCCGGTCTGCGGTACTATGTGGGATACTGGGCATGCGATTCTTCGCTGTACCTAGTTGGGGCACCAGATAAGGGACACCAATGCCAGGGTTCAGTAACAGCAGTGGTTACAAGTTTATTGTAACTGAGGTAACTGGTAGGAACAGTCTCTTCCGGATGCAACCGGGTATATAGCAGGTTTAAACAGACAGAGCAAAGGTGGTGCTGCATAGGCTGAGGTGAAGCGTGCCGGATGATGGGGGTAGTAGTGATAGAGGAATAGAGAGGCTGGGTGGATTATAATACTTGCGGGAAATATCTTGAGTTGATGAGGAGATTGAGAACAGGAAGGGCACCCAGATGAGAGGATACTCCAGGCACTTGAGCAGGCGGACAGCCAGGAGCTGTTACAGCAGAGCACCAGCCACTCTTCTAAAGGTGAAGAGGGCCACAGAAACACATCTGTCCTCTCTGAGGTGGAGGGCAGAACTCACACAGACATCCTATCCCCTTTGTGGCAGGGAATAGACTGACTTGCAAGAGGAAGTCACATGGTAACCCCTGGCCAAAGCTCGACGGCCATTGGAGGAACCATGGTTACGGGGCATGGTCACGTGATCACCAGCCCTTGCATACCACTACACATGAACCTGAGAGTAATAGGGATTAAACAGTAAACAGTTGCAGTGCATATAGTTTCCAGGACAGGCATGGCTATAGCAATAAAAGTAACTTAAAGTGAGAAACTGACAGCATGTTCTGGGACACTGCATACCTCCCTAGCAAGTTTGAGCCGACCTCGGCGAATCTCGAGGGGTACATGAATGGACTGGACAATTAGACAACAGGAATTAATGGTGACTGTGAGTGTTGAAGTGTGTGTTTCCCACGCTCAAGGCACAGGTGACAAAGTGACGAGAGAGAAAAACCCTGGTGGCAGGACTTCACCTAGGGGTGCCTAACGTACTCTGGTTACAGGTAGTTAGTGCATGAACCATCTGACATGTAAGCCAGGACAACTTAACTGCTGGCGGGTGACCCTCAATATTCCAGCCAGTTAGACAGTAGGTTTTCAGTGAAATGTGTTACCATACTGGAGAAGAGAACTGTGAAGACCTGTGTATTACCTTGGGTGTTTGTGTGAAGTGTCCTGGACACCTGAAGGGAAAGAAGAAAATAATAAAAGCAAACATACATCTGGGTACCCTCATACACACCACTCAATCACACACACAAGCACTCCATAGGCCGAACACACGAAAAGGTATCCAGGGTGCAATGTGTATGGACAAATGTAAACGTTTAGTATGACTATGTGTGATAACTACTATGTTGGGACAAGACAGAGGTGAACAAACACTGGAGACACAAGGAAGGGAAACACAAAAGACAACAAATACTGCGAGGTCTTGTGGTGAACTGGCTCAAATAGATCTGAAGAAAACTGGCTCCACTAATCTTTCCAGTTATAGATATAATACTGTAATGGAAAACATAAGACTTGTTAAGAAAATACACTCCTACAAAACTATACTTTCTCTGAGATATATGAACTGACTTCTCTTACTCAGGATCTGACTCTGACACCAGAAAAATATATATACTGTTTTTCAAAAGAGGCACTCTACTCTGAGGCTATCTCAGTGACCTTTTGCTTACTCAGAGGAGGAAATACACAAATACCCTTGATAAGACTGAAGTATGATACTAGAGATAAGTGCAATAATAACCTTTTGACATCACATAATCACATAATGAAAGTGCTTTAGGAAGAAATGGATAAGTGTCTCGGTTAGGTAGTCTCTTTTAGGCAATAAGACCATCGTCCATGTAAAAGGCTCTGGGACAGGCACTGAAAACTTTTTAGCAATGTGAGTGTCCATCAGCACATAGCTGGTTAATAGACAAAGTTCTTGGTCAGGGGGACCAGGCATAAACCATGAACGTTACAGAATTTCACACAGCAAACAAAACAAGAAAAGAAAACAGTTTAAGGACTTTGGTCTCTGTAGCGTACTGGTGGAATTCCTCTGGTTGAGCGCTCGGACCGTCTCAGCGGAATTGCATTTTCAACAGTGACTGGTTCGGGTGCAGGGTGACAAGGTTCTCCCATAGGTGGCTGCGGAGGTGGAGCTGTTGGAAGTATGATTGGAAGAGGAGGAACAACTGGAACGTGCACAGGGACCCCTGAATAGCCTATGGGCATGAGGAATGGTTCGGACTGGAACATTTCTTCCAGAGAGAGGGGTTTAGGTGGAATGGCCAGAGCTGCTGGCGTAGACACTGGACATGGCACGGCAAGGCCTTGTAGATCCTCCTTGGCACAACACTTTATCCGATTCCGGTGCACAGTCTGAGGAACTAGACCAGGCTTTTTAACCTAATAGACATCAGTCTCTGGATGAGGGATCGAGGAGATAACGTAGGACTCAGGCTCCCAGAGGCTTTCGAGTTTATGAGAGCGATGATATTTTTTTAGCTAGATTTTATTTCCCACTTGTAGGGGTGCAGCAGTCGCCCTCCGATTATAGGCCTCCTCCTGACGCTGATGAGCCTCTCCCATCCTTTGATCCATAATTTCCCGAGCATCCTGGATTCTTCTCTGATGCGCCTGAACCCAGTCAGTCTCAGGCAGAGGGTTCGGAAGGTCAAGAGCCTGGACCCCGAGGGCGCGGTCCTGAGGGAGTTGACCCTGGCGCCCAAACATCAAGTAGAACGGGGAGTATCCCGTGGAGCAATGGGTGGTATTGTTGTAGATCTCCACCAGCTCGTCTAGCAGATGAGGCCACTCCACCCTTTTGGTCACCGAAGCTGTCCTCAGCATATTGATGAACACCTGATTGATTTTCCCTTGAGGGTGATAGGCCGTAGTGCGGAGCTTCTTGCACTCGTGGTAGGCACACAATTCCTGGAACAGCTGTGACTCGAAGGCCGGGCCCCGGTCTGTCAGCAAAGACTCTGGACATCCATAGTGCTTTACGTACTCCCTGTAGAAGGTGCTAGCAGTGGTCTTAGCGGTCAGGTCTCTGACAGGTACCACGACTAGAGTAGTGATCGACCATGGTTAGGGCATAGGTGTACCCGCATCTTGTTGGGGCCAACTTTACATGGTCTAGAGCAACAAGTTGATTAGGCCTGTGAGAGTTGATAGGATGCAAGGGGGCTCTGACTTCTCTTCCCCCAGCCTTGGAGATGTTACAGGCCGGGCACTCAGCACACCAGTTCTCAATGTCAGCTCTCATCCCAATCCAATAGAACCGCTGTCGGATGGTGGTCTCCGTTTTATGCACCCCGAAATGACCGGACTGGTCATGATAGGCGTCGAGCACCATCTTAGCATCTCGCCGGGGAATTAGGATTTGATGACACCTCTCTCCAGAGGCAGGGTCGAGGGGGTTCCGGAGGATTAGTCCCTTCTGTAGGAATAGTCTCTTTCTCTGTCTCCAAAGTCGCCTTAGTTCAACATCAGGGTAAGGCCTCTTGATCCGCATGGGAACCCGCCTGGTGGAGAGGTAGTCATAAATCTCCCCTAGAACTCTGGACTCCTCCTGGACAGTTTGCCACCTGGCCAGGTCTTGGGGGGCCCCTGTTGGAGACGGGGACGCTTCAGGCCTAGCGGCCTCGATAGCACTCTGGGAAGCGAACCTTTGATTGAAGGGGGGCATTTGCACGTCTTCCCAATCACTATCCTCCGGGGGTTCTTCGCCTCTAGAGAGCCGGGACAGGAAGTCTGCATTGACGTTAGCCTTGCCACTGCGGTATTTGATTTTGAATCTGAAATTGGCCAATCTAGAGGCCCACCGTTATTCCAGGGTGCCTAGCCGGGCAGTGTTGAGATGTGCAAGCGGGTTGTTATCCGTATAAATGGTGACAGGGGAAGCAGCGAGATAGTCCTTGAACTTCTCCGTGATGGCCCACACTAGGGCGAGTAACTCCAACTTGAAGGAGCTATAGTTGTTGTCATTCTTCTCAGCGCTCCGCAGGCTCCGGCTGGCGTAGGACACAACCCTCTCTTGACCATCTTGGACCTGGAATAACACGGCTCCTAGGCCTTGGAAACTGGCATCGGTGTAGAGCCGGAAGGGAAGGTTATAGTTTGGATAGGCCAGGATGGGAGGCGTGGTCAACAGACTCTTTATTGTTTGGAAGGCAGTCTCCTGTCATTCGGTCCACTCAATGGGGAGTCGTCGATTGTAGCTCTCCCAAAGACAACCCCGGAGCAGTTCGGTGAGGGGCTCGGCCACTTGCGCAAAGTGGGGAATGAATAATAATAGCCAGCAAATCCAAGGAAACTTCTCACCTCCTTGACGGTCTTAGAAGTGCCCCAGTGTTCCACAGTTGAGATCTTCTCTGGGTCAGGTCGTATCCCTTCAGCACTCACAACATGCCCCAGATAGTTCACTTGGGGTTTGAGAAGATGGCACTTGGAAGGTTTGATCTTCAGGCCGTGATCAATTAGGACCTGGAACACTTCAGCCAGGTGACGGATGTGGTCCTCGTAGGTACGGGAATAGACAATCACATCGTCTAGGTACAGGAGAACACTCTGGAAATTAAGGTGACCAAGGCATCTTTCTATCAACTGCTGGAAGGTAGCGGGGGCGTTGCACAGACCGAAGGGCATACTGGTGACCTCGAAGAGCCCCATAGGGGTGAAGGCCGTCTTCTTGCGGTCTTCCGGCGCCATGGGTACTTGCCAATGCCCACTGGTGAGATCCAAGGTGGAGAAGTAGGCGGCTGATCCCAGGGCGGCAATAGACTCTTCAATCCGGCGTAAAGGATAGGCATCCTTGTGCATGATTGTGTTTAACTTCCTATAATCCACGCAGAACCGGATGTTGCAGTCTTTTTTCCTTACGAGGACAATAGGGGCAGCCCACAGACTCTGACTTTCTTGGATGACAGAGTCTTTCATCTCCCTGAGCAGTTTCTTGACCGGCTGATAGCTGGCAGTAGGGATTGGCCGATGCTTTTCCTTGATAGGCAAATGGTCGCCGGTGTTGATTCGATGCTGAACCAGGCTAGTCTTTCCAAAGTCGAGGGTGTTTGTTAAAGGCTTCATGGTGCCGTTTGGCCACTTTAAGGATGCCGTGGAGGTACTCAAGTGGTGTATTGGCATCGCCAATGTGGAGTTCATCCCACCAAGGGACAGGAGGTCTGTTTGCATCTCCTCGAATACGACAGACGGACCTCTGATAGGCAATGGTTTCCTCACAGACAATGTCCTCAGGATCGAGTTGGTACAACATGGCTACAGTGGTGAACTTAGGTAAGTCAGCGGAGGAGTCTCCAAGGTTCACCAGACGTACAGGGACCTGACCATTGGAGACGGTCACCAGGCTCCTAGCAGCTCTGACCAGGGGTTGCCCCTCAACCTCGATAGCATCCAGAAGAGCGGCATAGTCGCATTGTCAAGACCCGGGCGAACCCTGCACCAAATGAGGAACTCACTGTTAGCTGAGATGGTGATCGGGCGAGCATCTCTAGTGCGGACTCGACAGATTTCCCCTCGAGGGTTGGCAAACTTCTGCTGAGCGGTGAGCACTTTGATGGTCTTCTGAACGGCAGGCAGGAGTCCTGTGGTGAAGGTGTAGGGGAGGCCCCTTGTAGCCCCCTTAGGGCTTGGCAGAGAGAGTCAACTACCTGAGTGAGGAGGTCAGGAGCCACTGGTGGATTAGCAAAGGTGGGCTGTTGTGCAGCCTGGATAGCGGGGACAGGTGGGGCCAACCCTGAGGCTGGAGGTGAGGGTGTAGGTCCCGCTGGTTCTGGGGAATCCGGACTTGGGATACAGCCAGCGCAAGGAGTATCAATGCCAACCACCCTTAGGGCTAGAGTCTTAAAGTCCAGGAAAGGCATGGTAGGGTTTTGGGCGGCTAGCATACGCAGCTGGCTCTGGATGAGTCTAGAGTCCACCCCCTTTATGAAGCGGTCAGTGATCATACTCTCCACAGCCGAGGGATCTATGGTGTCAACTTGTCTCAGGGCCCTGTAGGCAGATTGGAGTGCTAGTGCATAGTCTCTTAGGGTCTCACCTGGCATTTGTCGTCGGTCGTAGAACTTAAGGCGAACCTCTGTGGGTGACTGTACCTCAAACTCTTTGCTCAGCCGGGACAGGATCTGTTGCACATCGGCCTTCTCAGTAGCTGGCCATGATCGCACCTCCTCTGCAGCGGGACCCTCAAGTTGTCCTAGCAGCAACTGCACCTGCTGGGTGGGAGAGAGTGAGACAAGTTCAAGGGTGTGTGAGATCTTTTCTTTGAAAGCAGCTAACGTGTGGGGTTCCCCTTTATAGCTGGGGAGATTGGAGGGCCCAATAAAGAACGGCACGGCTGCTGTGATTATAGCGGCAGGAGCAGGGGGAGTAGCACGTGCTGCAGGCGGACTGCCTGATCCATCAGAGTCACTGTCGTGGCCGGTAGACATGGTGGTGGAATGCGGGGTACTGCGCCTTTAAGAGCTTGAGGTTCCGCTGGAGCACCCAGAACGCAGGCAGGATGGTGAGAGTGCGCAGGGACTGCAGGCGAACCAGCGGTGAGCAGCGATGATGGACTTGAGGCTGTAGGAACGGTAGACACAGCGGTACAAGGCAACCAGGCCTGGGAAGAGAGGGTGGAAGCAGAGTCCAGAGCTTCCAGCGGTCCGGTCACAATCTTCTTCCCCCCTGCAATGAAGGCCGGAGCAATGCAGGGCCGGGCGGGACTTGAGTGGGGCGCGCACGCGCGGGAGAGAATATGTCAGTCTACTGGGTTAACCCCTTCATAGGCCGCAGCGCGGCAATAGCAAAGTCTCTTAGGGGATGATAAGTAGCTTGCAGACAGTATAGGGATGGACACCGCGTGGTGTATCCTGTTCGTGACGCCAAAAATGCAATGCCCTGACCCGTGAGGGCCACTCCGCAGTGCAGGTGTTACTAGCAGGCAGGAACCGGGCAGCTGCAGGGTATAGAGTTGTCACGGTACTGGCACGAGGGTGGCACAGCTGTAGGCCGGTCTGCGGTACTATGCGGGATACTGGGCATGCGATTCTTTGCTGTACCTAGTTGGGGCACCAGATAAGGGACACCAATGCCAGGGTTCAGTAACAGCGGTGGTTACAAGTTTATTGTAACTGAGGTAACTGGTAGGAACAGTCTCTTCCGGATGCAACCGGGTATATAGCAGGTTTAAACAGACAGAGCAAAGGTGGTGCTGCATAGGCTGAGGTGAAGCGTGCCGGATGATGGGGGTAATAGTGATAGAGGAATAGAGAGGCTGGGTGGATTATAATACTTGCGGGAAATATCTTGAGTTGATGAGGAGATTGAGAACAGGAACGGCACCCAGATGAGAGGATACTCCAGGCACTTGAGCAGGCGGACAGCCAGGAGCTGTTACAGCAGAGCACCAGCCACTCTTCTAAAGGTGAAGAGGGCCACAGAAACACATCTGTCCTCTCTGAGGTGGAGGGCAGAACTCACGCAGACATCCTATCCCCTTTGTGGCAGGGAATAGACTGACTTGCAAGAGGAAGTCACATGGTAACCCCTGGCCAAAGCTCGACGGCCATTGGAGGAACCATGGTTACGGGGCACGGTCACGTGATCACCAGCCTTTGCATACCACTGCACAGAGTTATGCACACAAGATATACACATGAACCTGAGAGTAATAGGGATTACACAGTAAACAGTTGCAGTGCATATAGTTTCCAGGACAGGCATGGCTATAGCAATAAAAGTAACTTAAAGTGAGAAACTGACAGCATGTTCTGGGACACTGCATTAACAGTGGAGTCGTGGCTTAGTCAGTCAGTGGCACTTGTTGCGCTGTCTTGGAACATCACATCCCAGGTCCTTTCTCTAGACCAGGAAGCTGCAGGAAACTGGAACAGAAGACAGCGGACCCCAGTGCTGGAGCCAGGGAGGTAAGTGCATGTTATTTTTTTTTTACCCACCGCCTCCCCAGCAGTTTTTAAAAGAATGTCCCTGTACACTTCTTCTTTAACTGAGGGTGGTCAGTACATGAGACAGTGGCCAAGATGGAGAGTCTGATAAGTTGAGTTTCTCGAAAATAAAAAAATCATAGTTTTATGCTTCAATAAAAAAGGATTTAAAACTGTCCAAAAAAATAAAATGCTCAGGGGACTGTTAATTTAAAATAGTTAAAGGCGATATGTGTGTATATCATGTAAGTGGAAATGTTGAGGCCAGTTTGACATATTCCACCACTGGTAACAGGCTGTTTCTATTTGCAGTGCAAGAAGAATCAACTGGACACAGCTATGTAGGGAATGATCTGACGTTACGGTGATGTAGGATAACATGCAGCGTCCAACAACTGGAATCCTAGAAAGAGAAGCCAATGATTTCCATAAGGACTCTGTCTACTCTCATTAATGCAGCCTTCCTTGTAAGAAACCTTATTCCGATTACATTTGTTCTCCCCAGGTGAAGGACATTGTAACCTTGCCACTGATTTACAGGAATTGTTTTACAATCTTTGGGGTTGTGGCACAATGGGCAATGAACTTGAATCAGCCGGTACATTGTCATCTAATCCCCAGCATGACTTACGGATAACATTGCAAAACAGTCAGTTCTGGTGTAATTCATTATTATTGACGTCACATTGTGAATTGCAGTGTATTGGTTCCAGATACATTCCATAAAATATGGCCACACTACTGGGCTGCTGCCTTCACACTATGGCTTCCAAGTAGACCTGGATTGCAGAGACAGACTCTTTACTGGTTGAAGACATTCTTCACACACAAAAAAATTCCATTCCAAGAGCAGGCTGCCCAAACTAAAAATTCTTTGTATGTAATGTGTATACAAAAAAACCTTTGACATGTCACACAGACTTGTGAAACGTTTAGACTTTAATTATTGGTTTAATTATTCAGATCCCTATTGATCAGTAAACAGAGCTGGGAGAAGTGCAGAGCTGAGCGCTTCACCCTCCAGCTCCTTGCAGTTGCTGTCTTCCATGTTCAGAGATGTGACATCACAGGCAATGGCTGAGGCAGGACACCACTCCTCTCACTGGTTGGATTAGAGGGCCTGTGATGTCACACCCTCGATCCGGTGTTTTTTTTTTTTTTTTTAATCACCCCCTACTTAAGCATATATACTTATCTATAAACCCTTCTTCCCTACAACCCCTTTAAGTGCTGACTGCTTCCAGTGGGTTTAGTATATAATTATGCTATAAAAATGTGTAATTGATAAGGTAATTCCAAAGACTAGAAAATGCTTTGGCCTATGGCGTGTTTCAGCTGTATGTGGATTTTAACTCTCAGGATCTACAGTCTCCATCCTAAATAGCAAAGATTTTCCCATTCTTGTGCGTTCATATAAAATTTTATTATTGTAAAATCAAAAGAACACATACTTAGAGGCTATTAAAAGCTTTACTGCCCTATTCTTTAACGTTTACAGTTCTTTACTTCATAACTACGGAATATAATTGTATCACCAAATCCCACAGGAAATACTATCATTGTCTAGAGGGGACGCCTTGAAAGTGACTTTAAAACATGTTGTTTTTTTTCAGAAGTCTATTTTATTTTAATTTTGCCTTGTAAATATTAATTATACAGTTTTAACTTTGACCACTAGATGGCAACCCAAATTCTTTTTTTAACAACTTCTATGGTAAAACTGAATGTTAATTCTCATCAAAACTAAACTAAACTCACTTCTCGGCCTTTTGGCCAAGATCAAGTGTAGTATCTGTTCTGATCAGTTTAATATCAGATATGTCCCCTATCTGGGGACCATATATTAAGTGGATTTTAGAACAGGGAGATGGAAAAAGAGCTATATATACATATATACAGACACACGTCTGTGTCTCCTTTCTTTTCTGAACTAAGTGGGCAGTGTCACCTAGGCGGGCATTGATGGCCATTTGGCTCCCTCTCCCCAGCTAGGTTGGCACCATAGTCTCCACCCCCCAGTGACATTAGGTTGAGAGCAGCTCCTGCTGCAGCCTGAGCGCCAGGTTTCATCTCAGTGGTGCAGGCATGGTCAGGCATTGAATTTGCTGTTTCCTTTTCTGCCCTTACTACATCATCACTGGGGGGGGGGGGGGTATATAGCTATATATACACACACACAAGCCTTACCACAGATTTTAGAGCAGAGTGGTGGTCTGTAACCTAGACAGTGAGCTGTCAACAATGGGGCAGAAATGGCAGGATATCAAGAGAACAAAGCAGGTGTGCTAGATGGGAATACCCCTTTAATGGTGCGTTTACATAAAGAGATTTATCTGACAGATTTTGGAAGCACGCAGCCAGCAGGAAATTCAAATGGCGATAGTCACCGGTGGGATGGTAAGTATATTTTCAGTGTATGTCTATGTTTTTGTTTTGTTTTTTTTATGGGGGGAGGGGGGGGCAGCGCCACACTACCCCTTTAAGGATCGCCTGGTTGCTGGTGAAGCATGGCTGGGAAGGCAGTGAGTTTAGGAGTGAAATAAAGGGTAGTCTGAACAATAGTTTTTACTTTTTAAAGGGACTGGTCGGTCTGGTGAGGCCCAGGCATCACTTTGCTGTGTTGGGTGAGGCTCCAGTAAAAAATAGTTTGAGAAGAGGTTTGTAGATGGCAGAGGATTGCTGGAAGGTGAGGCTTATTGCTGTGGCATGGCCAAAGTTGGTTTGTGTGATAATAGGTTGCTATATTTTTAAAGGGGTTGTCCAGCGAAAATTTTTCTTTCAAATCAACTGGTGTCAGAAAGTTATATAGATTTGTAATTTACTTCTATTAAAACATCTCAAGTCTTCCCATACTTAACTGCTGTATGTCCTGCAGGAAGTGGTGTATTCTTTCCAGTCTGAAACCGTGCTCTCTGCTGCCACATCTCAGGTCGAGGTAGGAACTCTGTCTCAGCTTTATATGAATCCCCATAGAAAACCTCTCCTGTTCTGGACAGTTCCTGTCTCAGCCAGAGGTGGCAGTAGAGAGCACTGTGTCAGACTGCAAAAAAAACAACATTTCCTGCATGACATACAGCAGCTAATAAGTATGGGAAGAGTTGAGATTTTTTAATACAAGTAAATTACAAATCTATATAACTTTGACACCAGTTGATTTGAAAGAAAAAAGATTTTCACTGGACAACCCCTTTAAACATTTGGTTAAAAACATTGAGGCTTATTGGGATTAAAAGGGATGGCACCAGGGCTCGCCCAGGGTGGTTTTCGGGCCCGCGGGTGAGGAGCAGGACATGGGGGCTAGTTTTAGAAGGGAAGGGGGAGGAATATATATATATATATATATATATATATATATATATATATATATATATATATATATACATATACATACATACATACACTCACATAGGGGGATATGTATCAACGGGCGTACAGGGGTTTTTCGGCGTAATGTGCCGATTTGCGCATTATTTTATTCGCAGATAGCCGAATAAAATATTCGAAAATCGGCACTTTCCACCGGGTACGGGGAGGGGGTGTGAAGAGGGCGGAACGGAGGGCGCGGACTCAGTGTCCGCGTGATTCACCATCCGTTTCGCCAAAAGATACGCCGAAAACCTACTCCAGTCCTCAGCTGGTGTAGGTTTTCGGCCGTGCGCACCGAATTTATGTAGTGCCAGTCCGCCTCTACATAAATCCCCGTAGCGCCGGAGATGCGGGGACATTTTTAAGTCCGGCGTAAAAAACGTCAGACTTAATAAATGTCCCCCATAGAGTTTTTGTTGCCCCTTTTGGGGAATGTTGTTCTTTTTGGCAATCAGAAGGAATGGCCCTGCTGTAATGTTATAATGGTGTAGTGATAGTAGTGTAGAGCCTTAAGAACCAATGACCAGATTTCCAGTCTCAAGATACAATGTTCTTACTGAAAGCGATAAATACTATTACCTGAGGGTAGGCCACAACACTCAAACCAGTGAAGCCTGAATTGTAATGCCTGGTCAGAGCATCAAAAATTTGATGAAAGATTTTTCATTGTGTATGATAGTTTAGTACCTACCTAAAAGTGGTTAAAAGAAATATCACAGTGAATGCTGCCCGTTGCACATGGTAACTCCTGGCTCGATGCCACAGTCCTACTGTAGCAAAAATTGCTGAAAAAGTAAATACTAGGTGTCATAGAAAAGTGGGAGATCACACAGGGCACCGATGCTTGCGGTGAAGCTACAGATGAAAGTGCCCATGCCAACCCCGTCAATGGCTACAAAAGCCACTTGAGCATCAGAACTGCTCCATGGAGGAGGGAACCTGTGTCCAATGCATCATGCTTTCTACATAGATGCCAGGGCTTGGAAAGATAAGTGTAATGTCTATTTTTTTACACATTGATCAGTTTCTTCTGCTGGTCATTTCCTTTATTCCAACAAGCGGTAATCTGTCAAATTGACCTGATTGGGCACGGCTAGTTGCCAGAAGCAGTGACATGCTAAAGTTCTGCTGGGAAACCTTGAATCTTGGTATTTATGTAGATGTTACTTTGACATGTACCACCTGTCTTAACGGGGTTATCCAGAGTTCTAAAAACATGGCCACTTTCCTCTAAAGACAATGCCACCCTTGTCTCCAGGTCAGGTGCAGTTTGCAATTAAGCTCCGTTTACTTCAATGGAACCTAGTAGCAAAACCTGCACCCAAACTGGAGACAAGAGTGGTGCTGTCTCTGGAAGAAAATACTGGATAACTCCTTTGACATTGTCACCTACCACAATCTGTGTCTACAGGGTCCAGTTATGGTGCAATTACACAAACAGATTTACCTGACAGATCTTTGTGTATAGAAGATAGACTGTGGGTAGCTGATATAGCCTCAGCGCAGGACTTGCAAGACGTACTCTCCAGTATTATTTATAAAAATTGGTTTACTGAGCAACGCGTTTCGGCGACGTACTGCCGCTTTTATCACCGGCGGCAGTACGTCGCCGAAACGCGTTGCTCATTAAACCAATTTTTATGAATAATACTGGAGAGTACGTCTTGCAAGTCCTGCGCCGAGGCTATATCAGCTACCCACAGTCTATCTTCTATACACATTTGGCAAGTATCGGCATCTAGACGGGGGCCGACCACTACCACTGTTTGCCTGGCTGCGGACTTCTGTGTTATTTTGGGCTTTGCTAGTGTTGTGCCTATCGTACGCACAACACGAGAAGGTTAGTCTACTACTTGCTTTTTATATTGGAAATTCTACTCCATTGAGTTACTACACTATATGAGCGCCCCTCTTTGTTCATGTTTGTCCGTTCTTCTATGTCTCTGACAGATCTTTGAAGCTAAAGCCAGGAACAGACTATAAACAGAGAACAGGTCATAAAAGGAAAGACTAAGATTTCTCTTTTCAAATCCATTCCTGGCTCTGGCTTCAAAAACCTGTCAGATAAATCTGTGTAAATGCATCGTAATAAGTGTACATAGGGATGAGTTAATTACTAAAACTAGTGGTATGATTCATGAATGATTTACCTTCGTGATTTTTGCTTTGTATTAGTTACAATGTGCAAAACTTCATTTCCATAGGTCTTCATTATAAATTTTGCCCACTTTTGTTTGTACAGCCCCTGCATTGTGCTCTATTTTCTCTGTATACCTAAATACTGCCTTTATGATTTTATTTCTCCAGCAGACTTTTTTGTATCTGCTCCCCCTCTCTATGTAGCCTGTGTGCGTTATCCTTCTTGGTTTCTCTGTCTCCTATCTTGGGGTCCTCTTAGATTTAAAGATTTTTTTGGCCGTGGAGGCCGCAAACAAGCACTGGTCAGCATCCCGCTCTACCAGCTCTCCCGTCCTGTATCTTCAGACCCTCCCACCCCACCTCTGTCAATAATTCTGGAGGAGGCGCAGCCTGAAGATACAGCCGGAGGACTGGAGAGCTGGATCACAAGCAGAGTATATGGTAAGTTTGCACTGCTTGGGATCTGGAAATTGACAGCTCAGATATCTGTGCTGTCAGTTTCCCATTATAGTTATCAGCCACACTAAACAGGAAGATGTGCGACCGATGACTATAAATTTTAAAGCTTGCTCAAAAGACACGATCAGCACTGATCTTGGTCCCTTTTACACAGGCTGATTATCTGCTGCAGGAGTGTTTCTAGCAACACTCCTGCCCAGTACGTGGCCCCTGTAGAAGGCCCTTAAACTGGGCGTGTTAGAAACAATTCTTAGGGCCCCATTACAGGGAGCAATACATAGGCCAAATCAGGCTGATTATTGCTCCATGTAAGAGAGACAATGATTGGCTGATTGTGTCAAATAGTCTGACACCAAAATCGTCCGCCGACCATGCATCGCTAATAGTGATACATGACCCATGGCTAACGATTGAATAAACTGTATACATTATGTCTCCACACTCCTGATCTTCTTCTGCCCTCCACTTGCTTCCCGAAGCCCTGGCCATTGATTGGCTGAGCAGCCGGTCAGCTCAGGGACTGTTCAGAAGCTGCAGCCGTGGCGTCTGTAAGCGAACAGAGGGCAGGAGAAGATCGGGAGTGCAGAGAGGTAATGTATAACAGTTTAGGGCAAGGGCTGCATGAATAGTATATATATATTACACATATATACACACACACAGCCCTTGCTAAACGATCATCGAGCCGTGTAATAGACTCAGTAAACAAGCTCTGATCTAGCAGATTGGTGCTCATTTACATTATTCATTGGGCCGCCATCTGCCTGTCTAATAGTACACTAAGGGTACTATTACACGGAACAATAATCGTCCCTGTCCGGCCAATTATCGTTCCATGTAAAAAACACAACGATCAGCCGATGATCGTTGTCATCGGCTGATTGTTGATATAGGTTCAGACCTATAATTGTCGGCCACTGACCACGCACCGCTACGTAATAGCAATGCGTGGTCGGCGGCTAACGATTTGCAAAAGAATACATTACCTATCCATGGTCCAGGGCTCCTCCTGCTCCTCTTCTTCCCGGGTCCTGCGCGCTGCAGCTTCAGAGCGACCTGTCTTAGCTGACGGCTGCTCAGCCAATCACAGGCCGTGACCGCCGCGGCCAGTGATTGGCTGAGTGGCCTGTCAGCTGAGAGAGGTCGCTCTGAAGCTGCAGCACGTGGGACCCAGGGAGAAGAGGAGCAGGAGGTGCCCTGGACCATGGATAGGTAAGGTATACCAGTTTAGCAAGGGCTGCAAGGACATTGGTAACGATATCCATGCAGCCCTTGTTAAACGATTATCGGGCCGTGTAATAGGCCCAGTAAATGAGCGCCGCTCGTTTACATTTATTAATCGGGCCTCTATCGGCCAGTCTAATAGTACCCTTACTTCAAGTCATGGCTGGCAGAGATATACAAAACACATACAAGGTATTAGGTATTTTTGTTTATTCAGGTTTAATATTCACAATGTAAACAATAAATTTCCTCAACCACAGTATTTTTTGTAAAAGACAAAAGAACAGCGTTTGTACAAAAATGCCCTTAAAAAAAACAACTTATCGTGTATACATTTTACAAAATAAAACTTGCCGAAGAGTGAGCCGCTATTGAGAAGTCTGTGTGTGGACGCTCCTCTCAGCAGAGGCCAGACTGGGTTACACTGACGCAGACAAGACATCGAATGAGATCAAAAAACCCCTTTACTCCTCGGAACACAACGTCTCGACACCACATTTCCCTTCCACTGGTTTATTAAGGACGCTGCATCACATGCTCCGACTACCAAATTGGAAATGTTAACCACATCGTGAAAATGAAAAAATAAAAAAAAAACTGGATCTGTGATAGTTCTGGTGGAATTCGGTCATTTCTAAACAACTTGGCAGGCACATTATGCAGCAGGGTATATGGATTGCTATAGTGTATAGCAGGGGGAAAGTTACAGACTCCCCATCTACAGGCAAGGTATAACTCAGCCAGATACCAAGAGCTGTAGCTCAATACCTAGGAAGCAAGCACAAACGCACAGTGTGGCTTGCCTTAAAAGAGGAGCCGGGACGGAACAGGCATCTATAGTCAGAGACTGGTTGGCGGGTTCCAAAAGGCATTTAAAAGGCAAGTAGACCTAAAGTGCCAGTTCATCCAAGTTTAACAACCAGGATGTGTGTTTAGCAATTGTCCTCTCCTCTGGGCTCTATCGCTCATCGGTTGGTCTTCCTAAGCCTATACTACAATGTCCTGCAGAGAACCTGCCCTCCTGACATGTCTGTTATAGGAAATACTTGTAAACCCCAGGTAACAACAAATGCTCCAGAATTATTATTGTACCACCACATTGTGTAATTCCTAGTGTTATTCTTACTGGAAATGTATTATAAAAGGGGGTTATCCAGAATAAAAAAAAAAAAAACTTAATAAAAAAGAACTGCTACTATCTTCTAAAAACAGCACCACCCCTGGTCCTCAGGTTGTATGTGGTATTACAACTTGATTCCACTCACTTCAATGGAACGGAGCTGCAATGCTACATACAAACTAGGTGCAAGGGTGGCAGTGTTTCTTGAAGAAACCAGCTATGTGTTTCTAATCCTGGATATCCCCCTTTAAGTCAAATACAAGGTTGTCAATGTATATATGCATTTCCAGGAGAAATAACTGAGGAATTGCAGAAACTGAGAAATGTAATGCTGCTAAATTGTTATGTACATCTGGGTAAATACTTGCTTTCCCCAGAAAATGTCATGGCTCGTGGCCTTTTAACAGGCTGGCCTATCATTACAACTTATCCCCTCTCTCTTGTACAGGGACCAGTCTCCCATCAGAACAGAGCGGCGGTCAATGGTATGCACCGCCATTCGATTCATTTTCTATATCAGGGGTAGGGAACCTCGGCTCTCCAACTGTTGCAAAACTACAACTCCCATTAGGCCTGGACAGCCAGAGCTAACGCTTTGGCTGTCCAGGCATGATGGAAGTTGTAGTCTTGCAACAGAGAGCTAAGGTTCCCAATCCCTGGTCTATAGGAACCCCAGGTGATAGCTGAACACTGGACTCTTATCTCTGACAGCTTCTACCCTAATGGAGTGGTGGTGTGAGCTGCTGTCTTCTGACAGGAGACTCTGGTCATTTTCAAGATCATAGAGGGTCTCCGTAGTCTGACCCCTTGCAATCAAACACCTACCTCCTACCCTGGGGATAAGTTCTAAAAGGTGGGACAACCTCAAAGGCGCCTCAAAATAGTAATATATGGATCATTGTGTAAAAGGCTTTGCCTATACTAAAAGGGGTTTTCCAGGATTAGAAGAAACTGCTAAATTTCTTGCAAAAACAGCACCACCCCTGTCCCTAGGTTGTGTGTGGTATTACAATTAAGGCCCATTCACTTTAAAAGGAGAAGTCCTGGGTCTGACTTTTTTTTTAAAAAAAGGTGGCTGAACATAACAGGCACTTAGCGGGGTCCTACCTTGTCAGGCCTACTCAGCCAGTCAGCGGCCATGTCACATCTCGGGTCACCGCCCAGACCAGGAAGTGGACTGGGGACCGGGAACCAGAGCAGAGGACCCCAGCGCTAGAGCCGAGCAGATAAGTGCCCGTTATGTTCAGCCACCGGCTGTTTAAAAAAATTTCGGACCACAGACTTTTCCTTTAAGTGAGCTGCAAAACCACACGCAAATGGAGGGCAAAAGTGGTATTTTTATAAGCCTGGATTAAATTCAAAATACTGCTGAACAGGCCATCTTACATTCTGCATAAGACTGGTTCAGAGCACCTTAGGTATATACCGAACAGTTTACACCAGGATCCATAGATCAGTATTCTGGTATCTTCTCACCCAGTAGAGATCTAAGAGCCCCAATACTACACTCACATTTAAAGTGTAGCCATACAATCTATACACCGCCTCTGCACTATGACTGTAGCAGCAAATAAAAAACACTGCTTAAAAAAAAACAGGAAATGATCAAGGTAAAAACATCACTACATTGGAGTATTCCAGTTTGCAGCAAATTTTGCTATTAAAAGACCCCAAACATCAGTAAAAGTGTAATATAAAACACGTATATTATATGTATGTATTTGTAGGGATGCTGCAGGCGTGTTCATACACTATATACACCCGCCCACAAATACATGTATATAATATTTTTTTTACATCTTCACACGCAAACTTTAATAGACTGAACACAGATTCCAGGAAGGCCGAAACACTTGGTAGCTTTTGCTCTGAATATCAAATACACGCGCGCACACTATGTAACATTTACAGGTCGTGTTTCATACGGACAGATAGGCAGCACTGAGAGTCACTAGAATTACAATGTGTGAAGTACAGTAGGGACAGGTGGATCAGTAGAAAGAGGTGAAAGGCAAAAAAAAGAAGTAAAATGGCCATAAACTCTGACAGTTCACGGCATATTCAAGTAATGGAGGGTCAATCCTCGGAGAGTAGAGAACATGCCAACCTAGATTAGGATCTTCCTCTGGTCACATTCTCTCCCATTCACAACAAAGCCCTGGGTGGTATTGGGACTGATTTTACTTCTACTTCTTAAGAATAAGTGGCCATACTCCCTTGTACTAAAAAGCTATGGAGGACATGGGAATACCATGTAGGTTCGGCAAAGATTCCTTCCCCCCCCCCCCCCCCCCCCGAAATGTCAGCACCTAACATGTCAGTGCCCCAACAAGCCACAGAACAGGCATAGTCTTCCTAAAAAGTAAGGTTTATAGTGATATGTAAAAGTCAACAGCCACATGGCACACTGGACCCCCTATTTGCCGAAACGCACGGCAGCACTGCTGACCCCCAAAAAGGCATTAGGTACATGATGAAGTGATTCATAGGGACTTTTCTAAATAGAGACGAATCTGTAAATTCTAAAAAAAAAAAAAAAAAAAAAAGTAACTTACATATTTATGCAAGCTTTACATGCAGCCCACGAAGGTGGCAACTTCAGAACATCGCAACACCAGTAAACAGGTTATAAACCTCGGACTATCCTAAAACTTTCACAGTTCTGAAAAGATTGAAATAATAATAATAATAAAAAAAAAATCTAACCTCAGACAAAACATTAATCTGAAGTGTTAGAGAAGCAAACAAAAGTGCGCCTGGTTCCTACAACATTGACTCGCCAGTCAGGACAGCGGGGGCCCACCGACAACCATGCAGGAACAGTAACCTGCTTTTACTAAGGATTTCTTAAAACAAATATTTGAGGTTTCAGAGTTTAAAAAAAAAAAAAATTAAAAACACACACAATTATATTTATATATGTACAACGACTTACATGTGTGCAGTCAGGAATTACTTACAAAGGGAAAGAGGAGTAAGGGAAGCCCATCCTTACATGCATCAGGAACAATAATAAAACAATATGTCAAAATATATAAAATTAACCAATAAAGTGCACTTTCCTCACATATTACACCTGCCCCTTTATAAGAATGAAAAAAAAAAAAACACAACTAAAAAGTTCCAGGATTACATGGTATTATATAGTGGATTGGTTGTCCTCTTCTTCTCATTGGTCTTTTTAAGTCTTCGTAAAGGATGAGTTCTACCATGTTCGTGCTTGGGGGTGACACTTATTAGTGGGACTGAGGGGTCTAGTACCACTGGTGGGTGAAGGTGCCCCTGGGAAACAGTTAATTCAGACTCAGGACTTGCTATACCCTGCTGAGTTGAACCAAACTCTTTGGCATACTGCACAAGAGGCTTTTCCACTGGTTTGCTCTTTACGACACACTCTGCCGTTTTGATCTGTTCTACAAAATGTTTTGTGGGTTCCAGTCCCGAGGAGTCCTGGACAGAAAGGATGCAGAGTTTTTCAGGTGGATCTTCAGATTTCATATCTAAAGCAGATTCGCAATTCCCTGGCACAATCCGGAGAGAATTCTGAAGAATGTCGGGGTAAGTTTGATTATTTTCCGATGACACAGAGTCCCTCTCTGACAAATCATCTTTAGAGAGTTCTAAGCAGCCCAGCTTGGCCAGAGACGCAGAACGTTTCATCTGGGACGGAGTGGTGAGACCAGCTTGCCGAATCCGTGCCTCTATCTCCTTGGCTCTCTGTTTGACAACGCCAGGGTTGCTACTCAAGTCTTTGATGCTGTCGCTGCTAGAACTATGGGGAAGGCCAAAAGAGAAGGACGCGACATCCAGCACTTCACGCAGTTCCCGTATATTCTCTGTTAGCTTGTTGATTAAATTGAGATCTTCATGGCTCAGCTGGGACAAGGCACTGTCTGCTTCCCTTTGCATTAACTCCCCAAGGCCCATGAAGGGGTCCCCTTGGTACTTGTCCGTACAGTTCGACAGGTTGCCTAAACTTTCATCAGTACTGGTGCAGTCTTCGGTGGCACCTTCTAAAACGATGGAGCATGGGTGACACTGGAAACTGGGACTAGATAAATCTACAATTATACTAGGAGTGACTATATTGGGATCTTTTATATGTGTTACAGGACTATGCTCTTTCTGGGCACAGTCAGATGTTAAGGTTACGTCCAGGGAACCCAGGCATTCTATTTGTGCAGAGGACCTGTCCGATATACTTGCACAGGCGTTTTCTAAAGGTGCTTCTGAAGATGTCATCAGCTCTACAATTTCCCCTCCACTATTGAACTCCAGATGAGAGAGGTCATTGTCATTGTTATCAAAACACTTAAGTCCAGGGATATGTTCGACTTTCTTTGGAAACTCTACTGGACTATTTTTCTCTAAAAGTTCGGCAGTAGGCGACGGATTCTCTTTTTCTTTAGCTCCAGGTTCCGAATGATTCACGTCCTGCTTCATCTGAATAAAAGGATGTTCAGACAATTGAGATGTCTGTGACTCCGTAGATTGCTCAGATCGGAGAGGCTCCAAAGGCTCTAACCCTGTAACTTTTATTTTGACCTTTTTATCCTTTTCACCATCTGAAGCATCAAGCAAAGAGTCTTCAAGTTTACTTTTGGGAGCAGAATCACAAAAAGCGGATTCATTCTTGGAATTTTTCCTTGTTGGCACAGCAGAAGTGTGCTGCTGCTGCTGCTCCTGCTCTTGCCTCAAGCGTTCCTCAAACTCCATTGTGGCCCTTCTGACAGAGCCGGCACACCACTTGGGAGCCTGACCTAGAACGTCCTGATGGTCATTTGTTTCACTGGAGCTTTCCGAATCCTCCTGAGAACTTTGTTTACTCCTCTGCTCTTTAGACTTGTCGTGTGGCAGTGCTGCGCTAGCCTCGCTTTGCTCCTTGCAGTTGCTTTCTGGCTCCCAGACAGATTCAAGTGACAAATCGTGGATTGTATTTCTCTTTGGTGCTTGCACTTGGCTAGACAGATTGTCTGTTTTCTGTTGGCACTGGCCTGCTCCCTGGTTGAAGGACTCGATCTCCGTGATTATCTCTTTGACAGATATTGCATTTTCCGAGTGAGATTTGGGGAGATGATCTTGAACAACTGGTTCAGAGACCTCCTAGAAAAAAAAGAAAAAGAAAATTACCACCACATACTATTAACGCGAAACCAAAAATGAGGGTAAAATAAATAATTGTGACTAGTGTTGGTTGGCAGGTGGCTGGGATATGTAATCCTCACCAAAATACTAGACTATTTGTCCTAAAGTTATGGAATCCCCCCCCCCCCCCAAATACTAAAATCCACCTATTGACTTATAAAATTATTCATAAAAAAGTATAAAATGGATAAAATCCATAAAAAATACGCTGTCTATGTCTAATAATCACTTTGAATAGAAACACATCCCATGCCCTTCCCCAGTACTCAGCATTATAACACTGAATCCTGTACTTACCTTTGGCTGCTCCTCATCTGTAGACGAGTCCTCAGAGGCCTGTGGGGTGCTGACATCTGCATTTGATCTCTGTTTATCTGCAAGGCTCTCATACAATGTCGTCTCTGGCCAGGAACCTTTCAGGACACAGTTTCTAACATTGCCAACTTGCTCATCTGCTCGGGTTGTGGAGCACGTCCGTGGCCGATTCTCCTGAGATAATTCTTCAAACTTTTCCAGTGCACTTAAAAAATCAATTCTGTCCCCGCTCATGTCCTCAGATTGGGAGGTGAAAGAGGATTGATCAGGAGATTCCGGGAGATCACCCGTGTGTGATCCTAGATCCCTTAGTGGCAGGAGATGGCAGTCGACTTCGTTCTTCAGTGCATCCTTCTCCATGTCTTCCAGCGTCAGGTCAGGTAGCTCAGACTGACCTGTTAAGCTTTCGGAAACTGGAGACAAGTCGTCCGTGAGCCTGTCAGTTCTACAATTGTCCAGGAAGACTGAGGACTCATCAGAGCAGCATCGTGCCGAGCAACCGTTCACGGTGTTGAGATTCAGAATATCCTCTATTTGTCCAGTGTGATAGTCACAAGATGTAAACTCATAGTGTGCTTGTGGTGTGTTGCACAGAGAGGTGCTCATGGGGCAAGATGGGTTACAGTTATCCGTTTGAGGTCCCAGTGTAAAGGAATGATGCATGTCTGAGAGCTGCTCCGCCGATGATGTAATGTCCTTTTTGCTCATGTCCATCCCGGTTTTCCCAATTGGTTCGTGGTGATCGGATAGGTCACTATCTGAGTGAGAACGCCATAGCTTGTTGTGTCTCTGCTTGCTGCAAAACGAATAAAAAGGCAACTTTATACTTCATATAGAACGGCCATTATGCAAACACGGGCACATCTACATTAAAGGTGCAAAAAAACAAAAATACATGACGTTCAGCCAATAAAAACTTCCCACTAAATTAAAAAGTTGTTTTGAGCTAGTAGTGATAGGTGCTGCACCAATGTTAATAGACTGAATAAGATTCAGGAGCTGGCACACTAGTGGTTGGTCTGGAGCTTACTAATGTTAGGTAATGACAGGTATAAATGTGCTGAACAGTAAGACACTAGAAGGAGATTGTGTACATAGCTGTCCAGGGACATGACAGGTCAATCTGCGGCATCACATGAGTCATGGACACCTGTTGTGTCTGTCACTGCACGACCAACCTTTTCCAGGAAGAAGACAAGTACACGGTGAACTTCAGATCTCCAAGTTCATATATGGGATTAAAGGAGGCTGCTACCTTGAAACCTTACCGAGCAGTTAAATATATTACAATGCTGGATTAGAGGCATGGTTCTGCTTGACTGACAAGGTTTCTCTAATTCTCCGCATGTCGGATTACCTGAAATATGTACCAGCTGCTGATACACAATACTTAGCCAACTTTTTTTTTTTCCACTGAACTTTGCAAGTTGCCTCCGCCCCAGTGTTATTACTAACTTATAGAATATGGAAACAAATTATGGCCATTCGGGCTTCCTTAAATGGAACCTGTCACCCGAGAAGAGAGGGAAGAGCCCCGGATACTTACCTCATCCTGTAAGACCCGCTCCAGAAGCCGGTCCCACCGTGGAGAAATCGCTGCCTGACGGTCTGCGCACGCGTTATGTAAATGAGAAGAGACGAGTCAGACGTCCGTAGGAAATCACTGGAGAGCGATTTCCTATAGACGTCGGACTCATTTCTTCTCATTTACATATCGCACGTGCAGACCATCAGGCACTGATTTCTCCACGGAGGGACCGGCTTCTGGAGCGAGACTTACAGGATGAGGTACAGTAAATATCTGGGGCTCCAACTGGAGGGTTGGATGGGCTCTTCCCTCTCTTCTCGGGTGGCAGGTTCCCTTTAAAGGGGTTATCTACTTTTTCAAAATTAATAGGCCATGTCTGACTTTCACCCCCCTCTTTTCAATGTTAACCTCTGCTAAAACCTCCAAGCAATGGCAATACTAGAAGGTACCACAGAACTCTCCTGCTCAATTGAACAGGACAACATAGTAGTACCTTAAAGTGCTGTTACTGTTAGGTACAGGGCACCCCCACCCAATACCAATGGCCTATTCTAAAGATAGGCCATAGATTTGTAAAGCCTGTGTAACCCTCTTCTTATAACTTGAACATTTTACATGTATCGTGGCTTACCTCGCAAGCAGAATGCCCTGATATTCCTCCAGCTGCTTCATGAAACTCGGGTTGGGTTTGGTAACGGTCCGCCTCTCCTTCACGTAGTCAAAAGCTCTATCCAGGTTCCAGCCGTACTCCTTCATAGCGTAAGCGATCACAGTGGAAGCGGAGCGGCTGACTCCCATTTTACAGTGCACAAGACATTTAGCTCCATGTTTTCTGCAAGACAGCACAATGGAGTGATATTATTACAGTGCAGAATGCTTAAAGACTTTAAGGCAGCGTAAATGTACAGAGATATGGCGAGACTAATGTTTCACCACTAGAGGGCATCGCTTTGTCATATAACTGATCTCAATGGAAACCTCAGGGCACAGATGCTACATCACTGTGGCAAGCTTCATAATAACGCAACACTTGGACACGTGTTTGGATGGTTATATATCAGCGATAATATACCCGGCAGTGTTTTGTCAACATTGACATGAGAGCCGAGCCTCCCATTGCGGGACAACAGGACACGGAAACGCTTCCTGCAAAAACATCCCTTCTAAAGTAATAATAATCAATTAGGTAACACAGCCCGGGCGCACTGCGTTCTCTACAATAGTTGGGAAGTTGTACTTTAAAATGTGGAGATAACATGGAAACCCCCTTACCGTTTACAAAACTATATTGACTGGGAAAAAACAATTACTTCCTAGACTAATTTCTTGTGGAAAGTTGCAAAAAGTACAAATCTCTGAATCCCTATACCAAGCAGCAGTAGAGGTACAAAAATAGTTATAGATAGCAAAAATGGCGCCACCCCTGTCCTGAACATGTGTGTTCTATTATGGATGCAAAAGAACACTGAAAGACTGATGAAGACGTCTGACGTCTCTGTAAGAAGTTTTGTGAAGTGGCAGGGACACTTTATCCAAGTCTTCTCTGCAGTAACGGATAGGGCTGCAGCACGGTCATCTGTTAGATGCTACAGAATGTAGATTTTAGATGCGACCATACAGGCAATGTACTCACTTTGCTTTAGAGATGAATTTGTACGTATCATTCCAGAAAGCCAGCAGGTCCGTGCCTTCCTCGTCATATACTCGGATATTGTGATACTCAAAGACACCAGGGAAAAAGTTATCAATCTCCCGAGTGACGTTCAAAATGTATCTGACCCTGTAGATAGAAGGGAAAAGGGGAAAAACAGTTACTGCATTGACCTTCCTAAAGCAACAGCACATTTTCTAGATACCAAATGTCATCCCAGACTTATTGCAGATCTGGTCACGAAAGTGAAAGGTCATTAACAGGTTAAGAGTTAAAGATTAATGGTGCACCCCGGCAGTAGACATCTGGAGTAACACGCTGCCCACCTATGCCATAAGCCAGGGGTAGGGAACCTGGGCTCTCCAGCTGATCCAAAACTACATCTCCCATCATACCTGGACAGCCAAGCTTTGCACCAGCTGGAGAGCCAAGGTTCCTTACCCCTGCCATAAGGTTTTAATAACAATCGTAACCACGTAAAGGTTATCTGAGAGCAAATTGATTGTGAAAACTTGACATGCCCTTGGTTTCGGAAAACAGAGTAATGTTTTTACTCCTCTGCACATGGCACGGGGCCGATAAAAACACAACTTTAACATATGTATGCGGCCAAACCGGTCTGTCAGAACAGCACGCTCTATAGCTATGCACAAAACAACAAAACTGCCCCCTATGATAACCAGCTATGAAAAGATAAAACACGCTTTGGTGTAGTAATATGGACAATTAATATTCTGCAGACAAGCAGGATTAGGGACCCTTGGCTCCCCAGCCGTTGCTAAACTACAACTCCCATCATTCCTGGACAGCCAAAGCTAAATCTAGAGTTGTAGTTTTGCTACAGCTGGAGAGCCAAGGTTACCTACCCCTGACCTAGAGCCGACGCTACATGCACACTCAGAAAGCAAGCACTGGAACCTGTATGTTTTATAAGACTGATGGCTGTTTTTCCTTTGTTACAGCAACCGTACCACTCTGTTCCGTAGGTAGTGTCTGGTATTGCTGCTCAGCCTTATCCAAGTGAATAGGGCTGGGATGCAAAACCAATTGCAAACTGGCAAGGAATAGCCAAGGAAATCCAGGCAGATATTTGTCAGTAAAAGGCACACGCTGAATTTCCTTACCCTCTATTCTGCAGATCTTCCAGATTAGAGGCGTTCCATTCGGAGCCCTGTAAAAACAAACACCAATTCAATGACTCAAAGCTCTCCAATGATCTCACTGCAATTATTTAGTAAGAATTCCATCAAATTCAGGGAGAAAAATTTTTACAAATTACAAAAAAACATAACTTCGAGCGGGTCTACAAATCTGCTACCTGCTTGTTTAATACATGGGACCCAATGGCATTGGTGATATAGAAGACATATTGCAGTGAAAGGGTTAAGACGTTACGTCTGTAGTCAGGAAAAACACACACAAAGTTACCATAAAGGCAAACAGATGACTTCACCGTCCATGCTGTAATTGGACCCATCTGAAAAGCCCGTCCCGGGGAGAGGAACAACCTGTCAGACCAGGTACATCCTCCTCTGAAGGTCACATTTTCACTGATCTGACTAGAGATGTAAGTGGCAGCTACCCGAGGCAGTCCCTGGGGCTGCACAGAAAGCACCAGGATGTGAGAGAGGCGACAAAGCCTGAACACAGCTGCATCCTGGTGCAGAACCCTGTGGACTTAAAGGGACGCTAAACACCAAGTCAACCATAAACTACTGCTTTTCAACTACTTGAAAATGTTTTGCAGAGCTTCAGCTGCTACCAATAGGAAAGGACTTAAGGTCTGTCAAGCATACCCGTGCAGATTACCCCCTCCCCATAGAGAATATAGGTCTTTTATATTGGACAGACAAAAGCAAATACCAATACTCACATCACCTAGAGGGACATGGCTGCCGTCCAGGATAACCATCATACAGCATAGACTAGTGATGGAAGACTTCAAGGACAACATGGGATGAGATGTGACAATAGCCTAAAGCACATGGTGGACTTTCCCTGTCTTTTTTGGATCCACTGAAAACCTGGGCACTGACTGTGGTCTTAAGGCCCTATTATACAAGGTCATCTGGAGGAGCGAGCTAGTGCCGACCAGTCAGATCGGCGCTCTCTGCTGGCGCCGAAAGCGAGTGGGACAGAACGGAGGGGTGAGAGGGTGAGAACGGGGGGTGGTGGGCGGTGAGCTGCGGGAGGGGATCTTTAGATCATCCAGGGAGCCCATAGGAAAGAGCGGTGGTCTGCTGCCGCTCCTATTGCACGCCCAATCGCCCAAATAAAATTTGGGGGCTTGTTCGGGGATTAGTATTTATACTAATATTTATCATTCTTATAAATTCTTAAAAATAATTTTCCATTTATTGTCTGGGAGCTCCCACCTCACCGGTAGAGGTTACATGCGCCTGTACATGCTCCCATTAAGGGTGCATTCACACATACAGGATCTGCAGCAGATTTGATGGCGCAGATTCAATGCGAAGCAACTCTGGGCCATCAAATCTGCTGCAGTTCCTGTACCCTTATAGTATATGCCACATGTGTGGTACTTATGCGCTGCTGTTAAAAAGGTCACATTATAGATCCGTGCACTGAATAATGTATGGATGGAAGGGCATATGCAGAGTAGAGCAACGGAAAGCAATGCAAAGTTTACAAAAACATGATTCCGGCCAAGCCCCAGGAGCACTATGCCGCTTCTTTGTTTTCTATGTTCATGTTACAGATAAAGCTGTTCCCATTAAGAATCCCTATGCCAAATGCCAATCATCACCTGGAGATAGCCTCATGTTTTATGCTACAGTCATTGCATATTTGCTGATGTCAAGACTTCCGCTCATTTTTGTTTCATGAACGCGTCTCCCAAAGGTACGGTTCATATCTTGGCAATGGTCCCTGGAAAGATTTCACTGTGCTCTGGGATGCATTCTCCCTACAGTGAGTGAGAGGATGCCAAGAATCCTTCTTACCCCCATTGCCCCAGCTTTGAAGATAGTCTCCCTGGTACAACAAAGCCTGCTGTTTCCACTGTGGCTCCCTGTCGTCCTGTTACCGGACCTGGAGATCAGTGTCCTTGCAGTGTAAATAGTTGAGCCTCCCCAGAGAGGCTGCTGGTCATCTGGCATTAACCTCAACTCTGTTTCTAAACGCTGTTGCTGTTTCCTGCTCTCTGATGTGATAAAATAGGCCACAGGGGTCCATTCTTTTATAAAGAAGGATAAGCACAGCCGGCAACACGTCCTCTGCCTCCAGTGGTGAAAACAGAGTTATGCTGAAGAACTCCCAATAATGGATTTACTGCCGCTCTACAATGCCGAAGGGGCTCATATACAGAGCAAGCTGCTTCCTGCATGACATCACTAACAAATGACCTTATAACAGGGATAGGGGAACCTGCGGCCCTCCAACTGTTGCAAAACAACAATTTTCATTATACCTGGTATGATGCGAATTTAGTAGTTTTTGAACAGCTGGAGGACCAGGGGTTCCCCATTACTGCCTTATAAAATACAACTCAAGCCCTTAAAGTGGTTGTTCACTGAATCTTTTTTTTCCTTTCAAATCAACAGCTGCCAAAAATGTGTAATTTACTTCTATTAAAAAAAGTCTGACACCGTGCTCTCTGCTGCCACCTCTGTCCATAGCAGTAGAAGATCCCCATAGAAAACACTCTTCTGCTCTCCAGACTGGAAAGAATACACCACTTCCTGCAGGACACACAGCAGATAAGTACTAGAAGACTTGAGATTTTTTTTTAATAGAAGTAAATTACAACTCTATGATTTGAAAAAGTTTTGTTTTGTGAACAACCCCTTTAAACTGTCTCAGTCTTATGTAAAAGTTTCACGCGTCATAGAGAAGTATCAAAAGTCTTAGTAAGTGGAGATCTGGGTGTTTAGACCCAGACTGATTTCTAGATCTTGAAGAAGTTGGGAGAAGCTTGGGGTTTCATACTGTAGTAAAGCTGGCCATACATCTCCAATAACTAACGACCGAACAATCTCTCTCATACACAGGAACGTTCTACACAGCTGAGCTTTCCTGTGTTCTCTATGGAGGGTTCTTGCTGTGGCTTATATCTCCTGAAACAAAGGGAATGGGCAGTGATTTTCCACCACAAACACCCCCTATTACCACCAACATCATCTATTGGTGGATAGTCAGGTATACTGATGGCGGATATAGCTGTCAAAAGTCTATGATACTCTGCTCCTAAAGCCAGACATGGAGCACTGAGCCATAGAGTAAAGCAGCCACACAATGTTCCTGGCTCGTTCTTAAAAAAAAAATCACTTGGGACCTGTACACCCAGATGAAAAAACTTCTGATGTGTCAAGAGGTCTAATAAATGACTGGGATGCAAGCATCTATTTACTGGAGGAACGAAGCAGATAGGTTGCATGTTTCCCGTCACACAACTACGGAGCTGATGCATGCATATTGGGTTTCACTACACCTTTACCGTAAATCTTCCCCCCCCCCCCCGCCCCGTGGTGCCCGGAGAGCAGATTTACACAACCTTACTGTACGCAGAGTCAGGTTAAGGTGGTTTATGTTGAAACCCTCTTATCAGCCAAGGCGTCACCAAGACGCATCAAACTGATCTTGCACAAAGAAACCACTTCCTCTTAGGAGATAAAAGCCGCCGAATGTGTATATTTATTAGGGAAGTCCGCAGAATATATGAATCAAGATGAGACGTAGTTCACTAGAAAGGCTTGATGTGGGTATTGCACAAGTCCCTGACGTACATTGTGGAGTAGTGTGAGAAGAGGAGGAAGCCAGGAGAAAGGTGCAGGTATTACTACACAGGTCACTTACCAGATACACATGGTCAAAGATTTCAGTGGGGCTATCCATCTGTCCTAAGATGACAATCATTTCATTGTCAATGAACTCTTTGAATTCTCTCAGGTTACACACCATCTGCATTTCCAGCTCTGTGCGAATCTACAAAGAGGAATCACACGTTGACTACATTAGTATAAAATCGGGGATAAATCCACCTTTAAAATAGTTAGAAAAGATTGGAGAGGGGGTGACCATATAAGTAAGATGTCGAGAATAGAATCACAAAGGATATTTGAGTTTGATAGCCTTGAACCCAGAGGCTTGAATGCAGAAATGGAGCTCTTTGGCTTTCTGTGACTGGTGTTGTGTGATTGTCCCCTTCCATCCCTTTGTGACCGGTGTCCCTGTCCTGGCGGCCTCTGTGTCATGGCCGGCTACGTGCCAGGCCGTTTTTCACGGCGCCGGAGCCGTCCCTGCCACTTGGGCCACGGATCCTGAGATACCCGGGCCACTGATTACTATTCACGATATATGAAATATACCCTATGGAGTGGGTATTTATGAGTAAATTTATTATGATTTACGGTCACATGTAGTGGTCTAACTTGCCCACGTTATGCGAGGATGAGGATACTTATATCAGAAAATTTTGGTAAACATTGCATGGGTTAGTTACTCTCTACAGCATAACAATATTGCATACTCTCATTCACTTAATCGGTCTTTTACTTCAAATCTTTCTCTTTTGTATACTTATCCCTATACCCCGATCTTTTACCTTTTGTATCTCTCCTTTTTCGTGTTTTTTTTTTTTTTTTTTTGTGTTTGGCCCCTGTTCACACATGCTGCGTTTGTAATGCGTTTTCTAGAATGTATTAATACAGCAATAATAACAATACAACCAGACGCTGCTGAGTGTTTTACCATTGCACCCTTGTAACCTGCAGTTTACAACGTTCATAAGAATATATGTCAGAAGAACTCTTGAGTATGCATAGAATATACGGAAAATGGGTTTCTATGCGGATCGCAAAAGATGGTCTGAAATACCCAAATCCAGTCCTGAGTTTCTTCTGGATATCACATGATCAATCAGTAACTGATGGTCTGAAATACCCAAATCCAGTCCTGAGTTTCTTCTGGATATCACATGATCAATCACATGATCAATCACATGATCACATGATCAATCAGTAACTGACTACAAATATCCCACTAAATGGGCCTGCAAAGACTAGCATCATCGCCACTGACGAAGAGGTTAAACATTGAGAACCTTGAAACGCGTATGGCAATTATACAGACTAATGCTACATCAGATTAGTTATTGTGATTTTAAACCGAACATTATTTTTTCCTTTTTTTTTTTTTTTTTTTTTTTTTTTTTGGGACCTACTCTTGACCCATTGTCCCTCTGGGGGGCCCCCCGATTGTATTGTACCATCTGGACACTTGCCATTTGGAATACCACAACCATCTTTACAACCCTGTCCCGGACGGAGTCATCTGTGACGAGATCGAGGCTGTACCATTGCCCGCGAAGGTATCCTCAGAACCACGAGGACGCGCTGCGGGATCGCTACACTAGCCGCTAACCTCATATGGCCGTTGCGAGCTGATAGCAGAGAGGGAAGAAGCGATACCACCAGCCGCCTCGGGACGGGTGAGAGGCGCTACAAACGCCATAAGTTTGTGTCTGATATCACTGTTTGCGTAAAATATCATTACTGATCTAACAAAGCAGACCACACTTTGATGACTCGGGAGGACTATTAGTCTAAAAAGGGTGTCTGTAAAACACGTTAAAAAAGACTATCAGTCCGAGTCTTGATATGTACCTGGAAGGACTACAAGTCCAAGACCACCCTCTAAACTGAACTGCAACTAGAGTGAAATTAGTAGCTTACAATTAAAGGTATAAGCAATATTACTTCGCAACCGGCCGGCACCCAGCGGTACCGCTCATTTTAAAGAGACTTTTTTTTTTTTTGACTCATTTTTCTATTGTTTATTTTTTATTTTTATTTCTATTTATTTATTTATCTGTGTATTGAACCTTTATGTGCATTTATTTAATGTTCCATGTATTAATCCTCATTTTTGATAACTATAGGAATGCGTATATATGTTTTTATCTTTTGTTGATGAATATTTATATCATGCGCTATTTATGATTATATTAAATTAATTTATTACTGTCCAAATCTTGGCCAGATTAGTATATGATTACGACCTGTACAGGTAACCATTTTAACTGGTAAGATAGGACTGTTGTGGTTTAGAGGACTAAAAAAACTTTATGTACTTCCACCTTTAAAATAGTTGCTAACCGTATGCATTGACTTTAAGTTTGGCTGCGGCTCCTTTGGGCTTTGGACCATTATATCAACATTAATATACACTTTCGGGGTAAATACTCTTCAAAAGGAGGCGATTGGGATTAGAAAAACATGGCTACTTTCTTACAAAAACAGCACCACCCCTGCCGGTCAGCACTATACACTGTAAAGGAGCTGAGCTTCAATACCAGATGACAGACTGGTGGAGCACTTTTTGGAAGAAAGCGGCCATGTTTTTGTAAACTCCTTAAGGCCTTATTACACATGCCGATAGTAAAGGAGCAAGCGAACGCCAACATGTCAAGTCAGCACTCGCTTGCTCCCCATTCACTGTCAGTGCTATTACACTGACAGCAAGCAGAGAGGAGTGGGAGGGAGCCATGGGAGAGCTGCCTGGATCATCCTTATATTGTCAGGAGAGCCCATATGAGATAGCGGTGGTCTGCTGCCGCCACTCCTGTTACACGGAGTGATGGCCAGCAGATAGTTGCTATCAGCATAGTTTTCTTTCAATGTGTTGAAAGACAATGATCAGCCGACATGGTGCCTAATTGTTGCCTTTTAACACTACCGTATTATGCTGCGTTTACACGGAACGATTATTGTGCGAATTCGCACGATAAAGATCGAATTCGAACTATAATCGTACGTGTAAAGGCAGCGAATGATCAAACAACGAGCGAGAAATCGTTTATTTTGATCCTTGAACATGTTCTCAAATCGCTGTTGATCGTTCTCAAAAAATTCGCAGATCGTTCCTTGTGAACAGTCGTTCGCCAATTTAACCAATGTGTGAAATAGGCTTAAGCGATCGCAAAATGAATTTTCCATACGATATATCGTACCGTGTAAACGCTGATCGTTATGAAAAAAAAAAAAACGGTACTCCGACATCGTTAATCGTACGATCGGGCAAATTATCGTTTTGTGTAAACGCAGCATTACACCAAGCAGTTATCGGCCATAATGGCTAGCATAATAACTGATAACTAGCATAACGGCTGATATTTGTGTGGCGTAATAGGGCCTTTTCACTCTGCAGAGCCCACAATGCAATGTGATAAGCAGATGCCATAGCAGTAATCTTGCAGAATACAATTTCTGAGATCACAAGGCAATGGGATGGACGCATGTTGACTAGGACATGTCCTCACCTCTTTGGATGTGATGTTTTCCAGGTCCTTCTGCATCATGATTTCTCTCAGTTTTATTTTGATCAGGCGTTCGGTGCGTTCTCGCTCAGTTGGTCTGTTAAGGAAAAGTGACAACACTTAATTTGTGGCGTGTTACATGCCCCGTTATCATAGGGACAGGTGCTGGAGCCCTGCGAGGTGAACATTCCCAGTGTTCTATCACAGCGTCATCATTCAGAGGACAGCCAGGGATGTTCTCATAGGGTCACATCTCCCCCACCTATCCTGTATAGTCTCAGTCCATGTATGGTTCGGCAAAGTAGCTAATCACTACTTGCATTCCATTAACCTTGATGCCTGAGGCCTTATCACCCACTGCAAAAATAGACCAACTAAGCACTTGTAATGCTGCTGCAGTACATCTCTACTTCTTTCTATGTAGGGTCCACTACAGCGAGGTGACTTATTGATGTAACTATTGTACAATGCAGCCCACCATTTATTATTTACATAGCACCTGCTGCCCCCTAACAATAGAAGCAGCCCATATGGGAACCAGTGACAGACCCAAATACAGGAAGCCCTCTTATGTCTGCCATTGATACTGTGTTTTGCACCAATACACACAAAGCAACCGCCCCCTACAGGCACAAAGGGAGCTGCATGTAGCGACTTACACATCAGTGAAGAGGACAGGAGAGTCTGAGCGGTGGGACTGGACATCCTGCATAGCGTTCCATTCGTTGACCGACGTCTGGTCAGAGTTGATATGACTTTCATAGTAACTAACCCACGTTAAGAAAAGGCTGCCCGGGTAGTAGTTGTTGGCACGAGCTACCTCGCAGGCTTTGTGCAAGCTTTGCAGTGCAGACCTACGAAAGGAGGAGGTTTTTATTATGTTTTTATGGCTATTGAGTAGTACAACCGAAAATGTCAATACATAACAAAACAAAATGGAGGCGTTACTCACCACATGGCCTGAACAGACACTGGCTTAAATATGTGAACCCTGTTATCTGTAGATACGCTAAACCCCCTAGAAAGGGAAAAGAACAAAATAGAATTGTATATTGAGAGCAAATAATAATCATAATAATCATTATAATAGAAACATTTATTGTATGGTTCATCTTTACATTAAGGGGGTATTCTGGATGCGAAAAAGAAAAAAGTTGTTGCGCGGGGGGGGGCGGCAAAAAATGTTATATGTTGCTACAGGCCCCTGTAGCAGCTCTGGTTCCAGTGTCTTCCTCTTCCCCTCGGCCTTCTCAGCAGCCACAACCAACCCAGCCAATCACTGGCCGCCGATATACCACCTCAATAAACAATGGGCTACTCAGGAAGATCTAGCTAAGAAGACTTGTCTAGCGGGGGACTGGAAGATGCTGGAAAGGGGGCTATGGGGGAATAGGGTAAGCGGGTATCACTTACTATTTTTCTACAACTCCCCCAGAAAAAAATATAAATATAAAAATATATATAAATGTGGAAAATGAAATAATGTGAATTAGTGTTTTTTTTCCCAAAAAAATTTGGAACCTTTTTGGGCCCCTCCCCTGCAAAGAAAATAAAAATGAACACAGAAAAAAAATTATTTTTTTTTAAACAGAATAATGTAAAGCTTACCCATCTCCATCCAGGTGTATAAGGGTGTCACTCCACAAAGGAAGAACTAGGCCCATAGTACAAGAACTACTAAAATACAAAAACAAAACAAAAAAAGGAGGTTAATAGACACGTTTAGATACTAGATGTGATTTGTTTCCTATTGTTTCTAAAACTTCATTCAAACTGGCCATGTTTTTGTAGTGCTGGATAACCCCTTTAAGCTCCATTCACTTCAATGGAACTAATTGGCGAACCCCACTCAAACTGGAGACAAGAGCGGTGCAGTCTCTGGAAGAAAGTGGCCATGTTTTTCACGTGCTTGATAACCCCTTTAAGCAATATTTAGAGGGGGTTTCCAGGACATACATACTGGTTGCCTATCCTTAGTCTAGGCCATCAATATCAGACTAGTCCAACCCCAGCTGATCGGAGACGGCAAGGCACTTTGGATTCAACAGCATGGTGCCATACATTGTGTAGTGTCTGAGCCAGTTACATCCACAGCGAAACGCATGGCCTCCATAGAGGCTGTGCAATCTCCATTCAGCACGTCACTGAGGGGAGCTGCAAGGGGGATCCCCACCAGTCTGATATTGGACAGTCTGCCCTTGGACTAGGCCATAAATATTAAAGTCCCAGTAAACCACTCTAAGGTTTGATGTCTCTTTAATATTTCATGGTTCACAGATTTCTTTGGTCCCCGGTGAATTTTCAAGAACAATACTTAAGATGTTGTACACCTCCTTCCATGGTGGCCGATGGTTTACAGGTCAGCGAGCTGTCTACACACATCTAAGTGCAGCTTTCCCTAGTGACACGTGTCTCGGTGACCTAAAGAAGTAATTTGTGTGCACTGCGAATGTGATGAGTAGATGGAAAAAAAAAAAAAAAAAACACACAAGGCATCTCATGGTGCGAGGGGTATTTTTAGTGAGAACTGATTAAGGAAACCTAGCAACCTACCCAGAAACTCGTCATAAATATTAAGGCTTGTAAGCCCGCGAAACCTGACCTGTTGATCTAAAAACAGCTTGGCTTCTATATGCGGTTCTCCGCTCCCAAACTGTCACCACATATAATGGACATCACCTACACTACCATGTCCCAAGGTGTACCCTATTAATAGTCTCAGCTTAAATAAAAGATCCCAAGGAGAAGTCAATGATTTAGTCTCCTTGACTTCTTTAAGTGTACAAAGACCCCATTACAACTTGCACCAGGGAGGTGAGTGATCAGGGTGATTTTGTGGAGGAGGCTGTCAATCTGTCACTAGGTTTATGCTACCTTAAATGAGGATAGCATAAACTAGTGACAGAAATGCTGAACAGATCGGTGTATTACTTACATCATTCTGTTCACCTAATATGCAGGAGAATCGGATTCTTGCCACACCCCTCCCTCCAGCTGCTGATTGACAGGTGACTGCCCAAATGTAACAGGATATATAACTGCCAATCAGCAGCTGGTGGACAGAGTTTTCTGCTTCTCATGAATATCCAGGACTACTGGGCTCATGCACATAATGGAGAGGACTACTTATTGTTCGTGTTTTTCAGGAGGAGATCTCTGAATCAGCTGTACAGAACAATGTAAGTGATACATCATTCTGTTCAGCTTTTCTGTCACTATATTATGCTACCCTGAGATAGGACGTCATATACCTACTGACTGAGTCTCTTTAAGATTTAAATGGCCCAACAAGTCTGCCAGCTGTGGACACAAGCTACCTGCAAAACCGGATAAAATGCACAACAGCTTGTCAACCTACTATACAATAAGGATACCAAAAGCTCAAGAAATTTAAGATGGCAAAAACAGAACATGACAATAGCCTGGTGTAAAATAAGACTGCTTAAAGTCAGATCCCGATTATGTATCTATGAAAAGGTCTATATAGAAAGAGGGGAAGATAGTACGGCAGGTTTAACACCTGTGCTCAATTGCGAAGATGGGAGGAGTAGCTGCCGGCGTAACAAGCACTTGCAGCTACTGTACTGAAGATGTAGTAGGGGAACCTGCACCTGGAAGTATGCAGAGCATGCCTACTGGTTAGAGATGAGCTAACTTACAGTAAGGTCAGGCTCATGCAAACTCATACACCTGGTATTTAAATCCCAGTGGCTGGAGAAGATGGATGCATCCTTAGGGCAGTCTGGAATGGCTACATCCATCTTCTCCAGCCACCGGGATTCAAAAATCAAGTGTATGAGTTCACGTGAACCTGCACTTACTGTAAGTATGCTCAACTCAACTACTGGTGCCAGAGAAGAGTGTATGGCTGCCAGTGACCCCTACTAAACCTACAGATGGTTGACAGAATTCTCCATACACATAATGGACTAAGTCCCACCAAATTATAAAAAAGGGAGGAAAGCAGGGGGTGTCGAAAAATAATAATGTAACCTTACCCATTCTTGTGCCCCAAAGTGCCGCTCCCGGATCCCGTTGACAGACACAGTGTCCCTGCAGCTCTTCCAGCTGCAACGTCATGTATCTGGCTGAATGACTGCCTGCTCGGCCAATCCGCTGACTGGCTGAGCAGGCTATTGCTCAGCCGGGCTGTGACGTTGCAGCTGGAAGAGCCGGGTACGTAACATACTCAGTTTCCAGCCAAAATTGAAATCCAGCGGACCTGGGAGCAACACTATGGAGGGAGTTTACTTTATTTTCCTGCACCCCCCCTGCCATTTTACATGCATTTTGCATTCGTCTTTACACTTCTAGCCCCCTTCCTATTTCACAATGCTGCAATCTCCAATGTATTTTACTTTAAAATTACATAATTTTACTCAACTAGTCCAGCAGCGTGCAAAGCAAGAATACATTAGTAACCAGACATGAGTTCCTCCTAGTGCACTAATATAGGTAAGACTACTCAAGTATATAAGCATAGGGCATATAAAGACAACATGTCACTAGACCGGGGGTAGGGAACCTTCGGCCCCCCAGCTGTTGCAAAACTACAATTCCCATCATGCCTGGACAGCCAAAGCTTAAGCTGTTCAGGCATGATGGGAGTTGTAGTTTTGCAACAGCTGGAGAGCCAAGGCTCCCTACCCCTGCACTAGACGTACGTCTCTCCACCCCCCATATGTCTCATGACGCCTGATCAGCTGTCCATCCCTCCCGTCAGGTAATAGGATCATTTGTTTTTGCCACTATTTGTCACACAAGAGCAGAGAAACACATCGAGCACATAATAACAGCAAGAATGACGGTTCTCGGCTGAGAAGCCATTGGTGACTAAACATCACATGCCGGTCCCGTGTCGGAGGAGAGGAGGGGAGCAGATATTACACCATGCGCAGGTGGGGTTTCAAAACAAGCACTGAAATATTTTCCATAGTAACCAGACTACAAGGCTATGAATAACATTACACTAGAGATTCTTGGCATAGCAGTTCCCTGCTTTTCCCACTAGCTGCTGGCTAGAAAGATGGATGAGAAGTGCCGCGTCTCCGGCTGCCAGAGGAAAGCGGGAAATCAAAAGGAAAGGGGAAAAATAAAAGCAGCTACATCCAAGAAAGAGGAGAATTCAAAGGTTTGTATCACGACAAGGGTTATTAATGGATTAAACTTGAGGTTTGTTTAACTTCAAGTCTGCTACTGAATTTGTTGCAATTACATCGCCCCCTTAAAGGGGTACTCCAGAGAAAATGTTTTTCTTTTAAATCAACTGGTTTCAGAAAGTTATCTACATTTGTAATTTACTTCTATTTTAAAATCTCCAGTGTTCCAGTACTTATCAGCTGCTGTATGTCTTGCAGGTGGTGTAATCTTTCCAGTCTGAAACTGTGCTCTCTGCTGCCACCTCTGTCTAGGTCAGGAACTGTCCAGAGCAGGAGAGGTTTTCTATGGAGATTTGCTGCTGCTCTGGACAGTTCCTGACATGGACAGAGGTGGCAGCCGAGAGCACAGTGTCAGACTGGAAACAATACACCACTTCCTGCAGGGCATAGAGCAGCTGCTAAGTGCTGGAAGACTGGAGATTTTAAAATAGAAGTAAATTACAGATCTATACGACTTTTTGAAACCAGTTGATGTGGAAAAAAAAAAAAAAAAAAAAAAAAGATTTTTGCCGGAGTACCTCTTTAAAGGAAACCCAGCTCCATGAAAATTGTGTCCAGTCTATCAGCGGCACGTCATAGAGCAGGAGAAGCTGAGCAGATTGACATGTATTTTTGCGGGGAACTATTCAATAGATGTTGTATTTTAGTCAATATAATCCCTGCTCATTTTGGACATCGGAGTCAGGTGGGAGGTCCTAGTCAATGACTGATTGTCACTAACTGATTAGGACCGCCCACTGGACTTCTAAGCCCATACAAACTGTGATTTTAAAATAAAATATATAAGTAGAATAAAATCTTTTTCTACAAAATAACATACCAGTCTGCTCAGCCCCTCCCCGCTCTATAACATGATCTTGATATATTAAACAGTAATTTTATTTGACAGGATGCCTTAAAGTGTGAAATCTGGACAGTAAAACAACCTGCCATTGTCTACTCTAGAAGGGAGTGTTATGTACAGATACCATATATGAATTCACCATAGGGGTGTATTATTTTATTATTAGTGGGTAGATTATCGAGTTTATGGAGCATGTATAAATAGGGAGCGGGGTGGTAAGAGATCGGTCAGACAGCTCTGGCATCATCTACAGAGGAAGCATCAGTTATTAGGCACCTGTCATTGCATGAAAAATCCATCCCCAGCACGATGCTCTCCTCCGTGTCTTGCCTTCCGTTTGTTGAGACGACAACCATGTAACGTGTTCGGTTCTGGTAGGTGCTTTCCAATTTTACGGCCTAAAACAAGAGTACGTAAAAATAGGGTTACTACACATGATCTGACACGGCGAGTAAATCCACATAGCGACCAGTGTAAACTAACCCGCATATTAACATCTATGAAAACAAGAGGAGTACATACAGCGCTAAGCCTAGATGTGTACTGAAGCAGATCAGGAGGAGACGTCTCATCACAGAAGAGGATGTCACTACCATGGCTGTACACACTATATGAGCACACTGCTTCTGTAAGAGGTGGTCACCAGGCTATTACACCATACAAGCACGCCACTTCTGTAAGAGGTGGTCACCAGGCTATTACACCATACAGGCACACTGCTTCTGTAAGAGGTGGTCACCAGGCTATTACACCATACAAGCACACTGCTTCTGTAAGAGGTGGTCACCAGGCTATTACACCATACAGGCACACTGCTTCTGTAAGAGGTGGTCACCAGGCTATTACACCATACAGGCACACTGCTTCTGTAAGAGGTGGTCACCAGGCTATTACACCATACAGGCACACTGCTTCTGTAAGAGGTGGTCACCAGGCTATTACACCATACAGGCACACTGCTTCTGTAAGAGGTGGTCACCAGGCTATTACACCATACAGGCACACTGCTTCTGTAAGAGGTGGTCACCAGGCTACTACACCATACAAGCACGCCACTTCTGTAAGAGGTGGTCACCAGGCTATTACACCATACAGGCACACTGCTTCTGTAAGAGGTGGTCACCAGGCTATTACACCATACAAGCACACTGCTTCTGTAAGAGGTGGTCACCAGACTATTACACCATACAGGCACACTGCTTCTGTAAGAGGGAGTCACCAGACTATTACACCATACAGGCACACTGCTTCTGTAAGAGGTGGTCACCAGGCTATTACACCATACAGGCACACTGCTGTTCCCAATTGATAACATTTTTTCCCAGTCTCAGATGCAAGAATAAGAACTAAACTCAACAGACATACAGTATGTAAATATAAGTGTCATTCAATGTAAGGCTGCAAAACCATAGGGAACTACAAATTCCAGCATGCCTCCATTTAAAGGGGTAGTTTACCAATTTCTTTTTCTTTCAAATCAACTGGTCCAGTCTTCCAGTATTTATCAGCTGCTATATGTCCTGCAGGAAGTGGTGTATTCTCTCCAGTCTGACACAGTGCTCTCTGCTGCCACCTCTGTCCATGTCAGCAACTGTCCAGTAGCAAATCCCCATAGAAAACCTCTCCTGCTCTGGACAGTTCCTGACATGGACAGAGGTGGCAGCAGAGGGTATGTGTCAGACTGGAGAGAATACACCACTTCCTACAGGACATACAGCAGCTGATATACATACACAAGCTGATTGCTTGTGGATGGGAGGAAACAGCTGGTATGATATTTTATTATCCCTGCATGACCCCCTAAGTATATGGCAGTGTGAGTGGTGGTGAATGCTAGTGCAGAATTTACACAGTGCCTGGATATAGGCAGTCCTCAGGAAGAGGGTGCTTCCTGCACAGTGTGCCGTATCACAGAGGACATCTGCCCGGCCAAGAGACACAACAGGGATTACAGTCTATTGTTTTCCCACATCAGCTGTGCGCCCAGTCAGGGCTGACTCTGCAAGAAAGCAAGTAGGAGCAACGCCAAGTCTTCAGGAAACCGCATCGTGTGCGAGCAATTCCAAGAAGACGTCTCACAAGTACGAGAACAATACTTATCCATCAAAGTCAGAGACCAATAGGGGAAAAGTAGACTGATCTTTACAAATCACCAAAAAAAAACAAAAAACAAATGACATACCCGTATAATCAAGGCCCGTAGTTATTGTATATAGCCACAATAAACAAACTTCTACAGCTCCATAAGCAGAATGGCCGGTGAGTGAGAAAAATTTAAAAAAAAAAAAAAAAAAAAAAAAAAAACAGTGCCACATCTATAAACAGGCTGTGTCTGGTATTGCAGCTTGCCCCAATGTACTGAATGAGGTTAAGCTGCAATATCGAACACATACGGACGACAGATGTGGCACTGTTTTTGGTAAAAAAAAAAAAAAGAAAACAGCCATATTTTACTAATTCTAGCCGACCCCTTTAAAATGGTAAGATATTGTCAGCCATACAGGAGGACCGTAAAAAGCTGGACAAACATATAAGACCTGTGTCAGCCATACATATTAGATGTGTTTGACATCTCAGGAGGTCATCTCTCAGAGGAGGATAGCTCAATATGTCCACGGTGTCTGGCAGCAGCTTACACCCCTCTCTTCATTCCAAACAAGTGTGGATGTTGGCTGTCCGACGGAAAAGCATTCAGCTGACAGCTCTCTTATGTGTATGGCTGCTTTATGTTCTTCCCCTGCTATTTTAGATCTCTGTGGGTCTTGTGGCCACTGAGGATCAGGCTGTCCCTATCTAGAGGAGGTCACCAAGGCTATGTACATGGTCTGCAATAGGTCAATTCTACTTTAAAGGGGTTATCCAGTGCCACAAAACAAACTTCCAGTTCCAGGTTTTATAAATCTGTCCCATTGAAGTGAATGGAGCTTAATTGCAAACTGCACCTGACCTGGAGACGAGCGGTGCTGTCTCTGGAAGAAAGCGGCTATGTTTTTGTAGCGCTTTAACTTGGTACGAATGATCAAATAGCAGCTCCAACATGGCGATACTGATGTAAGGCACACCTGGTTGTGCTTCTGGCTTACTGATCCACAATTGTGGCCATCCAGATATTATAATCAGGATGCAGGAGAGTTCAGCTCTGGTTCTTATTGGGGATGAATGATACAACATTGCCCCAGGCAGCCAGTGCAGAGATCCTGGGCAGCCGGGTTCTGCTATAGTGTTTGCAGTCTTTTACCGCTCTGCTATCTTTCATCTTTCCTATCACAGCCGGTGAGGGATATTTATAGTCTATGTCATCAGATTTCAACCTGCTGGTAAATAAGTTTTTTTTATTTTTTCTAAATCATTCAAATCGGGCAAAAATAGAATGTATTTTTAGGAACAAACAGGTTTCGTCATGTTGTTCGGCTCAGTAAATTAACCGTTAAGGATTAATGGAACCTTTTACAAAACTCCTGACCCATGTACGATTCGTGTATGCAAATGAAGACTGCCATCTCTAGGTAGATTCCCTTTAATGGCTCAGATATGGACGTACATGGTAGCTGTCAGCTCTACATCATGATTAGAGCGGCAGACATAGGCAGATAGCTGAAAAAAATGATGGCAGTCTGCAAAGATATTTCCTTACAAGCCCAAGTGTTAAAGATGAGTTGCAGCATGCATGCCTCCTCACACCACTACTAGGCTTCCAGCACTGATCCCTGTAAATCATTCATCCAGGGCATGAAGGGGTGGTGGAGGGAGGAAGCATGCATACTGCAGCACAGCAACAACATGCCCTAGACACTTGAGCTCTGAGCGCGATATATAGATTAATGGAATCACTTTAAAGAAACATGGACTAGTGAGCTTAAAGAGGAACTATCAAAGCAGGTTAGACGAATTTACCCTGCTATTAACCCCCCCCCCCCCCCCCCCATTGTGCAGGAGGTGCCCAGGATAAAGGTATGTCTCTTACCTTCATCCTTAGCACTGTTTTGGTGCAGTTAGCCTTTTACTCCTTGTTCCAGTAAGGATAGTTGGGAGAACTGTCCCACCCCCATAGCACCAATCCACCCCCCAGCCAGCCCATTCTAATAATAATCAATGGAGCAGGCTTGATCGGTGCTATGGGGGCAGCCCAACACTGTTACTGAACCAAGTAGTAAGGGCCCATTTACACAGAAAGATTATCTGACAGATTATCTGCCAAAGATTTAAAGCCAAAACCAGGAATGGATTTGAAAAAGAGGGACAAATCTCAGGCTTTCCTTTATGACCTGATCTCTGTTTCTGGTTTTGGCTTCAAATCTTTGGCAAATAATCTGTCAGATAATATTTCTGTGTAAATGGACCCTAAAAGACTAGCTGAATAGAAGCCGCACTGAGGACGTAAGTAAGAGACATACCTTCATCCTTCAACAATACAGACATATCAGCAGGTTAGATTTGTGTACCCTGCTGATAGTTCCCCTTTACCCAGGGTCCCCCAGCTTTAGACAGCTAGACTGAACATAGAACTTTGAGCGGTATATACTGTGTGCTACAATTTGTCCTGGGTATGGATAAAAGTGCCTGCAGCTGCTCCTACCGGCAAGTAAAAAAGATGAGTGGAAGAGAGAATAAATTCCTGGAAATCCGCAGCCATTAAAGGACTATAGACGGAGCCGACAGTAATTGGGTGAGATGTAAATAATATGCCCCCAGCGGGAGAGACTTCACAGCGTGAGCCAATGCAGAACAGAAAATGATCACTTTGGGAGGATTCAGGCTAATTATTATGCCTAGCAACATGGAAAGCAAATGTAAAATAAACCGCGCCAACCTATAACTCACATCAGGAGAGGGCGTATACATTTACAGCTAAGCTATTCCTGTGTCAGATCCCATGGTCACACAACTTCCTTGGCTAGAAGGAGGTTTTCCCAGATAGGTGATACATGTCTATCTACGGTGTTCAATTGCTAAGGGCCCCAACCAGTCAATAGGACAGGGGTCCTGTTGTGCCATCTCCGTCACTTGCAGCACAAACGCCTGACCAACAGCAATGAGGGGAGACAGGAGACACAGAACCTCCGTACCAGTGATCGGAGGGAAGGGGGGGGGGGGGGGGTTGTCAGTGATCGGACAATCATCATCATCTGTCCTGTGGATAGTTAATAAATATTGGCATGCGTTAGAGGGGCATCAGCAGAGAACTTGCTGATAATGCTATGAAGTTTGTGGGTTTTACCTGTTTTGAACCTGTTCATTCTTTGGACGGACGGCGGAATCGACAGAGTCTATGGCATGGGCGGAAATACACACGGCTGCCAGAGTCTGCAAGCGGGTGTGAGCTGCGGAACCCGCAACAAGTATTCTGTTGGGATTCCACAGTGCGCACGTACCCTTAAAGGTTAAATGAATCTAGCCCTATTGCACAGAAGGCACAGGGGATGAAGCTATGTCACTTACCCTTATCCTCAGCGCTGTTCCCGTGCAGTTAGTCGTTAAGGCCATTAGAAGCACTGCCTCCCCTTCTCTAACATTAATAATTGTAGCAGGCGGGGTTGGGCTGGATTGGCGATATGGGGGTGGGCAGTGCTCCTAACTGTCCCAATATACCATGGAGAAAACTACTAACTGCACCAGACAGGCCCCAAGGAAGATTAGACACATACCTTCCTCCTCAGAGTCTTCTGTGCAATAAGGACATATCAGCAGGTTAGATTCGTGTAACCTGCTGATAGTTCCCCTTTAATATTATGCTGTATTTTCTCAGTAACAATAGTCTATAAAGAAAGATACCAGGAAAATCCCAGCGGGTGTGGTTCTCCAAGTAAACTTTTCTATACACCGAATGAGCTTCTGAATAACCTTTGGCAAGCTCCGAGTGACTGCCTCAGCAGAAACGGCCACGTGAGACGAGCTTCAAAGCTTGTTATTTTATATGGGAATATCATATGAATGTGTACACCCTTCAGGCAGACATTCCTCTATGGTTTGTTATATGGCGTCGGCAGTAACTGTGCTCACATGTGATGGGTTAATGTTTACAGATGAGGATCATATCATTAATATACATTGGGTCCTAATAGATTAGTGCCAGGGGATAGGTCTTATGACCGGAGCAGAATCATCACCCACAGACTCACCAAACGGATGTTGTCCTCGGGGCGGAGGAGTGTGAACATGGCCTGGAGGTGTTGCTGAAGGTCCCCTAGAAGAACAGAGCATACAGCTATGTTATAACTTGTTAATTCCACAGGCAAAAATTACAGAGGAAAGAAACCAGCTACATACCATATACACAACCTGCACTAAGCAGGTGCACGTTTTAGTCACCGGCACCATTAAAGTTTTGTTACAGAGGTGAAAAGACATCACGTTAAATATTGTTTTGCGTGCAGAGTAACACACAATTATTATTTCTCCGGTAATCTCATCCTCAGATAAAAGAGCAAGGTCGTCGGAAAGGACAGAAACAAAGCCAAAGTATTTCCTCGGAAAAGCCTGTGTACCAGGGATAGTTGGCACAGCGCGTTCACATTGGGAACTATCTAAAAGTGGCGCTTTCATTGCACAATAGTGAGATTACATATCCTTAGGGATAGGTCCCTTTGGCCAACACAGCACGCTGCTGAAATGGATTATAGAGGATTATATATGTACGTCTTCAGTCCTGATGTAGTGTCGGAACGTTTACACATGTAAATAGCGGCTATTATATAGGACAATGAGTATAGATATAATCCATTAAAACCCAGCCATCAGCCTGGTGACAGCCGCGGTCAAAATAATGGATTCATGAGTTTCCTGTTGCTTATATGTTCACACTGAGGAATAGGGGAGGAATAGAAGTGGAAAGTTTTCTGCTTGAAATTCCTCGCCTAATCAGCTCTGGCAGAAAAGGCACAGAATTGAAGCAGAATTCAAGCCCCATCGACTTCTAAGCGGAATCTGCCCAAAGAATTGATGTCAATTCTTTGGGCAGAAAGCAGATCTGCGGCGGAACACTCTGCACAAAGTGGAGTCTGTAGGAAATTTTTAAGTGGAAGCCGCGCAATAATTTCCTGCAGACTCCACTTGAATTTCTACCCATAAAATAGGTACAATGGAATGTCCCATTGAGTTTAATGGGATTTCTACTCTTTTGCTCACACTGTGGAATTTTTGCGCAGAGTGTTCCGCCGCAGATCCGCTTTCTGCCCAAAGAAGTGACATTAATTCTTTGGGCAGATTCCGCTATAGAAGTCGATGGGGCTTGAATTCTGCTTCAATTTTGTGCCTTTTCTGCCAGAGCTGATTAGGCGAGGAATTTCAAGCAGAAAACTTTCCACTTCCATTCCTCACCTATTCCTCAGTGTGAACAATAGAGTAGAAATCCCATTAAACTCAATGGGACATTGCACTGTACCTATTTTATGGGCGGAATTTTAAGTGAAGTCTGCAGCAAATTATTGCGCAGATTCCACTTTAAGTGCCTCAATGTAAACATACCCTAGCTCTGTAGAGATTGTTGTAACCAATAAGCTTCTGTTCTGTTGCCACATCAATAGGAAAAACTTCTGACGTGTCACAGACAGGTCAAACTTTTCGTTCAGGCAGCGTCTAAGTGCTGAGACCCCTACCTATCACTAGAATGAACAGGGAGAGGACAGCTAGGTGCTTCTTTAGTAATCTCCCTCCTTGAAGAAGATGGGCTTCAGAGACTAGAGAAGCACTTAGCCAACCACTTCTTCCCAACTGTTTTAGCGATTGCTGTAGAAACATTGCACACTACCAATTCCATAGCATGCTTTAAAAAAAAAAAAAAATAATAATTTGTGGCAGACTTTTACCACTTCCAACATAGAAAATAGAGTCCGCATCAAAAGCAGATTCCCAGCTTAAATGTTCAGTCGCGTGTGTGGACCAGACCCAAGGCACAAGCTTGTGTGTGTAAATACACGAGAAATTACTTTCCCAGGAGAAACTACATAATCCAAAATGGTTAATTATAGAATATATACATCAAAGCCGAAGCTTATAAATAGAGCAATTGTGCCCGACAGAGTCCAGGTAAGCACGTCCTGGATTTATTAGTAATTGTCTGGCGAGTTTACAGTGTGGCTATAGGATAATGGAAAGGCCTTTGTTCGGAGTCTCTGGTTGTGCTGTACTTTTCCATCATGCTAACTATTGTTGTATCATGTACTGTATGTCACAATGGTAAAAAAAAAAAAAAAAAAAAAAAAAAAGGAACAAAAGCAGAACAAAACATTAATAAATTAGATTTTCTTGTAAAACCAGTTCTCCGCAAACAGGGCTTTAACTTTCACCATGTTACGGTGCTCCACTAACCGATTTACTGCAAGGATGATGCATGCACAATATTTATGGGGTGATAAAATGACTCCCTAACATGTGAATGGGGGCTACTAGGTGCCATGTCCCAACTTAGTTCCAATTCTTACGCTGTGTCACAAGATTTATCATGCTGCTTTCAAAGGAAGAATTATTGCTGATAAATAGAGATGAGCACGTTCTTCCCCCGCTCGCTGCCTGTGATATCACACGCACAGACAGTGAGTTTGGAGGAGCAAGGAGCAGCTGTCCAATTGGTCTTTAGATTGTTTGGGCTGCCCATTGAAGTCTGTGGTTTCTGCTGCCATCTCTCCTTTTACAGGGGGCAATGAGCAGCAAACAGCATTGTGATCTTTCAGCATGTTGAAAGTCCACAATCAGCAGACATTGCGCATGTCTGATGATGGTTGCCTTTCAATTTGCTATTACATAGAACGATTATCGGCCTGTAATCAGCCAAGTAAGGCCAACAATCGTTTTATTTTTTTTTTTTTATTTATTTATTTATTTTTCTTCTTAGGAATTGGCCAGCAGCAGCATCTCTCATGTATTAGGCAATGACTGACAGCAGAAGAGGGCTTGAGCTGTGTAATGAATGACAATCTACAATAGGGATGGGGAACCTTCAGCCCTCCAGCTGTTGCAAAACTACCTTAGCTTTGGCTGCCCAGGCATGATGGGAATTGTAGTTTTCCAACAGCTGGAGGTTCCCCATCCCTGATCTACAAGATCGTCTCTCATTTACAGCATATGGGTTGGGCTGTGTAATAGGGCCATTATTACCCAACATACAGAACAAAAGCAGCTAACAAACTCCCTATAAATGTTCCCTATGCAACGTGTTCATAAAACATCCAGTTCTAGAACGGACAGAAATGAGCACTTACCTGCATGCTTATTGCGCCTATGGCTGGTTCTTGGGGTAGATGAGCCATTTCCACGTGGAAGGAATAAGGCAGCACCTTTCACTGTCAGGAAACTTTCACTGATGCTGTAAAGAAAAAAAACGAACCATTAAAACTACAATATAGCGAGAAAGTGATCACATTTTATTGACAAGTCACATGGATTTTCAGAACATAGATGCCCCCCCTGGGACCTATACAGCCCATAGAACACGTGTCAAACTTGCAGCAGCCCAACTATTGCAAAACTACAATTCCCATCAGGTCTGGACAGGTCTTTAGCCATCCAGACCTGATGGGAATTGTAGTTTTGCAACACCAGGAGGGCCTGAGTTTGACAGCACTGCCATAAAGCGTCGCGTCTGCCAATCAGCTGACAACCATCTCCCTTGGTTTGGATAAGGAGGAGGAGGTGGTGAGCAGCTGACGCATCTCCGGAAGTTCTTATCTTCTGGGAAAATAAAATAGGATCATACATGCTGAATTCCAATCTAATGCTATCCTTGTTTCACCCATTGTTGAATCACTCCATAGTAGTTATAAAGTTTTGTTCCGCAATACAGTAAAAACCTGCTGCAAAAGAGGGACAGAAAGGTCAATAGTTGTTGAAGTTAATAAAGCGCTTGTAAAGTATGTGAACACCCCGACAGCACGCAGACGCTCAGCCCGGCAGATGGATGGATGCTCCGCAGGCAGGGCTGTGCTGCAGCATGTCAGGTATTTAGGGCCCTGACAGTGAACTGCACAGCTGCCCGGGATCACACAGTAACCGGGACCTGTCACAGCACTTTCTATACTAATCTCAGGGAAAATCTCGGTTATGCATCACATTCACTGGAAATCCCATAAACCGCAGCAGGTGCTGCTACAAGAACACAGAACCACTCAATGCAAGAAAAAGACGTCTAGAAACGGTCATTACTGTAAACCTGTCCGCTTTTAATTGTCTACAATAAACCTGGCCCCTGTAAATATTAACCCCTGCACTGCCTTTAGAAAAGTGGCTTGGAAGAAAAAGTTGGACAATGACTAATAAGGCTGGGTTTTTGTAATTTTTTTTTCCCATCATTCGGTTTATGCAAAAAACAGATGCATTTGTGTGCATCAGTATTTCTATTGACCTCCATTATAACAAAAGAAACGGATCAAAAACATTCTTTTTTTAGCGTACACAAAAATGTTGTTGACCACGCTTTTGTGTACCTTAAAAAAAATAAAAAAAAAGGAATTTTGATCAGTTTCTTTTAATGACAGAAGTCAATGACAAATACATCTGTTTTTCTGTCCGTTTTTTTGTAAAAACGGATGAAAACAACAGTAGTGTTAACCCAGCCTAATGCCTTTATTGAGAGCGGAGGCATTCATTTCTGATATTACCGATATCATGGCTAGATCACACAGATTTTGATGCAGGTTCCCAGAGCAGAATTAGGGGACAAAAAATGGTATTGGTTATGCTAAAGCAGGGGTAGGGAACCTTCGGTCCTCAAGCTGCTGCAAAACTACAATCCCCATCATGCCTGGACAGCCAAAGCTTTAGCTGTCTAGGCATGATGGGAATTGTAGTTTTGCAACAGCTGGAGACCCACAGGTTCCCCATCCCGGTGCTAAGGCTACAAGGTGACTTTTGCCAAGACATGGGTCACATGGCCAAAGATTGCCAAGTTGCACGGCAATAAATGGAAGTGACATGACCATGATCAGAAAGGCATCCTGGATGGATTTCTAGGGATCATTAAGTTAGTTTCGCCAACGTGCAACATGACCCTATTCACTTTCATGGTCTGTGATTTGTGATGTCACGAGGGTCTGTAGGAGAGCAGTGAGCTGTAACGGCAGCCATATTGGCGCTCTCCAGCCTTCTCTACTTATAAGGTGTAAACAAGGAGTTAAATGTTCAGGTTTGTCCTGAATTCTTGCTTATATGCTTTGATATGGTTTCAAATTAAAGCGATTTAACAAGACGGCAATTAGTAGGTATAAAGTTTCCACTTCCCCATGTAAAGAACAAATAAATAAGACAGACACCTGGGCTTTTATAATACATCTCCGGTGCCAACTCTGCTCCCGTAACCCTCGCTTCAACCCACAGCAGAACGGGCACAGGCCCAAGAGTGATGCCTTTCCGCAACACACTAAGAGAAAGAGGAAACCACGTTAATATTGCTAAACATTGTGAGAAGCTTCTAGGCTGTGTGATCTGCCGAATTACATGTGTGAAGCGTCCAGCTGGGGAGGAAGTGATGCAGGATGACGATAAGACGGCCTCGCCGGGGAGCCTTCCTATTACCAGACACCGCAACAACAAAGATGGTGAAATATCAGCTCCCATCAAACACAGCAACCTATATACCGGCATATGTCCAGCAACAGATAAAGTAGGCAATAACAACCCAATGTACAAATAGCAGTAAGATCTGGAGCGAATAGGAGTACCTGGCTGGTAGCTAGTTAGATAGCTATAGAAGAGTAAGGGAGTATTACTACCGTAACTAACAAGGTGCCCGCCCATTCAGCTTGTTACCCTCTATCCTGAGCATTTTAAAGGGGTACTCCGGCGAAAATCTTTTTCTTCCAAATCAATTACTTTCAGAAAGTTATATAGATTTCTAATTTACTTCTATTTAAGTCTTCCCATACTTAGCTGCTGTATGTCCTGCAGGAAGGGGTGTATTCTCTCCAATCTGACAGTGCTCTCTGCTGCCACCTCTGTCCACGTCAGGAACTGGTCAGAGCAGCAGCAAATCCCCACAGAAAACCTGGACACTTCCTGGTCATGGACAAAGTTGGCAGCAGAGAACATTGTGTCAGATTGGAAAGAAAAAAAAAAAACACTTCCTGTAGGACATACAGCAGCTGATAGGTATGGGAAGACTTTAGATTTGTAATTTATTTCTATTTAAAAATCTCAACTTCCTGATATATTGGTGGAAAGACATTGATCATACATAAGGCAACCACAATGCTCCATTCTTCAGTGAGAAGGTAGCGTGAGAAAATTATATTTTGTTCTTCTGCAGAAATGAAGATAAGCAGATGATCGTCCCGTTTCCTCTCTGAAGGATAACTTGGCTTACAGGCTTTTCTCAACACCTTTCCTGGGCTCTTCCTGTGTCGGTAGAAAATTCTGGACCATGTCACGGGGGGCCCCAGATGTAGTAAAAGGATATCAGTGTAGACCAAGGGTGTAAAACTCAAGCCCTCTAGCTGTTGCAAAACTACAATTCCCATCTTGCCTGGACAGCCAAAGCTAAAGCTTTGGCTGTCCAGGCATGATGGGGATTGTAGTTTTGCAACAGGAGAAGAGCCTGAGATTGACACCCCTGGTGTAGAAGATAGTATGCATCACAGAGGAGAATATGACAAACAATCCATCAGGAATCTGGCTTTGGGGTTACGCTAGATTATGTATGACAGCTATAGCCATTACTAGGTCAGGCCCACACAGGGCAGAAATCCACAGGTAAAAACCTGCTGCAGCACATCCATAAGGCTGTGTACCCATATGCATGTGTCTACTACCACATCGCGTGCAGCCATTACAGAACGGAAGGAAGCCTGGTTTCAGGTGCCTGTCTGTGGCAATGCAACCCAATGTGTGAATTTACCCTTTCAGCAAGTGCACACAAGGAGGAAAAACACTGCAGTTTATCCAGCGCTACAAAAACATGGCTACTTTCTTCTAGAGACAGTTTCCAGTTTGGGTACGGGTTTTGTAACTCCGTTTCATTGAAGTGAATGGAGCTTAATTGCAAACCGCACCTGACCTGGAGACTAGAGCTGTGCTGTCTCTGGAAGAAAGTGGCCATGTTTTTGTAGTGCTGGATAACCCCTTTAAAAAAACAAACCTGCTGCAAAATCCATACGTGCAAAGAACAGTAAAGACGTAAGGGGGTGAAATGATTTGAGGGACGCAGCCTCCTGTGCAGGGATTATGGAAGAGTGAGCAGAACACTTGAGCGTGGGAACAGCGTTCAGCCGAGAACGTATATTTGCATGAAACATCTGTGAACCAGAGACCTCAGCATGTGTGCAAGGATTAAGAGGGCAGCGCTGTACATTAACCCCAGAGTGACGGAAGGCTGAGAGATACCCAGGCCTAATAAAAAAAGCCTGAAGCCATGCTGTACTTATCTGCAGGTAACATACGCATTTAACACATACACATAAAATAAGGATAAAACTCTGTATAGTGAAATTTACTATATTAAACCCATTCAGCAGTATACCCCTGTACTGATTCCAGAAATAAATTGTAATCTGCACAAAACAAATACTATTTATACACCTATATACAATGACCTACACTGTGTCAAGGATTGCCCATAATAATAACCAGGATTACATTCTGGGTGGTCAGACTGGGTGCTACGGGCACTTACATTCACTATACATAATCAAGTCTGCCAAAAATGCCAGCTTAGGGATCTCAGGGATCATATAAGACATGAGATGTTCACATCTACGTCAGAGGCTTTGATGCTTTTCTGTTCATCTGCTCGGCGATTGAAGAATAAAAAAACAAAAAAAAAACAATACAGTGCTGCACAATGGACAACAGGGCCTAATAAACCCCACTGACTCTAATGGGGACCGATGGATTTCGGTCCTGATGTCCACTATTGAATTGCACAGAATTTTGAACAGAATCCGCAACAGAGGCTGCCAGATGTCCAGGGAAAGAAGTGGGCATATTGGGTTTCAACAGTTTGGCGTCGGCCTTCCCCCAATTCAGAATATATGGAAGCCCAATAAGCGTGCACGTGTAGGTAAGGATCCAGAAACAAAAATTAAAAAGGGGTTATCCAGCGCTACAGAAACATGGCCACTTTCTTCCAGAGACAGCACCTCTATAAGACATGTATGGCCATCTTTACACAAGAGTACCGCATGGCAATACACCAGTTTATTATAGCAATGTAACACTCAATGCCATACTTGCAGGTGAACACTTGTTGTTTGTGCTTCTTTTCATCCCATATACCTTAAGTCTATAGGTCATTGTCAGTCATGGAGGACAGTCGGCCATATTTCTCAGAGACACAGTGAGGAAATTCTCATAACAATGCTCCTCAGTGTAATGGAGGCCACAGACATCAAAGCCCGATGACTAGTTACGCCCTCTCCCCTTCATGAATAGACAAGCCGCAGCATCATGAATAGGATTACAGTACGCAAACCGCAAAATGGCTGACAGATAGTATGTAGTAAACAAGGAGGCCCATAGCCCGCTCCTTCCCGCTCTGTTACTATATTTAAAGCAGAAGACATTAAAATATTTAGCATTTTCATACAGGGCTGGCCTTCACAAAAACAGCTGTGGGGGTCACAAGCCGAAAAATCATCATCATGGAACAAAGCGAGGAGGTCAGTCACATGTACGAGGCTCTCATCCCGGATACATGACTGAGACGTGAACCACTGAGACTGGAAAGATGGCGCAATCTTACAGGACTGTGGGGAGTGACAGAAACTACATGTGACTACCACATTATTGGTATTTTTTACTATCCTTACTGGTTTGTAATGGTCGAATTTCCAGTCAGAATAATAAAAGAGACAACAATGCACTGGTCATCATAAGCCAAGTAAGTAAAATACCACATATTCTCATCTAGTTTTACTATTAAAAAAATTAGGTTATAAAGCAAACATTCTCAATTTTGTTATGGCTGGGTGAGAAACCAATATGGCGACCACTAGGGTTTTCCACATTCATGAATAGTTTAAAGCAGGCGTATGGAACTTGCGGCCCTCAGTCCCATGACAAACTACAATTCCCCATCATGCCTGGACAGCCAAAGTGAAGAAGGCCTCAAGTTTCACATCCCTGCTTTAAAATGTACAGATTATATAGGCCCAGGTTTATCAAAGGATGTAAAATATACACTGGTGTAACTGTCCATAGCAACCAATCACAGCCCAGCTTTCACTTTACCAGAGCTGTAGTTGCTATGGGCCAAAGCTGTGGTTGGTTGCTATGGGCCAATATCTGAATTTGTGAGGTAAAATCTGCCACGTATCAAGCTCCCCTTTAAATTTTGCATGCCGAATGGAAAGACGACAGTTCAACGGAGTTGAGGAAACTTCTCAGAGTATTTCTCCTGCACAAAACTAACATGCCGGAGCTCTGAGCATTTAGTGTAAAGTGGCCAGCTGGCGTCCAGCAACGCCATCTCTGTCAGAACATTTATGCAGCCTTTCTATGCAAGCGGCAGGGCGTCTACTGTAAGCAGACGGAGAGATTGCCTGAGGTCAATATACTGTCCCCTTTCCATATTAGTCAAGTGTAGACAACACTATATTTAGCCGCGGTATGTCCGCTACTTGCCAGCTGAAAAAAGAACCAAGCCCCCCCTTTGACTTTGTCTGAATTAGGTAGTGGACCGTCCAGCTCTCAGGAATGGAAGAGGAGATGAATACCGAATAAGTACTGAAAAAGCTGGATGTGCGGACTGTCTAGGGTCGCAGTCAAGTCTATCGTTTGCAGACTCTTTATAGCCGTCGCTGCCTCCAGAAGCCGATTCACACCTACTGGGAAGGCTGGGAGCACATGGGGACTATGTAACATTTACACCTTCATTTAGAGAGTAGTATTTATAGTGCATCGCACTGACTAGCACATGGACTAACATACATAATAAAATGCACCACCTAAACAAAGCCTGTAAGGCTGGGTTCACACTGCGTTTTTGCAGTCTGTTTTATGGGGAAAAACAAAGCAAAAAAAATAATAAAAAAAATGGATGCAATTGTGTGCAATCCGCTTGGATCAGTTTTTCCATTGATAGAAATATTGGTTAATGGTGCGTTCACACGTACAGGATCTGCAGCTGATTTTCTGCAGCAGATTTCATTTAAATAACTGAACACAGCATCAAATCTGCTGCAGATCTGCTGCAGATCCTGTAGGTGTGAACGCACCCTAAAAGGGAATTTGCAAACCACATGGACTGTTTGAAAAACAAAATTCCACTGGTTTATGCATAGTGTGAAGCCTGAGGGGGCGGGGCATGTTATGCATACGCATGTGTCCTGCTCCACCCTTTCCACAGGGTCCACAAATCACTGGCACCAGTTGATTTGAAAGAAAAAAGTTTTTGGTAAACTTTAATAACCTGCAAACTTTTCGCGTAGATCAGATTGGGAAATGGAGTTCTAATAGCTTAACTTGTACCACAAACTAACGTGTATTGACCATCAGGGGTAATTTAGTGAGTATCTCAAGGAGCTCCCCAACCCCCATCACACCACTAAAGGAGTGTAGAAGCAAAACACAATACTCTATGGCTTCTCCTTACAAAAGACATAATGGCGGTCACCAGCCCACCAGGCTCCTTTCATCAATACATCTAGAGGGTAGAACAATGGCTGCCGATCAGCTGGAAAGATATCCCAGAATGGGACCTTCTGAGGAGATAAACCATGTTAGGTCAACAGGCTCTCCAACCACTGTCATGCTACAACACTTTCACCGACAAGCCAAACAAGCCATCAATCACCTTTAACATACAAAGCTGCTCCTTCTACCGGTATGTACTGTATATCCAGCACTCAACGATTCACCTGTAAAGAGTCTATCATGCAAAAACAACACAAAAGTATAAAAAAAACAAAGTCATCAAACCTACAGAGCGGAATTGTGCAACGCTCAACTCCGCAAGAGGACAAGAAGATTGACTCCACTTCCTAAGGTCACGGCTGTCACTTACCTGGAGAACTGAAAGATGCCGTCACTTACTGCATGAAGAAAAAACATGACAGAGATCATCGTGAGACAAAATAAAATCAGCCTGGATGAGAACAGGACTTATAATGTGATAAGACACCACAAGGGTTTCTATATGTGGGTGACGGGATGTGAATATTTACTGTCTTGGGGCCAGAATGAATAGCGGCCTACACCTATTGTCCATTGTGCTCCGCCATCTGATCTGCTTATCATGCACAATTCTTGTGTCCATCAACAGATTCCTTGTGTCGACGGCTCATAGACCAACTCTAATCGCGTCTTACAAGTTTATGACTATCTGAGGCCAAGTGCCAGGGATCCAGCCAGGTGAAAAACAAAAAAATAAACTATACGGTTAATAAATAACCAGAAAACAAATTGTAGATGTGTAAACCTGTGCGGCGGCGTGGGGAGCCGACCATATGGTTATTACAGGAGCAGCTAATGCTATGAGTTTACTGCCGGAGCCAGGGGTCAGCTCACCCCCGTACACACAGGTCACACTTATACCAAGGAGATTTATGGACCATCTAATTCTGCCTGTTTAGGGTCAGCTTTACATAAACTGATAAACCTATAATGCACTATAAGGGTATAAACCCACACACCGTATACGCAGCAGATACGCAACAAATACGCAGCACATTTGATGGTGCAGATTTGATGCTGTGTTCAGTTATTTAGATCTAATCTGCTGCGTGTTTGCTGCGTGTCGCAGCAGTAAATACGATGCGTATACGGTGTGTGGGTTTATATCCTAAAAGTCACTTTCAGGGTATAAACACACACACACCGTATACGCAGTGTATTTACTGCTGCGATACGCAGCAAATACGCAGCAGATTAGATCTAACTGAACACAGCATCAAATCTGCTGCAGATCTGCTGCGTATACGGTGTGTGTTTGTACCCTCATAGTGTTACGTTTGCATGTAAGCTTGATGCACAAATGACCCCCTGCAAAACATTTAAAGAAAAAAAAACAACTTTTGAAATGTCAAAACTTTTGAGCAGTCAGGGGTCTGGGTGTTCATACTCCTTCCAATCATTAGCAATAGCTGAAAGGAGCACCCAGCCGAGCTCTTCTCTCCCCAGCTTACTGCACTCTCTATCTCCCTGCAGGAGATGGACTCCATAGACTTATGGACTCTTAAAGGGGTAGTTCACAAAAAAATATTTTAAAAACTGGTGTAAGATTTATAAATTACATCTATTGAGAAATCTCAAGTGTTCCCATATTTATCAGCTGCTGAATGTCCGGCAGGAAGTGGTGTATTCTTTCCAGTCGGACACAGTGCTCTCTGCTGCCTCCTCTGTCCATCTCAGGAACTGTACAGGGCAGGAGCAAATCCCCATAGAAAAGATCTCCTGCTCTCCAGACCAGAAAGAATATACCACTTCCTGATGGACATACAGCACCTGATAAGTACTGGAAGACTAGATTTTTTTTTTATTAAAAGTAAATTACATATCTCTGTCACAAATTGATTTGAAAGCATTTTTTTTTAGTGAATTACCCCTTGAAGGTACTTTTACACAGGGCAACTATGGTCCAGAAGCGTTGCTAGAAACCCTCCTTCGGCCAATAATCGTGTAAAAGTGTCAGCGATCAGGAGTGGGATAATGCCCGCTCGTTGGCTGATGTGCGGCTTTAAAACATATTGCTATTGGTCACACATGTCCTGTGTAAACGGGGGAGGCAGTCGTTAACACCCCGGCCCCGACTAATACAAACTTGTAGGTTAGAAGTTTTTTTTTTTTTTTTTAAAAGAGACAGTGCCCATTTACATTTTTCTTTCTCCGAAACTCGTCCTCCTTAAGTGAGCTATAGCTCCCAACTTCACATTGTAGCTCTGCTAGGTAACAGGTTCCCAGCAAAGTTCCCTGTCAATAACAAAGTGCTAAAAATACTCTCTCCTGGAAAACTGTTCACTTCATGTTGTCAGGCCTGTAGAACCAGTGCTGACCTGCGATCAGAGATAAAACCACGACGGAGCACAAACCAACGGAGTAAACACGAAGAAACGAGGGAATGAAGACAAGCTTAGTAATGGGAAAACGTAGACGGTTACAGGGATTGTCTCATCATTACATGGCATATTCATGGTACAGATCATAGGAAAGCTGAGCTGCCCGGCAGGTTACCTGTTCATTAGGTGTCAGATGCAACATGACTAAACGCGGTGATCCCATGTGTGCCAACAAGTGACGCGTCTTGTGTGACAACTCGCTGGGTAAACACAACACAGAAACCCAGGACATGATTAACACGTCTGCTAGACTTTGCACTTGAGGTAATACTTTCTGTTCACAAGTCTGCGGAGTCATAGATAACAACAGAAGACACGGACACACGCTGTACACAGACGTCACACTATGATGAGAATTACCACTAAACACTGCTAAGGCTCTGTTCACACTGGCGTCATGTCCTGCTGCCCAAACCTTTACATTTATTGGAGTTGTCTAATCAGCCTCTCTTCCCTCTAGTAAGAATGACAATTCGAGAAATCTGAAAGAACATTTGAGAGGGGTTTATGCCTCTCAGTAACCCTGATGACACTAATCAGAATATTCCTAGAAACTAGTCGGGTCTCAAGGCTTTATCAGCTCAGATCAGGATCGCCACTGTGTTGCCAGCCAAATAATTTTTATTGATAAACAGGGGGAAATGTTTTCTTTAAACGTTTGGTAATTTTTTCTAACAAAAGACGAGTAAGGGCTCAGCCACACTAGCGTTTTTCTTTATTTCTAACGGATCCGTCTATATTAAACGGGTGAGCATAAACTGATGAGCAGACTGATGCAACCGGATTGCAAAATGTTCATCTTTTTTATTGGTCCGTTTGTATTTTGGCTTAAAAAAACTGACTTTTGTACATCAGTTTGCATCCGTCAGCATCCGTTTTTCTATCCGTTTATTTTTCTTTGGTTTCTTGCTGCTTCTGCGCATGCTCAGTGCAAAAACGGATGAAAAAAAAACGGATGTGAACGGAAATACCTTCCGTTTTAGATCCGTCCTCATTGACTACAATGTAAAAAAAAACGGAAGTGCACTGCTACAGTGTACAGGTGTGTATATTCCCTGGATGCGGAGTCCATGCAGTGTCAATGTAATATATAACCCTGCGTCACCAGAAAACGGAATACTGTATTTTGTACAATGGACCAAGAACTCTGATAGGTATCAACAAAACAACAACCAAGTGCAAATAAAGGTAGCACTTGACCCAAGACTAACATGATTCATTTAAAGGGTTACTCCACAGAATTTTCTTTTTCCTTCAAATCAATTGGTTTCAGAAAATTATATAGATTTGTAATTTACTTCTACTTAAAAATCTCCAGTCTTCCATTACTTAGCAGCTGTTGTATGTCCTGCAGAAGTGGTGTATTCTCTCCAGTCTGACAGTTCGCTCTGCTGCCACCTCTGTCCATGTCAGGAACTGTCTAGAGCAAGAGAGGTTTTCTATGGGGATTTGCTGCTGCTGCTCTAGACAGAGATGGGAGCAGAGAGCATTGTGTCAGACTGGAGAGAATACACCACTTCCTGCAGGACATAAGACTTGAAATATTTAAACAGAAGTAAATTACAAATCTATATAACTTTCTCACACCAGTTGATTTGTAGGGAAAAGATTTTCGCCGGAGTACCCCATTAAGGCAGGGATGGGGAACCTTTGGCTCTTTAACTGTTGCAAAACTACAAATCTCATTATGCCTGGACAGGCGGCAGGTACCCCCGGATGTAAAGACTCACAGCTGTATTACACAGACCTATGGCGCACAGGACACAAGTGTACCTCTGTATGACTTATAGGAGGCATATAGAGGAAAATTCTATCAAATAAAATAATTGTGGCATGCACAAACAGAATCTGTACGCACAGAGGTATTTACCCCTGCAAGCATTGCTCCTAGTGACTACTCCCATACATATGGAGACTAAAGGACAATGACGGTAGTGCAGAGACCTTACAGCTATCTAGGCAAGTATGCATAGGCCTTACTATCTCTCACAGACTCAGATATATAAAACACACACATAATTATATATTATATATATATATACATACACTATATATATATATATATATATATATATATATATATATATATATATATATATATATATATATATATATATATATATAGTAATGAGTATCAAAACATAGTGGGATAGTCAGGGTTGGTCTGTAGGCAAAAGATATTGGGATATTGGCATGAGATCACAAGTTAAAGGGGTTGTTCACCACATTTTTTTTTTCTTTTAATGCAACTGGTGTCAGAAAGTGCCAAAGATATGTAATTTACTTCTATTAAAAAAAACTTCAGTCTTCCAGTACTTATCAGCTGCAGTATGTCCTGCGTTCTCTGACACAGTTCTCTCTGCTGCCACCTTTGTCCATGTCAGGAAGTGTCCACAGCAGGAGCAAATGCTCATAGAAAAACTCTCCAGCTCTGCAAATAATAATAATAATACAGCACTTCCTGCATACCATACAGCAGCTGATAAGTACTAGAAGACTTGAGATTTTTTTAATAGAAGTAAATTACAAATCTTTGGCACTTTCTAAGTTGGTTTCAAAGAGAATTTTTTTTTGTGAACTATCCCTTTTAAAAGGGATGCCCAGGATCAAAAAAATATAGCTGTGTTCCTCCAAAAAAGGATGCCACACCCTGCGGGGGTATAACAACTCCATTCACATCAAGGAAACTGCGCTGTATTTCCAAACACAAACTGAGGACAAGAGTGGCGCTGTTTCCAGAAGAACGCACCCATGTTTTCCAAACATTGGATAACTTTTTTTTTAAATTACAGGGATAAGGCTAATGGTGCGTTTACACAGACAGATTTATCTTTGAAGCCAAAACCAGGAACAGACTATAAACAGGTATCAGGTCATAAAGGAAAGACTGTGATCTATCTTCTTTTCAAATCCATTCCTGGCTTTGGCTTCCAAAATCTGTCAGATAAATCTTTCTGTGTAAACGCACCCTAAGAGCAGGGCCCAACTAGATTAGATCCTCTCATCTAACACACTAGCCAATGGATATGTATGTGACTTTGCATGTGCACTTGAGTGATGCTGAAGTACAACCTATATACAACTACAAGGGTTTCCATGTTGACCGGGCCAAAAGGTTGCCACCGAAAATATATTCCCACACAAAGTAAAAAAGTCCAAACAAAGACAAGCTGCGGGTTACTTGGATACTGAATGCAGGTAAGGCCAAGGTAAAGAATAGAACAGCGCAGCCTGCATTGTCTTCCCAATCCACAGAGACAAACAAACGCCTCGGGTTGGGTAAAGCCTGCTATTTGCACAGCTTATTCTCACTGGCTTCAAGTCTAGACTACACGGGGTACTCAAACCTGTGGCTCTCCGGCTGCTGCAAAAGCACAACTTTGAAAGGGCATGATGGGAGTTGTACTTTTGCAACAGCCGGAGAGCTGCAGGTTGGGGAGTACTGATGCAGTCTTATGTAAAACATAGATATGTTGCAGTGAAATTATAGAATCCAGGGATTTGATCAAATCTCGGGAAATGATGAAATTAATGCGCCGTTGCATCATTTCCCTAGGGATTTGATCAAATGCATGACCCTTTTCAGGAAAATGATGGAATGAACGATTAAGGAGTCGCACGCAGGCATATGTCGGCGGGGCAGGAGGGGAGCTGAGCGGCACACCTACCAGCAGGCAGATGGGGGCGGGGCAGACGGGGAGCAGAGCGGCACACCTACCGGCAGGCATATGTCGGCGGGACAGACGGGGAGCAGAGCGGCACACCTACCGGCAGGCATATGTCGGCGGGACAGACGGGGAGCAGAGCGGCACATCTACCGGCAGACATATGTCGGCGGGACAGACGGGGAGCAGAGCGGCACACCTACCGGCAGGCATATGTCGGCAGGGTAGACGGGGACCAGAGCAGATAGGCCGGGGGAGCAGGAGGCATGTTGCAGGGTGGGGTGGACGGGGAGCAGAGCGGCACACCTCCCGGCAGGCATATAGCAGCGGGGTGGACGGGACCGGAGGTGGACAGGGAGAAGAGCGGCACACATCCCGGCAGGTATATATATGGCGGCGGGGGCGGACGGGGAGCAGAGCGGCACACCTCCCGGCAGGCTTATAGCAGCGGGGTGGACGGGACTGGAGGTGGACAGGGAGAAGAGCGGCACACATCCCGGCAGGTATATATATGGCGGCGGGGGCTGACGGGGAGCAGAGCAGACAGGCTGGGGGGGGGGGGGGGGGGGGCAGAGTTGGACGGGGAACAGAGCGGACAGGCTGGGCGAAGAAAAGAGGCGAGACGGAAAGCAAATTCTATGTAGCAGAGGGAAGTGACAAGAGTTCATTCCATCATTTCCCTGAAAGGAGTCAGTGATTTGATCGCAGAAGGAAATTATGGAACAGCGCGGTCATTTTTCATCACTTCCCGGGATTTGATCAAATCCCTGATTCTATCAATTCACTGCAACACAAACATTGTCATTGCACCCTGAGTTGTAGCAGAGCCGAGCTTGTTGCTCAGAACATCTATTTTGTAGCTGTTCCCCTGGCGCTGGCTTATGGCTGCACCTAGGGAGACCCCCTCCCTTACAAAGCCTCCACACTCTCTCACCATAGAGGAAGTCTATAGCACAAAAAGTATCTAATAACCCAGAAATATTCCACAAAAGAATTCACTGCAGATAAACAGGAAGCTGAAGATAGATAAGGGCAAAAAAAAAAGCATAAACTCGCTAGATTGTCCTGACAAGGGTCAAGTCCTTGAGACGATGGGAGTTTATTCTAAGGTGAGACCAAGACATTGAGATTTATACTACGAAGCCAAGCGGATCTGGGAGAGAAGAATCTAATTTTAGCCGCCATAAATAAAGAGAATACCATAAGGAATGATTCAAGAGAACACAATTACACCGGCTACGCTTTATCTTTTAAGGTCGGTGCTCACGCAGAATGTTTGGCAGGGGGTTCATACCCTTAAAGATGCCAACTCATCATGTGTTCAGGCACAATGCAATAATGGTAGACGTAAATCTATGATTGTGGCACAGCGCCAGGGTGCAGAGAAGCTACAAACAACATCCCTTACATTGGTCGCCCTGTCATGTCTGAGAGTTAAGTTAGGGCAGGGAACCTTGGCTCTCCAGCTAACGCTTTGGCTGTCCAGGCATGATGGGAGTTGTAGTTTTGCAACAGCTGGAGAGCCAAAGTTCCCTGCCCCTGGGTTAGGGGTACACTGCAACTTTGGCCATGGCTAAAGTTCGCCATGTTGTGCACAAGGATCATGCTGTATTGACAATAATGCAAATGAATGGGGTCTTACTGCACTACACAAGAACCGGAACCATGACCGGACAATCGCCAGAGATCCATCCATTTCTGCCCACAGCTACTTACAGCAAATCTAAGTGACGGGGGTCACTTTGCAACCTGCAAGTCGGCACAAACCTGGGGTGACGCAGTGATCTTTGGCCATAAGACCCTTGTTATGACAAAAACCCCTAGGAAAACTCATTATCTCCAATAAGAACTATGGGAATATGCACAAAGCAGCTCCATGATGCCACCTTGGTGAGTAATTTAAGATGTCGTATAACTTGACGGGGGGTCTAATAAACCAATGCTCTCCATTATCCATTTGGTCCCACAATGGCAGGAGTTCTGCAGCCTAATTTATACTGACAAGGGCCACAACCACAAAAAAAAAAAATTCATGGATTGGCTTATTAAATCCCCAGTCATGTTCACAGGATTCTTACACAGAGTCAAAAACTGATTAAGAGAAAGGTGGCATCAGAGAGGCAGTGGAGCATGAACGGCCTTGTAGGTCTCCACTCGCCTTTACGGCCCTCACTTCAAGGTGAAACATTACCCAGAAGTCACCTGTGGGGAAGCTGCACACCAATCCAGTTCATAAGCGATCCCTAGGGGTCCCAGTGGCACAGCATCCTATCAAACAATGGTGGTTATGGGATTGTCAGAGTATTTATATAGGGAGAACTTACACGAACTATATGAATCAGGGTTGGAAATCCAATTTTCCGATCATATTTTAGGCTGGTGCACCTATATGGCTGCTGGATGTTTGCAGCAGCTGCTGTACAGCAGGACATCCTGTTTCCAGAACAGGATGCCAGGCCGCCGGCAGAATACTGCTCAACTAGTAAACCAGAATCTGCACTGAAACACTAGAGCAATGGAAAAATCCCTATATATGAATGGATGTTACAGTGAGAAGAAGTCAGCAAGAGTGACCCCAATCTGCTTCTCCCAATGATGGGGGTACATGGAAGAGTGTGACAACACAGAAACCAATACCGAACATTACCTCAAGCTTTACTACACAGCACAGTGCAGCATGCAAGTGGTTGCTGTCTGTATATATGTGCACACAGACACAAGCTGTACAGCCGATGCTATATATGTGCACACAGACACAAGCTGTACAGCAATGCTATATGTGCACACAGACACAAGCTGTACAGCAATGCTATATGTGCACACAGACACAAGCTGTACAGCAATGCTATATGTGCACACAGACACAAGCTGTACAGCAATGCTATATGTGCACACAGACACAAGCTGTACAGCAATGCTATATGTGCACACAGACACAAGCTGTACAGCAATGCTATATGTGCACACAGACACAAGCTGTACAGCAATGCTATATGTGCACACAGACACAAGCTGTACAGCCGATGCTATATATGTGCACACACAAGCTATACAGACGATGCTATATAAGTGCACACAGACACAAGCTATACAGCCGATGCTATATAAGTGCACACAAGCTATACAGCCGATGCTATATAAGTGCACACAAGCTATACAGTCGATGCTATATACGTGCACACAAGCTATACAGCCGATGCTATACATGCACACAAGCTATACAGCTGATGCTATACGTGCACACAAGCTATACAGCCGATGCTATACGTGCACACAAGCTATACAGCCGATGCTATACGTGCACACAAGCTATACAGCTAATGCTATACGTGCACACAAGCTATACAGCTAATGCTATACATGCACACAAGCTATACAGCCGATGCTATACGTGCACACAAGCTATACAGCCGATGCTATATACGTGCACACAAGCTATACAGCCGATGCTATACATGCACACAAGCTATACAGCCGATGCTATACATGCACACAAGCTATACAGCCGATGCTATAAGTGCACACAAGCTATACAGCCGATGCTATAAGTGCACACAAGCTATGGGGCTTTCGTTCAGCGATTCTCTGCCTTGTACAAGACCTCTGCTCTTTGCAAGAACCAGATGAAACAAATAAAGCCATTGAGGAGACTTCAGTATCAATAGAAGCTTGTGGCAAGCTTCCCTGATGTGGGCATGTGGGCCTGTACGAGATCTATTGTCTTATGTATAAAACTATGTGCCCCGGGGACAGGCTCTCTGGGCTGTGACACTAGGAGGGAGAGTACATGACACACAATGAGACCCCACAGCAGCTGCTGCACTCCCCTCCATAGCGCCGCACTATTCCTGCTCACTACAGCACCGCTCTCTATTAGCTGTTGCCTGGTGTTCCTCTTCCTTCCACTAAGACGGGGGTCCTCCACTACGACAGGACCGAGGGGGGGGGGGGGGTTCTATTTTGGGTCTACGCTACAGCTACAGTCTACGCTACAGCGCACGCTGTCAATGGGAATTACTGGTGAAAGGACAAACGGAGAGAAACCTGAGAAAAATCACTATGGTGCAACGTCCCAACCACATCCAGGCTCAGCGATCAGTAACCCACCAGCCAGATCACTGATCAAAACACCAGACCGATCAGCAGATTGCTGATGAGCTTACAATAGTCAGGAACCAGATGATTGATCATAATGGAGCATTTACACAGCCAGATTTATCTAACAGATTTCTAAAGCCAAAACCAGGAACAGACTATAAACAGAGATCAGGCCATAAAGGAAAGACTGACTTCTCTTTTCAGATCCAGTCCTGGCTTTGGCTTCAAGAATCTGTCAGACAAATCTGTCTGTAAATGCACCATAACCCGACCACATCTAATCAACCCGATCACAAAACTAGACGACCAATTTAATCTGCTTGACAATTATAAAACTAGACCAAATCAGCAACCAGATCACTATTCACCTGATCAGCAAACCAATTTATTGACGACCAACCTGGATAACATTGTTCAACCAGAGCAGCAGCAGCAGCAGCCAGACTACCTATGCCAGAACCAGAGCAGCAGCAGCAGCCAGACTACCTATGCCAGAACCAGAGCAGCAGCAGCAGCCAGACTACCTATGCCAGAACCAGAGCAGCAGCAGCAGCAGCAGCAGCCAGACTACCGATGCCAGAACCAGAGCAGCAGCAGCAGCAGCAGCCAGACTACCGATGCCAGAACCAGAGCAGCAGCAGCAGCCAGACTACCGATGCCAGAACCAGAGCAGCAGCCAGACTACCGATGCCAGAACCAGAGCAGCAGCAGCAGCCAGATTACTGATCCCAGACCAAGACCTGCAACCAGATTACTGATCCCAGACCAAGACCTGCAACCAGATTACTGATCCCAGACCAAGACCTGCAACCAGATTACTGATCCCAGACCAAGACCTGCAACCAGATTACTGATCCCAGACCAAGACCTGCAACCAGATTACTGATCCCAGACCAAGACCTGCAACCAGATTACTGATCCCAGATCAGCACTGATCATAAAACGCAAGTAACCATATGACAGATCCACTATATCCCTTTCCACCCCACTATGCATCCCTGTGTGCCCAGCAGCCGGCCGGCCGGTCCCCCCCCCCGGTGCTGCTGATCGGTCCCCGGTGCCGCGGATCGGTCCCCGGTGCCGCGGATCGGTCCCCGGTACTCACAGCTGGTTGATGGTGTTCTGGGAGATGACGGCATTCTCGGAGAAGTGAGGGATCATCTTCAGCCCGCAGAGCTCACAGCGGCTGCCGCTTCCTTCCTGCCCGTCCCCGGGTGAGATGCCGTTCACGGTCATGGGGAGATCGCCGTCCGCCCCGCGCTGCCCGCACCGGCACATAGACTCAGCGGCTCCCCGCTCCTCCGCTCCCGCACATGTCGCCGCCGCCGCTATCACTCCCGGAGGAAAGTTTCAGTAAGCGGGGAAGAGTGAGTGTGTGTGAGGTACACGTGTGTATAGGTGTTACACGTGTGTGTGTGTGCGCTCCGGTGCTCGGTACAGGACGGTGCCCGAGCAGAGCGGCCGCAGCTGACAGCCTGAGCCCGGCTCACTGCACTCTGCGCTTCCTACTGTCCCGGCTACAGCTGCTGAGGCCCGCGCATGCGCAGCGCAGCCTCCCCGCCTCCTCAGTCTTATCAGCGCGCAGAGGGGAGAGGGGGCACCTCTCACACCGGGTATCCTCCCCTACACCGGCACCTCTCACACCGGGTATCCTCCCCTACACCGGCACCTGTACATGAACGTACCCTTCGGGCCTTATTCCACCGGACGATTATCGTTCAGATTATCGTTAGAATCTAAGCGATAATCGTTCGGTTGAATAGCAGTTAACAATTAACGACCGAACGAGAAATCGTTGATCGTTTAATAAGACCTGGACCTATTTTTATCTTTGCTCGTTCGCAAATCGTTCACATTGAATAAGGCCCTATTACACCAACAGATCTGACGACAGATTATCTGCCAAAGATTTGAAGCCAAACCCAGGAGTGGATTTGAAAAAGAGTTGAAATCCAGTCTTTCCTTTATGACCTGTTCTCTGTTTATAGTCTGTTCCTGGGTTTGGCTTCAAATCTTTGGCAGATAATCTCAATTATCGTTCGCATAGTCGTTAACGATAAACTATCCAAACGACCGCTATTACGAAAGACCTGAAATCGTTCAGATGAGTACAGTAAGCGGCTATTACCCTTCATGTGCCTGCTTTATCATGGTAACAGGACTACTTTTTGGCTTAATTGCTATTCATGTCTATGGAAATCTCTTATTGCTGGGTCAGTAATAAATGTTAGACTGGCTCCTGAAGTGGTCAAACTGGCTCCTTCAGCATTATGCCCACCCCCTAGGGCATTGCATAAGCCAGGATCCTTTATTACACGCTTACCATCATTGCTGGAACCTTTTCAAATGGAACGTAGACATCATTGAGATATTGCTGATGACTGATCTACAGATCAGTTAACAGAATACAGTCTATAACAGACACATTAATGCTATATTACTAGTGGAGTTTACCAGAAAGTGATGCTTTAAGTGCTGCAATTGCATAGAAGTGTAACCTAAAGGGGAAGGCCTCCCCCCCCCCCTCCAAAAAAAAAAAAAAAAAAAGTCTTTCAAATCAACTGGTACCAGAAAGTGTCAGAGATTTGTCATTTACTTCTATTAAAAATTCTCCAGTCTTCCAGTACTTATCAGCTGCTTTATGTCCTGCAGGAAAGGGTGTATTCTTTCCATACTGGAGAGCAGGAGAGGTTTTCTATGGGGATTTGCTGCTGCTCTGGACAGTTCCTGACATGGACAGAGGTGGCAGCAGAGAGCACTGTGTCAGACTGGAGAGAATACACCACTTCCTGCAGGACATACAGCAGCTGATAAGTACTGGAATACTGGAGATTTTTAAATAGAAGTAAATTACAAATCTCTGGCACTTTGTGGCATCAGTTGATATAAAAGAAAACATTTTCACTGGGGTACCCCTTTAAACATGCATATGCAGGGTATACCGTGAGCTTATAGACTTTATACATAGAAATCTAGGCAAGCAGTATGGTATGCATAGCCAGACTCATTCATATGCAGAATGGCAGTAACTTACAGTAATTTACTTCTATTAAATCTTCAGTCTTCCAGTACTTATCAGCTGCTGTATGTCCTGCAGGAAGTGTTGTATTCTTTCCAGTCTGACACAGTGCTCTCTGCTGCCACCTCAGGAACTGTCCAGAGCAGAAGCAAATCCCCAGAGAAAACTCTGCTACTCTCCAGACGGAAAGTATACACCACTTCCTGCAGGACATACAGCAGCAGATAAGTACTTGAAGACAAGAGATTTTTTTAATAGAAGTAACTTACAAATCTCTGTCACTTTCTGGCACCAGACGATTTGAAATAAAACTATTTTTGGTGAACTACCCCTTTAATACTGAACGTCACTTTTAGTCTTTATGTACAAGGAAAGGAGAATGAGTTGTGCATTATATTGTATGTGAGACTGGTTATCTTTAGGAATCCTTCCTATAAAACCTCAATACGTATAAATATGATGCAGTAAGAGGCATTAGGCTGGATATATATAGCTTCCTGAATAGTAGTAGAGAAGCATTACAGGCTGCCAAGGCCTTTACTACTTCTCCTATTGAGTGCTGCGGAGCGGGCATGCAGCGCAGGGATTGCCAATGACGCCATGCACAGGTTGGCATGGGACGATTAGGAGATCACCATCTGGAATCTGAACTGGATTTATATAACACCAGATTAGATTGTTGTGCTGCGCTGTTTCATGAAGCTCTAGTACGTCACTGTCTTCTGCGCACCCCCCCCATCATACACAATATCCCATGACAGCTCCTGGAATTCTGATTTTTTTTTTCGTTTTTTGTTTCTCCAGGAATACAGCAATTAGGTCACATAGCTAACATTACTAATATTCACTGATATACCTGGACCTCAGGGGCTGATCCCGGCTGCAGGGGCGCCTATTTACTTCTGGCTCATATAGAGAACCTGTCTGTACAGATGAGACATAATAAGTAACCTTCGGCCCTCCAGCTGCTGCAAAACTACAATTCCCATCATGCCTGGACAGCAAAAGCGTGATGGCCCTATTCCACGGAACGTTTGTCGTTCATAAATTCGCTAAAACGACCGCTCGTTAACGATTAATTCACGACTATATTTTGCGAACGACAACATATAACACGTGAACGATAACGATTACTTTGCGGTCGTTACATGCTCGTTTAAAACGTTCGGCGGGGTGATAATTTGAATACAACACACCTAGTTTTTCAACACATTGGGTGAACGATTTCACGATTTCTAATTCAACAAAACGATTAGCGAATTATCGTTGAAAGACTAACGATTTTTTTTCGACATGTTGAAAAACATTTTATAACGACTGAACGACGATTTTGCTGTAGTTCGATCGTTTACATCTATTCCACGGAACGATTATCGTTAACGAGCGGTCGTTTTAGCGAATTTATGAACGACAAACGTTCCGTGGAATAGGACCATTAGCTTTCAAATGAACTGGTGCCACAAAAAGTGCCAGAGATTTGTAATCAGCTGCTGTATGTCCTGCAGGAAGTGGTGTATTCTTTCCAGTCTGACACAGTGCTCTCTGCTGCCGCCTCTGTCCATGTCAGGAACTGTCCAGAGCAGCAGCAAATCCCCACAGAAAACCTCTCCTGCTCTCTAGACTGAAATGAATAATACCACTTCCTGCAGGGCATACAGCAGCTGATAAATACTGGAAGACTTGAGATTTTTAAATAGAAGTGAATTACAAATCTTGGGCACAAGTTGATTTAAAAATTGTTGTTTTTTTTGCTGGTGTACCCCTTTAAGGCAACAAGGAGAACCGATCAGCGCTAGTAGTATAATCCAGTGCCCAAGCTAGGGACTCAACAATATACCTTATTACAACATTAAAAGAGAGCGCTGTGCAGACTACTTGCAGGGGCTGGCTGGAATGCACAGCAGCACAGGAATACAGGCAGCACATGATCAGCAGCTGATAAAACAGTCACGACCGGTCACTTTGTTGCCTAAAGAAACAGTAAAAGCAGCAACGCTTGCAATGTAAGGAAAAAAAAACGAAGGTGTTTTTAATGTATATGCTAAGAAGCTATAAAAGGGGCTTCTATACAGGGACTATTCATATTATGGCTATGCTCACACAACGTATATTTTCGTAAAACAACATCCGTTGTTGCACATCTCAACAACGGCCGTGATTAGTAGAAAAATATACATTACCTTGCAGTCTATGTAATCCTGGCCGGAGCGTATACACATGGTATACGCTCCGGCCGGGATCCCTAGTGGCGCTGCAAACAACTGACATGTCAGTTTTCTGTGGCTGCTATTCATTGAATAGTGCCTGCAGAAAACCGTGTCAGTGCACACTATGGAGCGAGCGGCTCCGGCCTAAAGATCACCCAGCCAGTACTGCGGGATGATCTTTTCAGAGATCGGCTGTTCTGTGACCCGGACGGTCACATACGTTGTTTAGGGCAATTCAACAGGTCTAATGAGAAGACCCATCTAAAGGGCTGTGCCACAACCAAAGCTCCATTAGGGCTTGTGGGCATCATAGAAGGGGTACCCGCTCAATGTGCCACAATGAAGAGTCACGGTGGGTCTACCCATTACAGACAAGGCCACATATCTGACTGGTATGCTATGCTATGTATCTGCAGGGTAAGAATATGCCCTGACAAGCCCAAGTAGTGTCCAGTGATGGCCACATCACAAGGGCTAAGCCCACAACATGGCAGAGGATACCAACTGGAGTCCATTCTCCTTCTACAAATCATCGGTGTGGGGGAAACACTGTCTTCTGACCACTCTGCCCATGCCAATAGGCCAAGACAAGAGTCTACAGTAAAAGTGCCAGCTGCTGCCACTACAGTCTTCAGAGGAAGCAGAGATGTTGTTACGCGGACGTTGCTTTATTGTGTAATCCAGCTAGTAAAGTAGGGACGCTATTAGAGTTTATGGTCTAGAATGTGAGAATGATTGTTAGGCCGGGTTCACACAGCGTTTTACAAAAAAGGATGCAACTGTGTGTCATCCTGTGGAACAGTTTTTCCATTGACTCCCATTAAAAAATAAAAAAACGGATCAAAATGAATGCGTTTTTTTAAATGGACACAAAAGTAGTGTTGACTCCGTTTTTCTGTCCGTTAAAAGTAACCAATTAAACACGGATACGTTGAACAGATTGCAAAACACGCATGTGAACCCAGCCTTATAGTGAAGACTGAAAAGCTAAAGACACGATCAGCCAATGATTGACGTCATCGGCTGACAGTTGCCTCTCTTATGCTGCGTATACACGGAGTGATAGTTCGCCCGATCATACGATTAACCATTTCGAAGTAACATTTTTTTTTTTTTTTTTTTAATAACGATCAGCGTTTCGATGGAACCATATATCGTACGGAAAAATTTTTTGCGATCGAATTTGATTGTTATCGTGCAAATTCGCTCCGTGTAAACGCAGCATTACACAGAATGATAATCGGCCTGATTTGGACAATTATCGCTCTATGTAATAAGGCCCTAAGGAAGTCTGTCTGATCCTGGTGGTTATACATGTGATTGTATCCCTTGTCTGGTTACAGCAGAACAGTGGGTAGCCAGGCATCAGGGAGGTTATCATTATTTACTCAGGTTATCACAGCTCTGTGGAGATCTTAGGCCTCTACATGACAGTAAATGGTTTTAGTGCTGTGAAGTATTCTTGTACCATCCATCTATCCCATCACTAGAAAGACTGCAGTATGGAGTAAAAGGGAGTTTTCATGGTCGATCTTGTGACCTCTCTGTACCCAGCTCCTCCCTCCTCAGGATTCTTTCATCTTCCCCGGCTTCTCTCTTTAGGTTTACTTGCCCTTTAAAGTCTCCCAGAGTTGAACGCACCTGATGTAAGAGCAGCAGTCGCCGACCAGCATCCCTGTGTACACAGCATGTGCATCAGCGTGTAGGTGATGTTTACCTACTGGTTAGCGCACAAGGAAGAAACGCGTGAACACTAAACCAACTCAACTCCTGACGCTTATGTGCAAATGTGGCATTTATGATAGACAGAAACAGCTGGTTCCACCTGACAATCTGGCGGCTTTCCCACTGAGGAGTTTTTTTTATTATGGCTACCAGGTTTTTAAACTGATGAAAAAATTGATGCATTTGAGTCTGTTTTTTCCACTGAACACTAATCAAAAACTGATCAAAACACCTTTTTTAGCATACACTAAATGTGGTGGACCGCGTTTTGTGTACACTAAAAAAACAAAAAAAAAAAAACAGATGCTTTTTGATCCATTTTTTTTATAATGGAAGTCAACGGAAGAACGGATGCACACAAATGCATCTGTCTTTACATCTGTTTTTTCCATTAAACAGACAGCGGGGGGGGGGGGGGGAAACAACCACACACAGTGTGAACCCAGCCTTAGATTCCTGTGTACAAAATGGCTGAATATCACAGCACTACAATGTGCACAACTTTTTGGTGCAAAAATAAGTCAACTACCAAATGGTGCACAGTGAAAAATCTGGTGCCTCCTTATTTCTCAGTCTGATGCTGCGTTTACACGTAACGATTATCGTGCAAATTGGAATTGGAACGATAATTGTACGTGTAAACGCAGCGAACGATCGAGCGACGCACGATAAATCTTACATCGTGATCTTTCATCAGGTCAGCAAATCGTCGTTCATCGTACGCAAAAAATTCGCAAATCGTTCCGTGTGAACAGTCATTCGCCGATTTAACCAATGTGTGAGATAGGCTTACACGATCGCAAAACGATCGCAGTGCGAATTTTCGTACGATATATCGTACCGTCTAAACGCTGATCGTTATAATAAAAAAATCGTAAATCCGACATCGCTAATCGTACGATCGGGCCAATAATCGTTACGTGTAAACGCAGCATAAGCCTGAAATCGTTCTCCATATTACACAGAACGATAGTCATTAGATACGATCGTTACTATGATCGTTTATTCCTTCTGATCCCAGCAAAACAATGAACAATGTGCAATTACACTGAACGATTAGTGAAAAAATGCGGAACTTCAGCGAACTAATGTGGAATTACAGCGAAGAATTAGCGAACGATTAACGATAATTTTAGGTTCAGATCTAAATCAATGACATACGAATGATTTTTCGATCGTTGCCCACAATTACGCAGAACGATAATCGTTTAAATTTGAACGACTAAACGATTTTTCACACAATAATTGTCCAGTGTAATAGGGCCCTAATGGTGCGTTTACACAGAGAGATTTATCTGACAGATTTATCTGACAGGGTGCAGGTCATAAAGGAAAGACTGAGATTCCCTTTCTTTTCAAGTCCATTCCTGGCTTTGGCTTCCAAAATTGGTCAGATAAATCTGTCTGTGTAAATGCACCATAAGACCGGTAAAGAGTACAGTATGGGTCCATAGATCCCTATAATAAGGATTTGCCATAGGGCCTCATGTAGAACGCCTTATTCTAAATACATGCTTTGGTATATGTGTCAGATAATAGGAGACTGTGTGAGTGCCGCCTCACTTTCTAAGCTCCTTATGTGAGAAAAGTCTCCCGTCAAGGGTTCAAGTGTAGGTATAAGGTCTGTGATTGACAGCTGCAAATCCTCGACTATAACCTGAGAACGCTGCACATTTTTACCTGCTTGCTCACTGTGCAAATGGAAATTTCCACCCCTGACCTTAGGCACTGGTTGACCTCCTTACACCGCCCGCCCTGTGCTAGGTCACTGGTAGGTTCCCATAGTCTGTGCAGCTACACCTAGTGAGCAGTGCATGCTTGGATGACACTTAGGGCACTATTACACTGAGCGATTTTTAACGACTAACGGTAGCAAACGAGATTGTTCATCGTTAACCTGAAATCGTTCACCATATTACACAGAACGATGGTCGTTAGTTACGATCGTTACTACGATCGTTATTGTGATCGTTACTATGATCGTTTATTCCTTCTGATCCCAGCAAAACAATGCGCAATTACACTGAACGATTAGTGAACAAACGTGGAATTACAGCGAACCATTAGCAAACAATTAACGAATTTAAATCAACGACATACGAACGATTTTTCAATCGTTGCCTGCAGTTACACAGAACGATTATCCTTTAAATTTGAACGATTTAACGATTTTTCGCACAATAATCATCCCGTGTAATAGGGCCCTTAGGGACCCGAGGCAGTGCCCAGCCAACCCTGAACAAGTAACACAAGGCTGTCCTACCAAGGAGGAAAAGATCACAACTGGTGAAGCCGAGCCAGACTGCACAGGGCGTCTGACAGACAACATGGCCAGCAATTACGCCGTCTGCTTCACATGCGGAGTGACAAATGGAAGATCACATACACAGGTGTACAAACAGAGAGCAAACAGACCCCAGGCCACACAGCCTGGAGAACGCTCGCCTTCTCTTATACCGCGCCCTCAGAGGCCGTCATTGTCACGCTGGATCCACATTTGGCTTTGCATCAAAAATTACTGTGTGTGACCACCCCTGACCGATAAAAACTTCTGATGTCTCCTTTTTTGCCAATTGTTAAAGGAATAGTTCACCCAAAACATTTTCTTTCATATCAACTGGTCCCAGCAAGTGACAGAGATTTGTATTTTACTTCTATTAAAAAAAACTCCAGTCTTCCAGTACTTATCAGCTGCTGTATGTCCTGCAGGAAGTGGTGTATTCTTTTCAGTCTGACACAGTGCTCTCTGCTGCCACCTCTGTCCATGTCAGGAACCGTCCAGAGCAGCAGCAAATCCCCATAGAAAACCTCTCCTGCTGCTCAAACAGGAAAGAATACACCACTTCCTGTAAAAAAATAACATGGCTGCTTTCCCAAGACAGCTCCACAACTGTCTCCAGGTAATAAGCGGTATTACAACTTGGATCTATTCACTTAACTGGAATGGAGCTGCAATATCACACACAACCTGGAACAAAAGTGGCTATTTTTTATTTCTAATCCTGGAGAATCCCTTTAAGTGGTTAATATTTATATTTAGTATTTATATCGGCTGACACTCCGTGTGGTTGTTAGTCTAGGGATGAGCGGATTTACAGTACTAGTGACGACAAATGCTTCGCTAGTCTCATCTCCGGGTGCCTGGAAAAGATGGATTCAGTCCTGTGAAACTCCCAGCGTCCCAGGACTGGATCCAGCTTTTCCAGGCACCCGAGAGGAGCGGCACAGAGTTTATAGGCCGCAGGCTGACAAGCCGATAGCCAAGCCTCCTGTAACTCCGCTCATCCCCAGTTGTTCCTCCAATCCCTGCAGGCATTGTCAGTGTCAGACATTTCTGCATCCGGATTACGGCCGACCTCTCATCTAAGGACCTGACCCGACTCCCATAAATCTGGCTTATGTTAGTGTGAACTCAGTCTAGGCTGGGTTAATGCTACATTTTTTTCATTTGCATTGTTCATAGTGTGAACCCAGCCTTACACAACATAACTGGGCACACTTACCATTCAGATGCCTGGGAGAGCTGGGTTACACTTCACATAGTACTGGTTGCTACTTTGATTTTTTGAAGAATAGTTGTAGTTGTTTTTTTTCCCCTGGACGACTATGATTGACAGGCCTTAGTATTATATGTGAGTAATCTCGCTAAGTAACCTGCCTGGGCAGGGGCTCACTTACAGGACTGTAATGTATAGAGAACACAAAGGGAAGGCAGGCCTGCCGAATCCTCCCAGAAGCTGTAAGCTTTCACAGGGATCAAGTTATTTTGTCGACTTAAGAGGGTGACTATAACATATATCAACCTGTCAGGAGACGGCCATTGTGATTGACCATAACCTGCGAGAGAGAATGTGGCCGAGACCTCTAGAACCCAGTACTGTATATTCTGAACACATTGTATATATCTTCTGTATGTTTATATACACCAGTTATTATTCTTTTCTTACAACCTACCTGATAATTCAGTAAAGGTTCAAGAAAACTGGATTAAAGTGGTTATCAAGGATTAGATACACATGGTCGCTTTCTTCCAGAAACAGCGCCACTCTTGTCCTTCAGTTTGTTTGTGGTACTGAAGCTCAACTGAAGTGAATGGAGCAGAGTTGCAATACCCCACACAACCTGAAGACAAGGGGTGGTGCTGTTTTTAAAAGAAATGAGACATGTTTTACTAATCCTGCATAACCCCTTTAACTTTACTGTCATTTAAAGTGGAATCCACACGTTAGGTGCATGCGCCTGCTTACTTTATGCAGTGCCATAGGTCCACATAGATTTCCGCTGCATGAAGCCTATCTAAGGTCTGTGGATTGCAATCAAAGTTAAAGTGATATTCCACTCAAACATAACTTTTGATATGTTGTTGCCCATGGTAAGACTAACAATTCCTTCCATACTTGTTATTATCTATTGAGTCTTCTTCCCCCAGTTCTCAGCTGCTGCTTTATGCTAAAGACACAAAAATCTGTGTGTAAGCTTTTCTCTCCGTCTCCTCCTCCTCCCCCATCCCTTCTGAGACAGCTGGTGTAAACAAGTCCCTGACTGGCTGTATCTGCAACTTTGTATCTTCTGTATAATGCTGGGAGGGTTATTCTGAGGTCAACTTTCTGCTGAACGCATTGCAATTTATCCTCCCAGCATTACAAAGAAGCTTCAATGTTGCAGATCAAGCCAGCCAGGGACTTGTTTACATCAGCAGTCTCAGAAGGGAGGAGGAAGAGACAGGGAAAAGCTCACACACAGATTTTTTTTGTTTTCAGCAGAAAGCAGCAGCTAAGAACTGGGGGAAGGAGACTGAATAGATAATAAGTATGGAAGGAATTGTTAGTCTCACCATGGGCAGCAACATATCAAAAGTTATGTTTGAGTAGAATACCCCTTTAACAGATTTCTATGCAAATCTGAGCCGGAACCCATGTCAAATCTGACACCCGAAGCTGGTTCTCTCCTTTGACTTATTGGAGACCAAGATAGTGAGTCCAAAGCCACATACATCTGGCCATGTTACTGCCACAATATGAAGAGCTGCCAGACACCTATGGCTTCTGTCAAAGGATCTAAGTGACGTCTAACTTGTCTGCCCCCCCCCTGATTGTGGTCGGGGCGGTCAGAATAGAGATCACAGATTTTAGGATTTATATGGGGTGATTGGCTTTAATGTGTATGGAGAAGGAGGGTGGTGTATCTTAGGGTGATCGGCTTTAATGTGTATGGAGAAGGAGGGTGGTGTATCTTAGGGTGATCGGCTTTAATGTGTATGGAGAAGGAGGGTGGTGTATCTTAGGGTGATCGGCTTTAATGTGTATGGAGAAGGAGGGTGGTGTATCTTAGGGTGATCGGCTTTAATGTGTATGGAGAAGGAGGGTGGTGTATCTTAGGGTGATCGGCTTTTATGTGTATGGAGAAGGAGGGTGGTGTATCTTACATGGATGATACCAGACAGGGATCTGCTTTGCAGACTCTCTATGATGTAGAGGAGGCGATGACGTCATGTAATGTGGCTCTATGTGTCTGGCTGCAATCTACATACCATCAGGTGGGAGAACATGTAACGGCACAGACAATGGGCAGACATAAATCACCAGCACTTCCCTCTGCTCGCTCTCCTGCCATCATGGAACACAAAGACTGCTCTTTCTTCAGGGACTCATTTAGTAATTATTCATCTTCTGAAGAACACAGAGCAGCCGAGTTGTGTGTAATGTAATGGACGTCTGAGTCATCGCTCTCCGATGACCTAATAGCCCCGGAAATCTACACATGCGTCTCACACATAAAGGCTTGGCGACAGCTATCAGCTGATCTACCCACCTGCAATAAAATCATTAAAGGGGTCATTCACCAAGAAAAAAAAATTCTGTCAAATCAACTGGTGCTTGAGATTTGTAATTGACTTCTATTAAAAAAATGTAAAGACTTCCAGTACTTATCAGCTGCTGTGTGTCCTGCAGAAAATAGTGTATTCTCTCCAGTCTGACACAGTGCTCTCTGATGCCACCTCTGTCCATGTCAGGAACTGTCCAGAGCAGGAGCAAATCCCCATAAAAACCTCTCCTGCTCCACTTCCTGCAGGACATACAGAAGCTGATAAGTATTAGAAGACTGGAGATTTTGTAATAGAAGTAAATTACAACTCTCTGTCACTTTCCACCACCAATTGATATGAAAGATTTTTTTTTTTTTTTTTTTTTAACCAAAGGCTGAGCATTCACAATATGGGGGAGGGAGGATGACCATGTTCTGGATAGCCATATGGGCAGGTTTGCAGAGTGGCCTCCATTAATTGATAACCCCCTCCTATGATACGCATATACCCTCATATGTAAATTCGGCCTTACATCTCTGGTGCCGCTTTCTCTGTGGGAAGCAAAGGCAGCCGGGCAGACATTTACATTTGTAAACGGTATGTTTAATTTAATTTAGCAGTATTTTTGGCTTTAGTATTTACCCAAAATTTACATCCAGGTACGTGTGTGGACATGTAACCTGGTGCCCAAATTTACATCCAGGTACGTGTGTGGACATGTAACCTGGTGCCCAAATTTACATCCAGGTACGTGTGTGGACATGTAACCTGGTGCCCAAATTTACATCCAGGTACGTGTGTGGACATGTAACCTGGTGCCCAAATTTACATCCAGGTACGTGTGTGGACATGTAACCTGGTGCCCAAATTTACATCCAGGTACGTGTGTGGACATGTAACCGGCTGGTTCCCAAATTTACATCCAGGTACGTGTGTGAATATGTAACCTGGTGCCCAAATTTACATCCAGGTACGTGTGTGGACATGTAACCTGGTGCCCAAATTTACATCCAGGTACGTGTGTGGACATGTAACCCGGTGCATATAGGAAAGCACTGACACTAGAGATGAGCAAACCGGTTTCGGTTTCGAGTCAATCCGAACCCGAACGTTCGGTATTTGATTAGCTGGGGCTGCTGAACTTTATCCAAGTTCAGCAGCCACCGCTAATCAAATGCTGAAAGTTCGGGTTCGGATCGACTCAAGCATGCTCGAGGTTCGCTCATCTCTAACTGACACCCCTTCCCTCCCATTGTCCGACTGGTGCATTCCTTCTAATAAAGTAGAGTTGCAGTCCATATCTAAGGACCCTATTCCACTGGACCATAATCGTTCAGATAATCGTTAAATCGTTTTGAACAAAGTGAAAATCGTTCAGTTGAATAGCTGTTAACGATTAAACGACAAACGAGAAATCATTGATCGCTTAATTACACCTGCACCTATTTTTTATCATTGCTCGTTCGCAAATCGTTCTCATGGAATAAGACGTCGTTCAGTTGTTCGCAGTAGCGACAAACGCAATAGCAACGACAAGATGACCGCAAGAACGATTATAAGTAACGATCATCGGTCCGTGTAAATGGATGAACGATTTCAGGATGTTCGCAATAGCGGTCGTTTGAGATAGTTTATCGTTAACGATTATGCGAACGATAATCGCCCTGTGGAATAAGGCCCTTAGCCCAAGATATTAGAGCTATCCCTCGCTCTTTATTGTTTAGGTATGGATAGTAGCACAGAGATGAGTTTTAAAGAACCAAGATGGTTCCAAAATCCAGCTGACAAAGCCATTCTGCGTAGTGCGTGCTGTACATTCAGATCTTCCTATGAAGCCGGACAGATCCCTGGCCAATGTCACTCTGCACCCCGGGCCCCGTGCCACTGGAGGAATGCAGGCTATTGCAACCGCTGCCATCTCTAGCCAAGCTCTGGGCAGTGTGTGCGCCAGGCCATGGACGTCACCAAGCAATCAAAACATCACAAGGCCGGGATCCTATTAATCTGTGTCTTGTAAGCTGATAACTACAATTGGCCCAGCAAGAGGACTCTGTTTACAGTCAGCTCCTTAATCCGCCAGCTCCTTGTGATAGGATAATACATTGACTCCAAGAAGGATCTAAGGAGGGCAAGGCTATCTGCCCCAGACGGCACAGTGGAATATATATGCTGGCCGATGAGCAACATGTCAGCAGCGCTGTGCGTCGGAGAAAGTCACATCTATATACAGGGGAGCACCGGCTGCACCACCCGAGGACCTGCTGCCTGCAGGAATGCCCCTCCCCGCACCTGTAGCTCTCCAGCTGTTGCAAAACTACAATTTCAACCAAACCCCCAGGGATGCTGGGAATTGTAGTTCTGTACCAGCTGTAGATCCACAGGTTGGGGGAACACTGATATAAGGGCTGACTGCATCGATATGATGGTGGAGATACAAACAAGAGACAGGCACATATATATCCATCACATGTCATGACGTACACCTCCACTAATTCCAGTGCACACTCACTGACAGACATGTTGTTTTCGTTAGTTGGATACAGGATTGCAGAAGGATTGTTAGTCGGGAGCCATCTGTCTTCCTTTGTTGAGCTGTGGCTTTGGTAACGTGATGTATGAAGACTGAAATGACTTCAGCGTCTATAGACACCGTGTATATGTAATATGGGAGCTGCATGGTGTATATGTAGTATGGGAGCTGCATGGTGTACATGGTGTATATGTAGTATGGGAGCTGCATTGTGTATATGGTGTATATGTAGCATGGTGTATATGTAGTATGGGAGCTGCATGGTGTACATGGTGTATATGTAGTATGGGAGCTGCATGGTGTACATGGTGTATATGTAGCATGGTGTACATGGTGTATATGTAGTATGGGAGCTGCATGGTGTATATGTAGTATGGGAGCTGCATGGTGTACATGGTATATATGTAGCATGGTGTACATGGTGTATATGTAGTATGGGAGCTGCATGGTGTATATGTAGTATGGCGGCTGTATAATGTACACAGTATATATGTAGTATGGCGCCTGTATAAAGTACACAGTATATATGTAGTATGGCGGCTGTATAATGTACACAGTATATATGTAGTATGGAGGCTGTATAATGTACACAGTATATATGTAGTATGGAGACTGTATAATGTACACAGTATATATGTAGTATGGAGGCTGTATAATGTACACAGTATGTAGTATGGAGGCTGTATAATGTACACAGTATATATGTAGTATGGAGGCTGTATAATGTACACAGTATATATGTAGTATGGAGGCTGTATAATGTACACAGTATGTAGTATGGAGGCTGTATAATGTACACAGTATATATGTAGTATGGCGGCTGTTTAATGTACACAGTATATATGTAGTATGGCGGCTGTATAATGTACACAGTATATATGTAGTATGGCGGCTGTATAATGTACACAGTATATATGTAGTATGGCGGCTGTATAATGTACACAGTATATATGTAGTATGGCGGCTGTATAATGTACACAGTATATATGTAGTATGGCGGCTGTATAATGTACACAGTATATATGTAGTATGGCGGCTGTATAATGTACACAGTATATATGTAGTATGGCGGCTGTATAATGTACACAGTATATATGTAGTATGGCGGCTGTATAATGTACACAGTATATATGTAGTATGGCGGCTGTATAATGTACACAGTATATATGTAGTATGGCGGCTGTATAAAGTACACAGTATATATGTAATATGGCGGCTGTATAATGTACACAGTATATATGTAGTATGGCAGCTGTATAATGTACACAATGTTTATGTAGTAGTATGGAAGCTGTATGGTGTACACACAGTATGGTGGCTGTATAATGTACATGGGGCCCCAGCCACCTCCGCTCTGCATTATCCACGCAGAAAACACTGATCTGTGCGACGAAACCGAGATAAAAATACACATCATGGAGCCGGTGACAAAGTCTAAGCCCATAACCAAGTGATAATTGTTATATTGTCTTGTATGTAGATGTCTGTGCGGGCAGAGATAGCGGCGGGCGGCATCCTTCATCTAATACAATCAGCAGACGGCACTTCTGGTCAATCATCACCTCCTCCACATAATGGAGAGCGGCCGAGAGTCACTGATCACCACAAAGACCTCCATTATATCAATGTACAAGGGTCAATAGACTGTACTCCAAGGGGGAGGAGAACTGGGACTATAATACACCCCCCCCCCCCATATAATCTCCAATCACCATCACCAAGAACCTCACCTTCACCTACATGGTAACATATGCTTCTAATGGAGAGAACTAGTACGTGAGATACTGTATATTATATTATATATTAGTAGCTGAGAGGTGGGGGAAACGTCCCGAGACTGCAGCTGGGGTGGGAGACCCTGGGTTGTTTGTCTATATAAACCCCCTCCATATACTATACATAGTCTAACAGTAAATAGATCATGGTGGGCTTCTATATCCTGGTTATCTATGCAATACAAAGCCTCCAGCCAGGAGCATGGGGGACATTATTCTGTATGCATGCCCCCCTCCCGGGCAATATACATCCCGGATGCTAATGTCCCATTGCACCTTGCAGCCTTTTTCTTACCCCCCCCCCTAAAATAAATAGGACCCACCCCAAGTCTTTATCCATGGTAATGGGTTATCATTTACATACTGACCGCACCACCATCAGGGGCTAGCTGAACAGTAATACAAGGCACAGTCCATATCCAGGAACCCTTTACTACTAGTTCTGCGGGGGCTGAAAGAACATTATCAATAATATATATATTATTATTATATATTTTTTTGCGTTTCCACATTACCGGACTATCCCTTTAAGGATTTCTATAGATCTCTATGAGGGAATTTATCAATGGTTTATGTAGAATTGTTGCAAATTGTTGAACAATTGCTCAGTTGTTCAGAAATTTGCATCTTTTATAAAGGTTTGTCTTTTCTAAAGTTTTTTTTTCCAAAAAACGTGGTGGGAACCCAGCCTAAGGCTGCATTCACATGTTTAGTGTTTTTCCTGGTCTGTGATTGTGGTCTGCTAGCTACCTCCGTGTAAAACCATTTTGTCATCTATTTTGCATCTGTGTCCGTTTTTTTTCACGGATCTGTTTTAGAACATTTTATATTATATTGATTACATGACATCCATGTTTTTCACAGACGGACACAGATGTCACATCCGTGTACATCCGTGAAAAACACGGATCTCATTGATTTCTAGGTAGAATCCGTTCCGTGCTTCTGTTCAGAGTTATGACATGTCCTACTTTTAAACAGAACGGATTGGAGATCGGTGAAAACACTGCACATGTGAATAGCCCAATACAAAGCAATGGGCTATAAAACTGTCCATGTGCACGGCCCCGTGCGCACGGACAACTTCACAGAACGTGTGAATGCAGCCTAAGAGTAGACTTTTGATAAAAACATTGATAAATTCCTTGCATGGTGTTTTTTTTTCCCTGAGTATGCTGCCAATGAGCCTAAAGACGCAGAAAAGTGCTGAAAACCACCATGTGAGTATTGCATTTCATATTTCCTATTTCCTCTGACTCTCGGCTAACATCTGGCCGCAGCATTTTGTCCGATACTGTATATTCCCCCCCCCCCAAGCCTTTTTTAAATGTATTTCTTCTTCCAAGTGTCCTATTCTCCCATACTGTTCCCAACAGTATCATTCTCATCAAGCATAACAGAACAGCAATAAAAAAAAAAAAATCTAAAAATTAAAAAAAAAAAAAAAAAAAACTTCCAATCCTTTCCTATGTGAGGAGGACAGGGCAGACAATGCATTAATAGTCCACCACCACGGGGGGCTATTCTTCTTCGTTATCGGCCCTGTGACCCCCGTTATCTGCTCACATCCTGTCCGGTTAGTCACTCCCATAAAAGCGATGAATCCGGGCTGACTTGTAGGAAGGAATGGATTCCAGAGGAAATGAGACGGACAGAGAGGTTAACAAACAGGCGTTATTACGGGGGACAAAGTGTGCACCGCACAACCCCTGTGCACATCCTTCTAGAGATAGAGGCCTCCCTGTCAGGACAAACTGTGAAAAATGGAATCGGCCAAAATAATCGGAAGGAAATGAGGTCTTATTTACGGCCGCCGGGAGGGCAGGGATACAGCCGGCTTCATGGTTTTCACGTGCTATAAAAAGAATGTAAAAAGGCCTGGATCCTGTACTCCATGACTAAGCAGGGCACTAGTGCTGAAAGCTTCCATATTTTCTCCAGGTTCACATATTCACTGCAGCGTTTACTTTGTGTTTTGTTTTTTAGGTGCTTTTATAGTGGTTTTTGAGAATTTTCTTTTGTTATTTTTTTCTGTTTTCACATCATGGGATTTAAAAGGAGAAGTCTGTCCACTTTTGCAATTTGGCAGCCATCAGGATCAGGAGTAGGCACTCCTCTCCCTGTGCCCGCTGTGAGCAGTGAGACCGGCCTTGGGACCACTGCTGGAAGGCATTTTTCCCCCAAGTTGTGCATCAGTGCATCAGTCCATCAGTGTCAGTGCCGGAGATCCCAGCAGGGGTCCCAAAGGCTCAGGATCTGCAGCAGATATGATGGCGCAGATTAGATTCAAAGCAAATCTCCGCCATCAAATCTGCTGCAGATCATGCACGTGTGAATGCCCCCCTTAGGCCATGTTCACACAAAGTTCCGTACTAATCGCAGCAGTTGTTGCGACGGCCGTGATTGGCACAGAACCTACGTCGTGCTGCAAGCCAAGGAAATCCTGGTCGGAGTGTATACACATAGTATACACTCCAGCCGGGATCCCTAGTGGCGCCGTAGAAAACTGACATGTAGTCAGAAAACCCTGTCAGTGCACACAGTGGAGCGAGCGGCTCCGGCCACACGCTCCATTGTGTGCAGTGAAGAGTTCAGATGTGGGCGTGGGCTGATGCGCCCGAATTAGAACTCAGTGGCGCTAAAGATCATCTGGCAGGTACTGCAGTACAGGCTGGGATGATCTTTTCAGTGACCGACCGGTCTCATACAGCATCTGAAGATAGCCTTAGGGTGCGTTCACACGTACAGGATCTGCAGCAGATTTGAAGTTGCAGATTAAAAGCAAATCTGCAGCTTCAAACCTGCGCCATCAAATCTGCTGTAGATCCTTTACGTGTGAACGCACCCTAAGGCTATCTTCAGACTCTGTATGAGACCGGTCGGAACGGAACAGCCGGTCTTAGAGAACATCATCCTGGTTGGAACTGCAGCGGCGCTGCTAGGGATCCCGGCCGGAGTATATACACTCCGGCCGGGATTCCAATGACTGACACGTAACGTATATGTTCGTATTAATCACGGCCGTTGTTGCAATCGGCAACAAAAGATGTAATTTTACCAAAATATACGTTGAGTGAACAGGGTGCATTCACACGTACAGGATCCACAGCACATCTGCAGCAGATCTGATGCAGTGTTCAGTTATTGCTGCGATATGGTGTGTGTGTGAAGCTACCCTAAGGATGCCTTCACACCTACCGGATCCACAGCGGATCTCACTTCTGCGGATTCGAAGCGAGAACTGCTGCGGATCCGGTATCAATTCACCCCTATGATAGCACATATTCGCAGCGGGATTAACATCCCGCTGTGAATATGTGCTTTAACTCCCTGGTGCCCGCAGCCCCGCAGTCGCATCCCCCCATCCCGCCACCCCCCCTCCCCCCCCCCATCAGCCCAGTACCAGCTCGGCGGCGCTGCTGCAGTAAGGCTGCCGGCTCCGGTCCCGCTCAGATCAGCTGAGCGGGACCGGAGCCAGGAGCCTCACTGCAGCCGCGCTGCCGAGCAGGTAATGTATGCTCGCGGAGGCGGGCCGGAGATGGGCTGATGGGGGATGTGGCCGGGATGGGGGGGGGATGTGACGGCGGGGCTGCGGGCACCAGGGAGTTAAAGCACATATTCACAGCGGGATGTCAATCCCGCTGCGAATATGTGCTATCATAGGGATGAATTGATACAGGATCCGCAGCTGATCTCGCTTCAAATCTGCAGAAGTGAGATCCGCTGTGGATCCGGTAGGTGTGAAGGCACCCTTAAGGATATTTCAAGATAAATATAAAAAAAAAATGGCAAACAGAACACAACCTGCATCTACACACAAAATACTGAAGTGAATGTAAGAAATACTGCATCAACTGGGTAAAAAGATGCCAAGTCTACTAGCGCATGCTCCCTTTAGTGTTTTCTCCATTACATGTGATTTAAAGGGGATCTGTCAGCTCTATAGCATGGTCTGAGCTACAGACATGGGCACATAGCTGAGCTGCAGCATGCACGCCTCCGCCCCTCTTCCTGTACATCAATACAAGTTTTTCTCCGAGAGAGTCTCTAATATGGTGCCATGCAGAGGTAATACACATCTGAACATAAGGGTACTACAGCTTTGGAGGGATTTCACAAGCTGCAATTCATCGACAGTGCTCTCTGCTGCCACCTCTGTCCATATCAGGAACTGTCCAGAGCAGTAGCAGATCCCCATAGAAAACCTCTCCTGCTCTGGACAGTTCCTGACATGGACAGAGGTGGCAGCAGAGAACAATGTGTCAGCCTGGAAAGAATACACCACTTCCTGCAGGACACACAGCAGCTAATAAGTATTAGAAACCCTGCAGAGTACCCCTTTAACTTGACACAAAATCCACCAAATCCTAATAATTGCATTCTTTGTCATAGGAACAAGTATAAGGGAGGGATATGTGATGCTACAACACATATGGCTCTGATACATCGCTGTGTAACCGCACTGACCATACAGGACCACAAGGGTCAATGCAATATAAACCAACACGAGATCAAGTTCATAGGAAAAACACAATGAAATACATGAGGTGACATATAAAGGCTCCGTGGTTTCAGATAATGCGGTGTGACTGCACTGCTAAACATGGGAGGAAACTTCCAGAATTCGGCAGGGCCGGGTCTGCAGCCGCCTGGTGTGAAGCCACGATAAGATAAAGTGTATGAGAGATGGAGTCTATAAACCGCATAGAGTATAACACAACATCAACAACCAGGGAGCGATGCTCTGCAGCCACTCTGTGTACACATCATAGCTCCTGTGTAACTTTCACACACAGCCCCATAGCCACAGACTATCCCTCCCCCTGAACAAACCGCAAGAGTGTACATAATAAATCCTGTACAGGAAACGTACACCAACGTGCTGAACGCTGCAGAGGTACTGCTGTATATTACACAGGGTATATAAAGTAACTGGGTGTATATATATATATATATATATATATATATATATATATATATATATACATACACATACATATATATACATATACACACACACACACACACCCTACTCTACAGGATGAGGAAAATAAAAACAATGGCTACTATATAAATGAGTGGAGGTAATGGTAACCATGGCTAGTACTGGTATATAGAGGAATGGAGGTAATGGTGACCATGGCTAGTACTGGTATATAGAGGAATGGGGGTAATGGTGACCATGGCTAGTACTGGTATATAGAGGGATGGGGTAATGGTGACCATGGCTAGTACTGGTATATAGAGGGATGGGGGTAATGCTGACCATGGCTAGTACTGGTATATAGATGAGTGGAGGTAATGGTAACCATGGCTAGTACTGGTATATAGATGAGTGGAGGTAATGGTGACCATGGCTAGTACTGGTATATAAAGGGATGGGGGTAATGGTGACCATGGCTAGTACTGGTATATAGAGGGATGGGGGTAATGCTGACCATGGCTAGTACTGGTATATAGAGGGATGGGGTAATGGTGACCATGGCTAGTACTGGTATATAGAGGGATGGAGGTAATGGTGACCATGGCTAGTACTGGTATATAGATGAGTGGAGGTAATGGTGACCATGGCTAGTACTGGTATATAAAGGGATGGGGGTAATGGTGACCATGGCTAGTACTGGTATATAGAGGTATGGGGGTAATGCTGACCATGGCTAGTACTGGTATATAGAGGGATGGAGGTAATGCTGACCATGGCTAGTGCTGGTATATAGACGGATGGGGGTAATGGTGACCATGGCTAGTACTGGTATATAGAGGGATGGGGTAATGGTGACCATGGCTAGTACTGGTATATAGAGTTATGGGGTAATGGTGACTATGGCTAGTACTGGTATATAGAGGGATGGGGGTAATGCTGACCATGGCTAGTACTGGTATATAGAGGGATGAAGGTAATGCTGACCATGGCTAGTACTGGTATATAGATGAGTGGAGGTAATGGTAACCATGGCTAGTACTGGTATATAGGAGGGATGGGGGTAATGGTGATCATGGCTAGTACTGGTATATAGAGGGATGGGGGTAATGGTGACCATGGCTAGTACTGGTATATAGAGGGATGGGGGTAATGCTAACCATGGCTAGTACTAGTATATAGACTGTTGGGGGTAATGTTGACCATGGCTAGTACTGGTATATAGAGGAATGGAGGTAATGGTGACCATGGCTAGTACTGGTATATAGAGAAATGGGGTAATACTGACCATGGCTAGTACTGGTATATAGAGGGATGGGGGTAATGGTGACCATGGCTAGTACTGGTATATAGAGGAATGGAGGTAATGGTGACCATGGCTAGTACTGGTATATAGAGAAATGGGGTAATACTGACCATGGCTAGTACTGGTATATAGAGGAATGGGGTAATACCGACCATTGCTAGTATATAAAGGAAAGCCTACACTAATGCTGCCCATGCACGATACCTGACGGGACTCCACCATAGCCGTACAGATCGGCTGAACGTGTGTGGTTATTATAGTATGAAACAGCAATGGGCGACAATTACGGGGGGTTGTGGTTTTGGACAGTGACCTCACGTGGCCTGACACCGCACTGCAGCTGATCAGAACTATACAACTAGACAGATACATGGAAATGCACTGGGCAACCTGCAATACATCCCTTAGAGAAGACCATAGCAGCAGCTGTCAGTGTACTGGAGATTTTCTCTTCCCATTTAAGTCAACAGGAAATATCCCCAGAGTATGAGACCCCACGGAGATGCTACGGATCTGACCTCTGCACATAGGTCACTGTCCTTATGGACGTCGTGTAGGGAGGATATACCATACATGTCTGACGGGGGGGGGGGGGGGGGTCCCACTTCTTGGACCTGCGCCCATCTTCTGATTGAGCACTCCTGGCCCTCTCCGTCCATCTAAGGTGGTTGTGAGGCCATAAACCCTATAAGGCAGGTATATTACATAGATTATGTAACAGTATAGACCCGCAGAGCTATGGTGCTTACATAACTCCAAAGTTACAGATGTAGCGTTATCTACGCCATCTACAAAGCTCCCGTTAACCTCTATGGTAGTTACTTAAACTTTATAAAACAGACCACTAAAGGTGTTATTCACCCCCCAAAAAAATCTTACAAATGATCTGGTTTCAGACACGTATATAGATTTGAAATTTACTTCTAATAAAAAAAATCTCCAGTCTTCCAGTACTTATCAGCTGCTGTATGTCCTGCAGGAAGTGGTGTATTCTCTCTAGTCTGACACAGTGCTCTCTGCTGCCACTTTTGTCCATGTCAGGAACTGTCCAGAGCAGCAGCAAATCCCCATAGAAAACCTCTCCTGACTGTTATGACTCTGTAACTTCTACATATCTACATTATGTATTATAGCATGTACAGTTTTGAACTGTACTGTACCTTCCCCCCCTCTTTTCTCTCTGTATTCCCTAAAGTATTGTTGTAAAAACTAAAAAACTTCAATAAATAAAGATTGAAAAAAAAAAAAAAACCTCTCCTGCTCTGGACAGTTCCTGACATGGACAGAGGTGGCGGCAGAGAGCACTGTGTCAGACTGGAAAGAATACACCACTTCCTGCAGGACACACAGCAGCTGATAAGTCTTGGAGGACTGGAGATTTTTAAATAGAAGTAAATTAAAAGTTTATTTAACTTTCTAAAACCAGTTGATTTGAAAGAATTTTTTTTTTTGCTAGCGTACCCCTTTAATGTACAATTATGTAAATAACTTAAATTATTTTATAGCTACACGGGCTATAATGGAGAACTGTATATACTAGATGAATACTCTGCCTGATGCATGTATAAGCTATGCGGACAGACAGAATGCTGCATATGGAGCAGGCAGGCAGCAGGTAAGGAGTGCTGCATGCTGTGTGTTTTCTCAGCACAATCTGCCTTCTTTGCATATTCAAGCTAATGTTTGTTCAGTGATGGATGAGGAGATTGCACTTTTCTTCCTGCTTCACCTCAACCACAATCTCCTTTATGATTCACAATACACCCGGCGTGACGTCGCCTGCGCTCTGGGTAACAACAGGAAATCTAGAATGTAGAGGTCCTGTATAGAGCAGTAAGGATGTACCCTCACATCTATCTTCCTGTATATACACCAGAGATATACCTGTATACCAGAGATATTCCTGTATATACACCAGGCAAAACTCCGACACTCAAGACTATGAGCGGCCAAAGCTATCAACTGCGGTCATTAGAGGGAGGGAGGTTTTTTTTTTAACTTGCTGTAAAATAAAAAAAACAAAAACATTTTTTACAATATTTTGATGGCCTCTTCCATCATAAGCTTTAGCCAGATGCGGAAATCTCAAGCACATAGCTGGCTTTAAAGGGGTAGTTCAGCAAAAAAAAAAAAAGTGCCAGAGATGTGTAATTTACTTCTATTAAAAAGTCTCAACTATTCCAGTACTTATCAGCTGCTGTATGTCCTGCAGCAGTTTTATTGGGATTTGACATGGACAGAGGTGGTTGCAGAAAGCACTGTGTCAGACTGGAAAGAATACACCAGCTGATTAGTACTAGAAAACTTTTTTTTTTTTTTTTCTTTCATTTTTTAATAGAAATAAATTACAAAATATTAGAATTTTTTTTTTTTGCTGAACTACCCCTTTAATGTTTTCAGTAGATCCAATATGCATATACTGTAAGCAAGGTAGAGGTCAGTCTTATAATCCTATGGATAGGTACGTAACCTTCTTGGCACCCTCGTAGGCCATTATCGGAAATCACCCATTGTTTAGTATTTTTTTTTTCTCTGACTTAGTTGTCCTCTTTTATTGAAGCCCATGGCATGTGGAAATGATAGCTTTCACTTCCAGTAACTTGTTACACTCCGCAGACACGTTACCAGAAGTGATCAGCTCCCCAAGCAAAGCTGCATCTTATGAGAGAGGAAGAGACGTGTTCAATCTGGGTGAATGCTTACCATATGATGGTGCGTGAGGTTTCTGCCATCACCTGCCATTACTCAATACCCAAAACTGACAGAACTTTAAAGTGGGTTCTCTACCTTATTAGAGTACTCAACGCTAATAGAGATGGTCGCTGAACAAGGACTCTTCAACGACAGTTCTTTAGAATAGACCAAAGACACTGGCCTCATTTGGAAGGCGGCAGACGCGTTCCCCTGAAGGGGGCTGACGCGTTCCCCTGAAGGGGGCTGACGCGTTCCCCTGAAGGGGGCTGACGCGTTCCCCTGAAGGGGGCTGACGCGTTCCCCTGAAGGGGGCTGACGCGTTCCCCTGAAGGGGGCTGACGCGTTCCCCTGAAGGGGGCTGACGCGTTCCCCTGAAGGGGGCTGACGCGTTCCCCTGAAGGGGGCTGACGCGTTCACCTGCCTCTACTAAAGGTTAGGCCTCAGGGACCCCCGCCATATAGCTTACAGTCACCTGCCTCTACTGCAGGTTAGGCCTCAGGGACCCCCGCCATATAGCTTACAGTCACCTGCCTCTACTAAAGGTTAGGCCTCAGGCTATGCTCCCTTTCTAGGTGCGGCTGGGTTAACCCTTGCAGGTCCTGCTTACTATATTCCTCCCCAATATATTTTAAGGTCTTTTCCAGGGTGTTACATTGCATCTGTGCCCAATATATCCCCAGCTTAGTAAGAGTTCATGTAAAGCAGACAGGCCTTGAATAGATAGAGCATGGATATAGATGAGAAGTGCAAATACTAGAAACGCTCTGTCAGCATATCAGGCTTCAATAAACCACATGGAGAAGGTGAGAAAAGCAGAGTCTGCTCTTCTAAGAGTTCTAAATGAGCCACTGTATTATTGGCAATTCATGGAGAATCTAGGTTAAAGGGGTACTCCGGCAAAAGTATTTTTCTTTAAAATCAACTGGTGCTAGAAAGTTATATAGAATTGTAATTTACTTCTATTTTAAAATCTCCAGTCTTCCAGTACTTATCAGCTGCTGTATGTCCTGCAGGAAGTGGTGTATTCTTTCCAGTCTGACACAGTGCTCTCTGCTGCCACCTCTGTCCATGTCAGGAACTGTCCAGAGCAGCAGCAAATCCCCATAGAAATCCTCTCCTGCTCTGGACAGTTCCTGACATGTACAGAGGTGGCAGCAGAGAGCACTGTGTCAGACTGGAGAGAATACACCATTTCCTGCAGGACATTCAGCAGCTGATAAATACTGGAAGACTTGTGATGTTTTAACAGAAGTAAATGACAAATCTGTATAACTTTCTGTCACCAGTTGATTTAAAATAATTTTTTTTGTAGCCGGAGTACAATTTTTGCAAAAACAGCCCAACATATAATAACCATTCCAATGCAGCGGTGGTGTAAGGGGTGCAGAGGTTGTATAAATGGGGCCAGTCCAGGCCTCTCTTACCATCTAGGTGACACTAAGTGAGTAGTCGGTCAGTGATTTCATCGTTTTCAGGACGCTGCACATTTATAGCTATAAACCACGGCCACAATACGCTGTAAATGTTCTTGTACGTTATATATTAATCCTGTAATGGACTAATCCCTCCCTTTTGGGCACATTTCCCGTCTTCTTACCATGGACTGGGAATACCCGGGCTATTAGCTTACTGGTGAAGAGAATTGTCCTGTGTCAACTACACCCTGACATACCAATATAGCAGAACAATTGGCATACGCATAAACGGTAATGGAGGAAATTAAGTCCAGAAGTCGGTCCGTGTGAAGATTTTTTTTTTTTTTTCCTCGGAATAAAGTTTTCTCTGAATAGTTGTTTGAAAACAAAAAAAAAATTGTTTAAAAAAGGTGGAAACACCCACAGCAGGGCTGGCGTCAGCACAGGGCTTACCCGGGCAAGTGCCGGGGCCCACAGCAGGGCCGGCGTCAGCACAGGGCTTACACGGGCAAGTGCCGGGGCCCACAGCAGGGCCGGCGTCAGCACAGGGCTTACACGGGCAAGTGCCGGGGCCCACAGCAGGAGAGGGGCCCGGTGCTCTAATGTTCAGCCTGCTTACTGTAGTGGTGGGTGAGGGGCTGAACATCAGAAGACACAGGAGCAGGACCTGCACAGAGAGAGAGAGAAACGGGTGAAGGACCTGATCACATGACACAAAGGTCCTCAACCTTACAGTATGAAGAGCAGCCTGACAGAGAGGAAGAGGGAGAAGACTGAGCTGTAAGTGCTACATGTCAGTGTCGGAGTGTGTCACTCAGTCCGTCAGTGTCAGTCAGTGTCTGTGTGAATAATGTGTTGGTGTATGTTAGTGGTGTCTCAAGTGATTGTGCATAGTGTGTGGATGATGGGTGTATAGAGGATGGATGAGGGGCCCGCTGAGGCTCTGTCGCCCAAGGGCCCGCAAAAACCTGGCACTGGCCCTGAAATACAGTATGTATGGCCTTGTACAACAACTTCTGCTAAACTTTTTAATTTCTTAAGGTAGCTTGCATTCTTGGAATGAGTTACATGGCTTAGCTTATAAGTGTCATTGTCGCCCTAAAAGTTCAAAGTTTTTATTGGTCGGTGTCTGGATGCTGAGATGAGTGAGAAGAAGAGCTTAGAAAAGTTGTTCTCTCTTCTTCAGTCTCCTTGCTGCATAAGATGGGCCCCATAGACTTTCTATAGAAAATGTCTCCTGAAGCAAGGAGAGAGACAAGGAAAGAAGCACTGAGCTAAGCGGTTCTCCCTGCTCATTCTAGTGATCAGTCACATCTCTGACATGTCAAAAGTTTTTTTTTTTTTTTTTTTACAACTACTAATTCCCATATGACTCCTATAGACATTGGATGGTAGACATTGGACTTCTCTGCATACATGCAACCATGACCGCACTAATATAGGTAACTTTCTTGTTGGAGAGCGTTCGTCTATATCGTAGCTCTTCACACAATGAATGAGCAGCCTAGATTTCCTCCACTATTTTATGACGCCATATTTCAGGTTTATTGAATAATTTCTATTGTGCTGAGTGATTTCTTCTCCGCAGTTGTATACACACAGCGTACACTTGGTAGCTACGGCCACAATCATGGTAATACATCACATTTAATGTAGGGCTCATAAATAACTGGAGACCTATTTCATGCTTTGGCTTCTTGATTGTATTTCATAAAAACTATCCTGGACTTTTTTCTTATTGGCGCCGGAGTACTCCTTTAAATAGTTCCATAAAAAACACAGACACGGATGCAAAAAATATAATTTTTTTCATGGATCACAGACTTAACCCCCAGACCTTGAAAATCACTGAAAATTCAGACATTACATGTGCCATGACCTATATAAGGAGAATAAGCTCAGGAAATCCAGAAAGCATCACCTGTTGGGGAGCAGAGTTATAAATATGCTTTATGGTGCCATCCCAGTCCATGAATAAGAGGTTTATGAAGCCTAATACACAACGAGCGATGTTGCAAGACTTAGATGTGAATATGATCTTATTGTACAGGGTAGCACATGAACTGATGCCAGGTTCACACAGGGCACTGGCTTCCTTTACAAAGCTTCTATGGGGAATACAATGCAAGGTACCATAATACTGCGCTTAAAGGGGTAGTTCACTAACAAAAAAAAAACAAAAAAAAATTTTCATATCAACTAGTGCCAAAAAGCACCAGATATTTGTAATTTACAGTCTTCCAGTACTTATCAGCAGCTTATAAGTACTGGAAGACTTGAGATTTTTTTTCATTAAAAATACTACAAATCTCTGGCACCTGTTGGCACCACACTGATTGATTGAGATTGAGATATATATATATATATATCTCAATCTGTTAAGCCTCTTATGATCTGCAGCATGCTGTCTGTATTTATAACGTGCCAGGTTTAAATAGTTCACATAGACCTACACATACAAGCATAAGCACATGGAACAGGTACGTCTAAAGTTTTCCCATGAAAAATGATCCAGTTCTCTGTTACTGTGTGACAGTCATTGCTCTGGCCCTACAGTAGATGAGACTATGGCCACCTCTAAGACCACTGTAGAGAGGCCAGTGTCAGGTAAGCCATGTGCCGGGGTCACATCCAGTCTCATCTACAGACACACACAGCACATCATCCTTCCCTTGGGTCGTAATGCTCGGCTTGTGACCCCTCAATGACGTCCGATCTCCATGCATTCCCAGGACCCCTTGTTTAGGTTGTTGGAGGGTTTAAGTCAGCAACAACAAAATCAACAAGAAGGTTCTAATTATTTCTTGAATATTTTGTACTTCCTGGTCTGCGTGGCTGTCGCCAGCTGTAATCCTCCCTCCTCCTCAAATTCCACTGTGAATCTGAAAGCTTCTGTGACAGACATATTTTATGGATCATAAGTCACTCTGACTGCACTGTATCGCCTGGCCCTTCACCCTCAGCCTTTTCCCTCAGAAACACTGAATTAGTATGAATAACAATCTTGTGAGGAGACCGAGGGGGAAGAAGTTGAAATTAACTAAAAGATAAGTACGGGAGAAACGCAAGTGGTGTTCAGAATTTTTAAAGGGAATCTGTCACTAGGTTTATGGTGCTTAAATGAGGGCAGAATAAACTAGTGACAGAAATACTGTGATGTAAGTGATACACTGATCTGTATTCTGTTCGGCCGTTCTCCTAATATGCAGGAGAATGGGATTCTTGCCCGCCCCCCGCCCTCCAGCTGCTGACTGACAGGTGACTGCCTACACAAAGCATGGATAGATAACTGCCAATCAGCAGCTGGTGGGCTGAGTTTTCTGCTTCTCATGAATATCCAGGACTGCTGGGCTCATGCACATAATGGAGAGGACTACTTATTGTCTATGTTATACAGGAGGAAATCTCTGGATCAGCTACACAGAACAATGTAAGTGATACATCATTCTGTTCAGCTGCTCGGTCACTAGTTTATGCTATCCTGAGATAGGACACCATAAACCTACTGACAGTCTCTTTAAGAATTTATTGCATAGGGACATATTAATTCTATCTATCTATCTATCATGTGCCTTTCACCTACACCTACCCTGCCAGCTATAGGGATAATAACTTATCATCTTACAGCTCTTATACCACTGGAACTTCTCGCATTTCACAACAAGGCTGACATTTCAGAAAGTTTACAGGATTTGCTTAGTACTAAGAACCGGATACTTTCACCTGGATTGTTTTCTTATCAAGCAGGTGGATTAATGCAGATCCCTGTTTATATGAATGGGACAGTCACAGAAATGTCTGTAACAAAGCGCATAGCTACTGGAAACTGTATGGGAAGCATTCAGCTCCAGATTGCTGGAAGAGAAGCCATAGCAGTTGTTACAGGGAACCAATCAGTATGATTGTGATATGGTTCCCTGCAGCATCGTATAGAGCTACTGTGCAGCCCGTAGAGATGAGCGAATCGCCCGTCTAAATGAAGCAAGGAGCTTCATTTGATCGGCAAGTGGCTTATCAGCCGGCTGCCGCTCCATTCCAGGTCCCAGGAAAAGCTGGATCCAGTCCTGGGAAACCTCTTCCAGTTTCCCAGAACCGGATCCAGCTTTTGCTGACACCTGGGGTGAAGCGGCAGGGAATGGAACGGAGTTGAATGGCAGCCGTCTGATAAGCCGCTTGCCGATCAAATGAAGCCATTCACTTTGTTTAGATGAGCGATTTGCTCATTTCTAGCGATCAGTATCAGATTAGTGTCTCCCCTGACATTCAGCTGATGGAAGAAGTGTCCAAGCAAGAACTGTGGCCTCACAAACGATACAGGGATCATTCGTGCGGCCTGGCTGTTTGATTAGTTGTGCCGTAAAGGCACTGTGAATGAGCGCCAATCTTGCTTATTGACTATTGTTTGTTTCTGTAGAAGACCTTTACTTGAGCCACGGTTACGTGATTGAACATGGATTGTTTAAAAAGCGTTCCAGGCCCTACATCAAAGGGGATCAACTTTAAAGAGTACCTGTCAATAGTAAAAAAAAAAAAAAAAAAAAAAAGTTACAGAAAGATAAAAAGTTTTGATCAGTCAGTGTCTGAGAACAAGTGAGGAGATGGCTGTCCCGCCCCACACCCCTCTCCCCGCTCTGTGTCTGGGACCTCGATGACCCCATAGACTTGCATTGGGAGTCCATTTAGGTGAGTTGGGAATAGTGGCTTCTCCCAGCTCGTCCTCCCGATTCGTCCCAGTCTGAACACTCACACCCCAACCGGTCAAAACTTCTAATGTGCTCTTCCTTCTCCTACTGCCTTCTAAACCCCAAGGTGGAGAAAAGTCACATCTTTCTTTATTAGAGAAGAATGAACTTGCCGAAAGTTCAGGGTCACACAAACCCAAATGATCGGCATTGAAATCCGTCCTGGATAAAGTGGATGCAGCCCGAGAAAACGTGGATACAGCCTATGGCGTGCAATCCTGAACTTTCAGCAGGTTCGCTTATCTCTATTCTTCATCAGCTGTATTAGCTGACAAGTCTCCTGATTCGCGATTACCACTGTTTTATCCCTCCCATATAACATATTCACCTGCGCCTCGCAAATCTATTATACTGTGTAAGGGTGCCTTCACACGTACCGTATCGCTGCGAGTTTCTCGCACATAAATCCACAGTGATACTGATTACTATTAAGTCAATGTATGTGTATTCTCGCTGCGTGTTTGGTGCAATTTTTACATGCGAGTTTTGATTTTCACAGGAGAGTTTGACGCCACAAAAAACGCAGCTACTTTTGTGCGATAAATACGCAGCGATACAGTATGTGTGAAGGCACCCTAAAAAGGTGATAAATTACTTTAGTGGTAAAGTCTCTTTAAACTCATTCATTGTAATAGTCTATGGCTAGGTTTACACAACGTACTTTTTATGAAAAGAAGGGCCGTTGTTTTCATAGTGAAATAGGTTGCAATGAAGTCAGTGCAAAATAAAGTCCGTTATCCGTACCTTGTGTGAACATAGCTCATATATCTAAAGAGTTACTGTTGCTTTTATAACTGTATGGGACTGAGATAGTCCTGTGTTCTGTTAAGGGATAAGGTTATGAACTGTGGATCAGTGAGAAGAGACAGTAACATATAGTGGCCATTGTATATGATATAGTCACCATTGTATATCATATAGTCGCCATTGTATATGATATAGTCACCATTGCATATCATATAGTCACCATTGTATATCATATAGTGACCACTGCATATCATATAGTAGCCATTGTATATCATATAGTCACCATTGTATATCATATAGTGACCACTGCATATCATATAGTAGCCATTGTATATCATATAGTCGCCATTGTATATCATATAGTCACCATTGTATATCATATAGTCACCATTGTATATCATATAGTCACCATTGTATATCATATAGTGACCACTGCATATCATATAGTCACCATTGTATATCATATAGTGACCACTGCATATCATATAGTCACCATTGTATATCATATATAGTCACCATTGTATATCATATAGTGACCACTGCATATCATATAGTAGCCATTGCATATCATATAGTCACCATTGCATATCATATAGTCGCCATTGCATATCATATAGTCGCCATTGTATATCATATAGTCGCCATTGTATATGATATAGTCACCATTGTATATCATATAGTCACCATTGTATATCATATAGTGACCACTGCATATCATATAGTGACCACTGCATATCATATAGTAGCCATTGTATATCATATAGTCACCATTGTATATCATATAGTGACCACTGCATATCATATAGTAGCCATTGTATATCATATAGTCACCATTGTATATCATATAGTGACCACTGCATATCATATAGTAGCCATTGTATATCATATAGTCACCATTGTATATCATATAGTGACCACTGCATATCATATAGTAGCCATTGTATATCATATAGTCACCATTGTATATCATATAGTGACCACTGCATATCATATAGTAGCCATTGTATATCATATAGTCACCATTGTATATCCACATTATAGTAAAATGATAAAAAGGAGGAGAATATCCACAGCGTCCAAAAAAAAAATTGTTGTCTTTATTATGAGGCATATAAAAAGTTAAAAAAGATAAAAACATAGGCCTACATGTTTCGGGGAAGCACACCCCCTTGATCACGGCAGTACAGACTTTCACAGAATCACAAACCTTTTTTTGGATGCTGTGGATCTTTTCCTCCTTCTTACCATTATTACCGGGTGCGGCCCGCTACTACTCCACTTGCTCCTGCCTGAATGTCCACCATCACACAACAAACCACCTATGGTGAGCTAAGTTTTTATCTTTGTTCATAGTAAAATTATATCTGATCAATCACAGGAAGTAAGAGGAACGTGTCGCTGGAGCCGTGACTCACCTGTTACTCCGGGTACGGTACTTCCACGGATTCCATAATTGCTGCATCAATATTAATAGAAATTTCTGGGAATGTTTAGATATCTCCTTTGGACCTACTCCCTAGGCTCATGATTCACTGTATATGCTTCGTATAGTACTTGGTTACATGACAGATCTATATGGTTTTCATTGTCGCTTGTCAATAGTTTTGATCAGTCAGGGCCTGGGTGTTCAAACCTACACTGAATGTTAGGTACAACTGGGAGAAGTATGTGGCTGAGCGCTTCACTCCCCGGCTATAGGGTCCTATTAGACAAAGCGATTTTTCGTTTTCTCCAATTAACGATTGCAAACAAACACTTTTGGGAATGACCTGAATGTTTTGTTTTTTTTAAGTCACAAAAACAAATTTTTAAAAAGGAACATACCGATCAGCGTTTAGACAGTACATTATATCGTACGGAAAATCGTTTTGCGATCGCTTAAGCCTATCTCACACATTGGTTAAATCGGCGAACGACTGTTTACACGGAACGATCTGCGAATTTTTTGCAAACGACAATTTGAGAACATGTTGTAAGATCAAAATGAACGATTTCTCGTTCGTCGTTTGATCGCTCGCTGCATTTACACGTACGATTATCGTTCGAATTTGATCATTATCGCGCAAATTCGCACGATAATCGTTACGTGTAAATGCACCATAATAGGGCCCTAAAAGGTGACAACAGTGTATAGACAAAATGGGATGAGACCATTCCTAAATCGGTAATGTTCACCACTCCCCTTCTCCCCCTCCCTGCACAATGACCTCTGCACAGGTCACAAAGCATGCCTAGGAAACTCACCCATAGGAGTTAACAGGGTCCCCTCCAGTCTGTTTTCTATGCCCATGTAGCTGCACTTCACATTCCCTATAAATAATCCTTACCATACCTCAGCAACACGATTGGTTGGACTAAATTGTGAAAGTGCCACCACCTGCATTTACTGGTCCAGTATAGGCAAGATCAGTATTGTACCATACAAACTGGATATAGTGTAGTTATCCTGCTTTCTTAGGATACAGAAAATCAAACTGATTAGTGGGGATTAAACCGCTGAATGCCACACTGTTTGGTGGCCCCCATGGATGGGGTGGGGTGGGGTGGGGTGGGTAACAAGTGGAGTATGGAATACCCCTTTAATATTCTCAAGGATAAAATTACCTCCTTTTGCTCTGACAATATAAGATTTCTGTGTCTATTGACAACACATATTACATTACTTTGCCTCTTGGTAATCCTCCCCATGTAACATAACCAGTTATACACCTTTTTGTTCTGCTGTGACCGAGCCAAAACATTTCCACGTGTTGTACCGTCTCCTGTTATCTGCTGCCAGTCACTGACTGATGGTAATGAAGATAGAGATAATAGCCTAGAACTAATATCCTCAGCCCTTTGGTGTCTGTATGCCTGTTACAGAAGTTGGTCTGCATCAGCGGACAATGACTTTAGGTCAGGACCAAAAGACATGATCAGCCGCTGATCATTGTCTTTATTACATGGAGCAATGATCTGCTGAATAGGCCCGATTTGGCAGATTATTGCGCCATGTAATAGGGCCTTAAAGAGGTTATCCAGCGCTACAAAAACATGGCCACTTTCTTCCAGAGACAGCACCGCTCTTGTCTCCAGGTCAGGTGTGGTTTGCAATTAAGCTCCATTCACTTCAATGGAACTGAGTAACAAATCCCATCCAAACTGGAGACAAGAAAGGGGCTTTCTCTGGAAGAAAGTGGCCATGTTTTTGTAGTGCTGGATAACCCCTTTAAGGGTCCTTTTACACACAGATTATCTGACAGATTCTTGAAGCCAAAGCCAGGAACGGTTTTGAAAAGAGGAGAAATCTCAGTCTTTCCTTTATGACCTGATCTTTGTTTATAGTCTGTTCCTGGCTTTGGCTTTATTATTCTGTCAGATAAATCTCTCTGTGTAAAAGGACCCTTAGAGTCTGAAAAGTCCAAGGTTAAGCCACCTAAATGACTATACAGTGTCCTAATCCATGCATCTGTATATGCATAGTCAGCTACTTTTACACTAATAGTGAATTAATGATAATGAACACTCACCCTAAGGTTCGGACAAGCAGTTTGCTTGAGGTTCGTTCATCTCTAGAGCTAAATGTGTCACTGTCGTTACAAAAAAATTTTGACGTCATAGAGACATGTCAAAAGTTTTGATCGGTCCGGATCTGAGTGTTTAGCCCTGTACTGATCGGGAGAACACCGCGCTGCAGCACATCCTCTCCCCGCTCTGTGTAAGAAAAGAGTTGGACTTAAAATAGAAAAAAAAAAAAAAAAAAAGAGTCTGGCTTCATAGAGCTCTAACACAGCAGAGCGAGGACGCACTGCAGAGCAGTCCTCTCCCCGCTCATTCTCCTGATCGGTTCCTCTATGTTAATGTAGAAATCTTATTTCCTCTAGACATAGATGATGCCCTTGTCCTGGGTATAAGATAGACCATGGGGGAGCCCTCTTTATACATAGTCATTAGGTCCCCTAACCAATCCCAAAGTCAGTAAGGCTAACTAATAATGTGTGGAAATTAAGGTATAGCTCAACATACGCTGCCATTATGTAAAGACTTGCAAAAAAGTTGTAGTCCTGCAAAAGTTGGTGTGACAGCAATTTGACTTGTTCTGCTGTATGTGCTGATAACCTTCTATATACTAGTGCAGAAATATGTCAGTCAAGGTGTGCGCTCACCTGTACTATGGGCCCCACATAATACTCAGGGTGCCGTCATTAGCAACAGAGAAGCAGGACGAGTCCACTGGAGACAAAACAATGGTTATTCCCGCACAACCCTGAACTCCACACTGGCAGGATAACAAGACCAGACAAGAAAAATAATAAAACCTAAACACTATCTTGCAATTGACAACGCTGCAATAAATGATTTAGATGTTATTATTTTTCTTGTCCGGTCTCGTTGACCTCCCAGTGTGGAGTCTGGTCTAGTGTAGGGTTGTGCGGGAATCACCATTGTTTTGTCTCCAGTGATTCTCCATTAAAGGAGAAGTCCGGTGAAGATTTTTATTAAAGTATTGTATTGCCCCCCAAAAGTTATACAAATCACCAATATACAATATTTTTCCCTGCACTTACTACTGCATCAAGGCTTCACTTCCTGGATAACATGGTGATGTCACTTCCTGGATAACATGGTGATGTCACAACCCGACTCCCAGAGCTGTGTGGGCTGTGGCTGCTGGAGAGGGGGATGGCAGAGGGATGCTCAGTGCCCTGTGTCCCTCAGTGTCCCCCTGCAATCATCCTCTCCAGCAGCCACAGCCCGCACAGCTCTGGGAGTCGGTTCTACCGGCTTCCGGGTACGTCAGGTTGAACGTCACAAGTGGGTGGGATTTAACCCGTTCAGCCAATCAGTGCAGTGTACCATCCAAGTCAAGGTATCACTCAACGGGGTCGTGATGTAGCTGTAGGGGAGCTAAGAAGACAGCTGGCTGCGGTCCAGGAGCAGGACGTGGCTCTGCGTGGGTACCGGGACAGGTGACTGACTTTTTTTCTATGTTCCCCCCACCCCCAGCCTGGAATAATTTTTTGTGTATTGTGAAGGAGACGGCACTCTGTGGTGGTGCTCATGGCGGGATGGCGTCCAAGAAGAAGCGGTTAAGAAAATCCCGGCACTCACCTAGCAGAGGTATGCTTGTTTATTATGTGCAAAACATCATAAAATACAGGCGGACGCGTTTTGGCCTGTAGCCTTCATCAGCTCCATGGAACTACAGGCCGAAACACATCCTCCTGTACTTTATAATGTTTTGCACATAATAAACAAGCATACCTCTACTAGGTGAGTGCCTGGAATAATTTTTGGCCCAGCGCCGGACTTCCCCTTTAAACTGAACTTGCAAATCCTCCCAGAGCAAAGTCTTTCATATACATATTGTGTTCAACATGCCGGTAACAACCAGGGATGGTCTTGTATATGATGAACAGGGCCAAATATCTGTGCGGCATCTGTATTATTAACTGAACGACTTCGTGACTCAGACGGAACACTGATAACTGGCTGCACGAGTTTCTGGCACTAACTTGGTCTGATTCAATTACATTTCAGCTCTCCCACAAGAACACCCACATTTTGGCACCCACGGCTCACTAGCAACAGGTTGCATAAATAAACCCCTAAAAACCATAAGGGAACAGTCACTGGTTGGGGAAGAACACACACAAGTGTTTTACTAAATAGCGAAGGGTACATGGCAAGTGTTTGGGTTATTCTAAACACTGTATTCTCCAAGAAAGACAGGGGTTTCCTTCACCGCTGCCTCGGCTTCACCCAGTCAGAAGGGTGCGGGACATTCCTTTAAGAAGTCAGCGTGCTGAGTCAAGTCTAACAGATGGAGCAGACTTAGGCTGGGCTGGCTGCCAGCTGTTTTAAAGGTGTGCCAACCTCATGCCAATCTGCCATGTGCAGCTTGTTAGGGTTCCCCAAAGCAATTTGCTAAGTCGACAGAAGTTAACAAACCTCCTTACATGCAAAAACCTTCATTCCGATTTCCTAAAAGGGAAAAACCATAAAAGATTGTTCTAAACCTTTTAGGAACAGATGGATTTCAGGTTATTTGCATCAGGGCAGCTTAAATTTTTTGCAATAACGTCATGAATTAAGAGTTGTTTTTTTAATCATATAATGCATGTAGACCCACGACCATCTCTGGCAGATAGAATTTTCGAGGGCTATACAAACAAATGAGCTTCACTGTAGAAGCAGCAGGCTGGGGCCTATAATGGTAGTTCCAGTTATTACATGAGAGATACCCATGTTAGGGTGGTATTACGTGGGGCGATTTTTCGTCGATTAACGACCGCTATGACAAACTATCTTAAATCGTTCACCCTATTACATCGAACAGTGTTCGAACGATCAAAAAAAGTCTATATTCTATCAAAAGATCAACGATTTCTCGTTGGTCATTTAATCCCTGCGCGCTATTACACAAAACGTTGGGGATTTTTCAAACAATAATCGTCCCATGTAATACGGCCCTTAGGGTAAGGAACTATATCCAATAAATATATTTTTATTATTATTATTTATAAATAATAATAGTAAAAGTTCACTATACAAGCATGGATCATAGAAAGATGAAAAAAACGGCTTTCAAAGATGTAGCGTGGACCCAGCTTATGGCGCACTACGTTTTTTTTCATCTGTTCTTCCATTGACTTGCATTATTAAAAAAAAAAACAAAAAAAACTTTTTTTTTTTCAACGTACACAAAAGTGGGTTCGACCGCATTTTCATGTACGTAAAAAAAAAATGTTTTTTTTTATAATGGAAGTCAATGGAAAAAACGGATCAAAACAGATGCAACACAAATGCATACATATTTCCATAGTTTTTCTTTTTTTTAATTAGAATGATTACATAACATTCATGTTTTTCACTGATTGCACGGATATCCGTACCATGCAATCCGTGAAAAACTCGGATTTCATAGACTTCTATGGGGGAATCTGTGCCGTCATCATGTCAGAGTTACGACATGTCCTATTTTTTAAGGAACAGATTGCGGATTGTGGGGAAAAAAAAAAAAAAGCGAACATGTGAATAGCTCAATTGAAAGCAGTGGGCTACAATATTGGCTGTGATCACAGACAACTTTGTGGTATGAAGCTAAAGCTTTGGCTGTCCAGGCATGATGGGAGTTGTAGTTTTGCAACAGCTAGAAAGCCGTGGTTCCCCATCCCTGCCATAGACCAAGGTAGAAGACATAAAAAGCTGAATGCTTCCTTATGTAGATTTGATAGGAGACAAGCAGGTGACTGATTCCCTGTAAGTGGATTTTATGTGTCATTAAGCCTTTTCTCTGATGTGCTGAATAACGTCCCTGTGACTGGACTTGTTCTGTTACATAAGTCATGACCCAGACTGCAGACAGATTGTAGAGGACACGTCAGGCCTCAGCAAGTAGCGTACAGTTCATCCTCGGGTCTAGTCTGGTACAATGACTGGCAGCAAGAAGCCGAGGAGGTACAAGACAAAACATAGGACGACAAACTCTGCTCCCTGATGTATCTGTCCATTCTTCAGGTATATATAAGATGAACTCATATGTAAGTACAGGAATATAGGAGGAAAATACATTTCTCTGCCATGTCCAAAGACAATGGACACGTCACGGACATATCAGCCATATACTTTATTTTTTTATAATCCCTCCAAGCTGCCTAAATGTGATATAGCATTAACCAATGTCATCCATTGGCACATATATTACATTGTGAGCCCTATTGGGGACTGAAAATAACACAGGAAATAAATAAACCACAGGTTTCGTAGCTTAAACTAGCCCATATAAACTCAGTAGCTAAGGGTCCTATCACACAGAGGGATAAATTAGCCAAATCTGTCCGGTTCGGGGGGGGGGGGGGGTTATTGCTCCACATAATAGCGACAATAATGAGCCGATCGTGTCTTTTGGTTCTGCCTAAAAATCATCAGCTGCCGCTCGCGCATCGTTACGTGTAATAGTTATCCGTGACTGACAGGTGATGACTGTGGGAAAAAAAAAACTAAAGTTATACTTACCTGTCCATACTCCTTGGTGTTCTTCATACTTCTGCCCGCATCCACCACTAAAGCTTCTTCACCTGTCTTCGAAGTGACAGGGCGATAAGCCAATCACTGGCTGCGGTGCTGTCCTGTGTCAGACAGTGATTGGCTGAGCAACCTGTTACTTTAGAGACTGGCTCTGAAGTTCCAGGGGCGGCTGCAGGGAGCAGGCAGAAGCCAGGAAGATAACGGAGGGCACGGAGAGGTATGCCGCACAATTGTCAAACCACATAATAGGCTCAGTAAGGGCCCTATTACACGGGACAATTATCGAGTGAAAAATCCTTAAATTGTTCAAATTTAAACGATAGTCGTTCTGTGTAATTGCAGGCAACGATCGAAAAAACATTTGTATGTCGTTGATTTAGATCTGAACCTAAAATTATCGTTAATCGTTCGCTGTAATTCCACATTTGTTTACTAATCGTTCAGTGTAACTGCACATTGTTCATGGTTTTTCTGGGTTCAGAAGGAGTAAACGATCATAGTAATGATCGTAAAAACAATAATAGTAACAATCGTAACTAGTGACCATTGTTCTGTGTAATATGGTGAACGATTTCAGGTTAACGATAAACAAGCTTGTTTGTGATCGTTTATCGTTAGTCGATTCTAGCAGATTGCCGCTCACTTATCCGGAATATAGGGCCACATAATATGGCCCTGACTAATAACCATTATCAGGTTAAATTAACCCACATTTTTTTAATTTTGAGGGTATAAGTGGATGCCAGATAGTGAAATTTATCACCATTATAAGCAAATGTGTGTGCAGATACATTGTATCACTGATATACTTATACTTATATGTGTGATGTGTGTAGAAAAAAAAACAATACATTTATTAAATCAAGAAAAACTCCCAGAAGTATAGGAAACACAATAGTCAGTCACCTGACAGGTCTACAAAGAATACAGACCCTTCCCTGCCTGATATATAGTGTATGTGTCCTCAAGCAAAAGCAATCCCCCCCCATCCAGGATCCACCTATAAGATAGCAGACCACCCCAGCCCTGGGGGGCGCACAGGACATGACTCATCCTCCTCCATCACATTACCTACAGTGGGTGTAGCTGCCTGGAGGGACAACCATGAAACCTCAAAATAGCTAGTTATCTGGCTGTTCCTAGTGACACACCTGCACAACCTGACAAGACAGAAACAAACTCCAATCTACGACGTAACAAGTCACTAACAACGTACTTCATTTCTCTCTGTAATTTCAATTGCTTCTGGGGGTTGCCTGGCTTTCCTGTCTTCTCCCCTAGCAAATAACTGATAATTCAAGAAATAGAATGCTGGGTTGGGTTCACACTGCATTTTTTTAATCAGTATTTTTTTCATCAGTTTTATGCAAAAAAAAACAAAAAAAAAAAAAAAACATTTGTGTGCATTCATTTTGATACATTTTTCCATTGACTTCCATTATAAACAAAAGGATCAAAAGGCTTCCATTTTTTTTAGCATACACAAAAAAGTGGTTGACTATCTATATATATATATATATATATCTTTTTTATTCTCTTTTATTTTGCTTGTTTCTGTTTATTGTTCAACAGCTAATACAAAAAAATACAACCCCCTCCCCCCTCAAAAAAACAAAAAAAAAACAAAAAAAAAAAAAAACTTAAATTTTGGCCTTTATAAGAGAGTCAATTGATGACAGGTGAGTGTATTCTTGCGGACCACACAGTCGCTGTTATATAAAATAATTTTTCTTTTTAATACAATACCTGCCCCACGTAGTGGTGTAATGTCTTCAATACATGAACAACCTCCTTAAAGGGGTTATCTAGAAATCCAGAAACCTAGTCACTTCCTTCCAGAAGGGACAGCACCACTCTTGTCTCCAGTTCAGGTGCGGTTTGCAATTAAGCTCAATTTACGTCAATGTAACAGAGTTTAAAACCCACCCAATCTGGAGACAAGAGAGGGGGAAAAGTGGCCATGTTTTTGTAGCGCTGGATAACCTTTAAGCTCTGTTCACTTCAATAAAACTGAGTTACACAACCTGCACCCCAACTGGCCACAAGAGTGGGGCTGTCTCTGGAAGAAAGGGGCCATATTTTTGTAGCGCTGGATAACCCCTTTAACAAAAACAAATGCAAACCTTGGAATTTTAAAAAAAATCTTTTCCTGATGCCATTTTAGACTTTACTTCGACATTGCTCAATATTACGACAAACATGAGGCGGTCACCCTCTATCTGTCAGAACAGGCTATCTGCTAAGGGCACATTGCTGAGGTATATTTCTCTCTATAGGGAAGTAACTGAAGAGAAGTAAAAAAACGTAAACAAATTCTTACTTATTTTGTCACGGAATATATATTCATAGATCACAAATGACATGATGGGGAAGCAGAGGAATATTCACACAGCGGTGCAGGCAGATGCCACCAAGGACAAGCTCCTGGCCCCGCTGGGTGGAGAACATGAGAGGTCACATGGTACTGCAGGGTCTTCTGCCCTACAGATCACACATCAATGTTATATCCTGGAAAACCCCTTTAGTATTAAAGTCAGAAAAAAAGCAAATAAAGGAAGCCAAACTGTAACATATTTATTTATATTGTAGAAGTGGTCCGGCCCTTGTGGAGAATTGCTGGCCACATGTGATGTCAATAAGGAAATAGATTTTCTACCTATCGAAACAAAGAGCAAACAATTTCTAATCTGCTTACACATTAGCAATGATTACCAACCAGGACTATAGAACACGTCTGGCATCATACAGCCAGCTATGGTCAGTAGTGGGTATAGTGCTTCTCCCCAGCTATGGCCAGTAGTGGGTATACTGTGTGCCCAGCTATGGTCAGTAGTGGGTATAGTGCTTCTCCCCAGCTATGGCCGGTAGTGGGTATACTGTGTGCCCAGCTATGGCCAGTAGTGGGTATACTGCGTACTCAGCTATGGCCAGTAGTGGGTATACTGCGTGCCCAGCTATGGCCAGTAGTGGGTATACTGCGTACTCAGCTATGGCCAGTAGTGGGTATACTGCGTACACAGCTATTGCCAGTAGTGGGTATACTGCGTACTCAGCTATGGTCAGTAGTGGGTATAGTGCTTCTCCCCAGCTATGGCCGGTAGTGTGTATACTGCGTGCCCAGCTATGGTCAGTAGTGGATATACCGCGTACTCAGCTATGACCAGTGGTGGGTATACTGCGTGCCCAGCTATGATCAGTGGTGGATATACTGCGTACTCAGCTATGGCCAGTAGTGGGTATACTGCGTACTCAGCTATGGTCAGTAGTGGGTATACTGCATGCCCAGCTATGGTCAGTAGTGGGTATACTGCTTAATCCCAGTGCTTAGTGCCTAGCTATGGCCAGTAGTCGGTATAGTGCTTCTTCCCAGCAATTGCCAGTAGTTAGTATACCGCTTCGCCTATGATCTTGCTAGTGCCCAGCTATGGTCGGTAGTGGGTATAACTGTGTGCCCAGCTATGGTCAGTAGTGGGTATAACTGTGTGCCCAGCTATGGTCGGTAGTGGGTATAACTGTGTGCCCAGCTATGGTCAGTAGTGGGTATAACTGTGTGCCCAGCTATGGTCAGTAGTGGGTATAACTGTGTGCCCAGCTATGGTCAGTAGTAGGTATAACTGTGTGCCCAGCTATGGTCAGTAGTGGGTATACTGTGTGCCCAGCTATGGCCAGTAGTGGGTATGCTGTGTGCCCAGCTATGGTCAGTAGTGGGTATACTGTGTGCCCAGCTATGGTCAGTAGTGGGTATACTGTGTGCCCAGCTATGGTCAGTAGTGGGTATACTGTGTGCCCAGCTATGGCCAGTAGTGGGTATACTGTGTGCCCAGCTATGATTAGAGTGAGTATACTGCTTCTCCGCAGTGCTGCCTCATGCCCAGCAGTTCTCTGCTCAGATCCCAGAGGTTATGGGGCTTCTACTCATCCCCACCTAACACCAAGGATCTGAGCAGCCATTGAAAGTTATTATTACCAAAGCAATTTGAGGCTAAAGAAAAAACTGGTTACACATGGGAGAATAGGAAATAACATGAATCCGCCTTGTCTTGTGACAGGTACGGTAGCCTACTAATCTTTATGGTGGAGGCTGGATCCTAAAGGCTCTGTGAGGCATTGAGGTAAAGACGAGTAAGCTCCCATTAAAACTCATTCACACAGGAGTCTGTCCAACAATAGGAAGGCAGAACGTACGGAGTACAATGAAACAATCATTTCCCAATAACAATCATTCAGATCATAGCACTTAGATAATTTCCACTGAAACAACAAAGCTACCCAATAAAAAAGTGTAATGTGGTACCCTGGGCCCTGGAAAACAAAAGTAGTGAAGGCCACCCCGAAAGATGCACAGAACACATACAGTCCCAAAGCATACTGTACTGTACGCATCATGAAAAAGTGCATAAGAGCAGCAATGTATACAGTGTACAAGAGCAGGGAGCCCAGGTGTGACAGCAGTGATGCATACAGTGCTGCACAGGAGCAGGGAGCCCAGGTGTGAGAGCAATGATGCATACAGTGCTGCACAGGAGCAGGGAGCCCAGGTGTGAGAGCATCAATGCATACAATCCTGTACAGAAGCAGGGGGCCCAGGTGTGAGAGCAGCGATGCATACAGTGCTGCACAGGAGCAGGGAGCCCAGGTATGACAGCAGTGATGCATACAGTGCTGCACAGGAGCAGGGAGCCCAGGTGTGAGAGCATCGATGCATACAATCCTTTACAGGAGCAGGGAGTCCACATCTGAGATAAGTGATGCATACAGTACTGTACAAGAACAGAGAGTCCAGTTGTGAGAGCAGCAATGCATATAGTGCTGCACAGGAGCAGGGAGCCCAGGTGTGAGAGCAGTGATGCATACAGTGCTGTAAAAGAGCAGGGAGTTTAGGTGTAAGAGCAGCGATGCATACAGTGCTGCACAGGTACAGGAATTTAACTGCGCATAGATCCACAGCAAACTCTGTAACCCTGTGGATTTTGACTTCCCTTTTAAAACTCATAAGGAAAATTCACTATAAATCTGCAGCGTAATTATAATATGTGAGAACTCCTATACCAGCCCTTGCAGGAGCCCTTGCAGGATTTTCTAGTGGCGGACGTAACCCTGGACATGTGGCTTATAGGAAATCGTTTGCTACTTGTAGAAAGCCCCTGTCTGCCACCACACTGACAGCCAGTGTAGACAAAGGTGATGAACCACTTGCTGTTTATAACCACAATGGGACTTTTAGTTACACAATAGCTGGATAACCACAGTCTTCGGATCAGGGATATAAATGTATCTAACCAATCCAGAAGACAATCAAACCTCAAAAACGGAAAGAAAAAAAAAAATCATTATAGATTTTATAAACACTCAAATATATCCAGTCCTTGGAAGTGTACTTAAAAGGGATTTGTCGCACTGGGAAAATAAAACAGCTTTCTTTCCAAAAACAGTGCCACACTTGTTTACTGGTTGTATCTGGTATTGCAGTTCAGCCCTATTACCTCTAGTAGAGCTGGATAACAGATATAGCACATGGACTGAGGTAGGGCTGTTTTTGGAAGGAGCAGCCATGTTTTTCTAATCCATTAAGGTTAATGACTGATGACGGGTAGCTGTATAACTCTGTATCCGGACTGAACTGATATAGACTCAGCTACAGCTATAGAAGGTTGTCAATCCCATCTCAACATATTCTACAAATATCTTTAGGATAGGGGGATAACATGCTGAATGGTGGGGGTCTGACTGGTAAAAATCTGACTGATAACAAGGAAAGGGGGTCACTTTCCCCCCAAATTACAGAGAGAACAAGTGCACCATGAATGAGTGCTGCACACACAGTGGGCCCCATTAATTCTTGGTATTATTGATACTTATCAGCTGTTGTATGCCCTGCAGGAAGTGGTGTATTCTTTCCAGTCTGGAGATCAGGAGAGGTTTTCTATGAGTGATTTGCTGCTGCTGCTGCTGCTGCTGCGCTTGACAGTTCCTGACATGGACAGAGATGGCAGCAAAGAGCACTGTGACAGACTGAAAAGAGTACACCACTTCCTGCAGCAATTCAGAAGCTGATAAGTACTGGAAAATGAGATGTTTTAATAGCAGTAAAGCTCTGTCACTTGCTGGGACGACTAGATTTAAATGAAAAAATGTTTTGTTGAACAACCCCTTTAAGGCTTTGGTCACATGTCACAATGTGAGTTTTACTAAATAATGCAGTCTTTGCTAGACACCAAAACCCAATACTGTGCTGTGATTAATACAATAACCTGATGGTCACATTATTATTGTTATTATTAGGTGTTGTGTTCCACATGACGCACACTCCAACCTCTACATTAAGTAATAGACACTCACTTTATCACCTGGCAGGAAAAAGACCTAAACAAAGTAGATAAATCCTTTCTGAGAACTTGCAGCACTAGCGGAAATCGTGTTATTGTGTAAGACGTCTTGTGGCCGGGTACAGCGTGTACTGATAACACAATCCCGCCTCGCCGCTGCTTCTTCTTCTAGTGCCCAGACTGAGAGCGGAAGACGTAACCAGACACCACAAACACAGCGCATAACATAGGGGAGAGGAGCTGACCCCACTGACCTATAGCGGACCTCAGCCCCCACAAACACAGCACATAACATAGGGGAGAGGAGCTGACCCCACTGACCTATAGTGGACCTCAACCCCCACAAACACAGCACATAACATAGGGGAGAGGAGCTGACCCCACTGACCTATTGCGGACCTCAGCCCCCACAAACACAGCCCGTAACATAGGGGAGAGGAGCTGACCCCACTGACCTATAGCGGACCTCAACCCCCACAAACACAGCACATAACATAGGGGAGAGGAGCTGACCCCACTGACCTATAGCGGACCTCAGCCCCCACAAACACAGCGCATAACATAGGGGAGAGGAGCTGACCCCACTGACCTATAGCGGACCTCAACCCCCACAAACTCTCATCTCTGCCATTACATTACAAAAGAAATTCAAACTCAAAAAGGGGGGTGCAGGAAAATAATAAACAGATTGAACTCACCCGTCCCTGTGCCTCCATAGCAACGCTCCCGGGTCTTGTTATCGGCCGCAGTGTCATTTTCGGCTGGAATCCGGGTACTTCATATACCTGGCACTTCCAGCTGCAACATCACAGCCTGCTCATCCAGTCAGTGACTGAGGCCGTATCCCATCCCAGTCACTGATTGGTTGAGCAGGCATCACAGGCGGGGGATGTGAAGCTGCAGTTTGAGGAGATGCAGTCAACAGGACCAGGAGTGGTGATACAAGGCTTGAAGACGGGTGAGTTTGCATTTTTTTTTATTTTGTGATCCAGCGGCTGCAGCTTCAGAGCGGCCTGTATGACATGACACTCAGCCAATCACTGGCCAGAGCGGTCCCAGACAAGGATTGCCTGAGCGGCCAGTCAGCTCAGAGACCGCTCTGAAGCTGCAGCTGTGGCACCGGGAGTGAAAGCAGAGGGCAGGAGAACAGCGGGAGCGCAGAGAGGTGATGTATAGCAGTGAATTTATTCAGCAGCCATCGGCCACGAATCACTATTACACACAGCTATTACACATAGCAATGCATGGTTGTCGGCCGAGGATTTTGGGTCAGGCCCTATGACAAGATCAGCCGATGATTGTTTCATTGGCCGATCGTTGTCTCTATAATCGGGCTGACACACCTCTGTTTTTGTAAGTGACGTACAGCATCAGAGGTTGCAGAATGACTATAAGGGAGAATTAGTCCTTAAAGGGGTTATCCAGCGCTACAACAACATGGCCACTTTCCCCCTACTGTTGTCTCCAGTTTGGGTCGGGTTTTGAAACTCCGTTCCATTGAAGTAAACGGAGCTTAATTGCAAACCACACCTGAACTGGAGACAACAGTAGGGGGAAAAGTGGCCATGTTTTTGTAGCGCTGGATAACCCCTTTAATGATTTCTTCTCAATCACAGGAACTTTTCCCATTGGAGACTTGTTGTGGTGATCATCTTTCTGGGTTGCACAGTAATATCCTGTCAGCTCGCCTGCTTCCATCGTGGATGACATTACGGTAGCTGATAAGGCCGGAAACCTCTGGGAGCGATGTGCGACATCACAGAATGGGAAGCCTATTATACAGCTCATTTCCACATCAGAAATGGAGGCGATTATTCCCCTTTAAGCCTTATATCAAAGTTATGGGAAGTTAAGGACTAGCTGTTATTATCCATTATATACAGAGAGGCCTATTATTACACTTACAGGAACTGCAGGGTATTTCCCACGGTTCCCTAGAAGTTAAAGGTGTCACAATTTCCTGTTACTTTACACCTGAAGAAACAAGCAGAAAGTGCCAGAAACAGTGTGCTGTTCCAGCATGAAACTGAAACCCCCAGATGATGACATAGAAACATAGCCATAGAGACATGCTCCCAGCTGGGGCCCACACTGACAGGCCGTCCATCATAACCGCCCTGCTGAACATTTCCCTCATTCATCATCACATCAGGAACAGGAGCTTACCTTCTAGGCTGCGACCGACACTCTTCTTCCCCACTGTCCGCCTCCTGCGGGAAGAGAAAAGAGGACGTATTAATATGTGTACCCGTCATATATAATGCAGCCATTGCCCCCTATGGGAAGATGGCATAGAAATAATCATCACTAGGCAGCCAGGATACAGCTACCACTACTATAGCCGATTTCTTCTCACCATACATGCCAGTACAGTCTGCCTATACTATATGTGCGGTGAGACAGTTCCTGACATGGACAGAGGTGGCAGCAGAGAGCACTGTGTCAGACTAGAAAGAAAACACCACTTACTGTAGGAAATACAGCAGTTGATAAGTAATGGATGATTGGATATATTTTTTTTCAACAAATCTGTATTAGTTTTTGACACCAGTTAAAGGGGTATTCCACTCAAACATAACTTTTGATATGTTACTGCCCATGGTGAGACTAACAATTCCTTCCACGCTTGATATTATCTATTCAGTCTCCTTCTTCCAGTTCTGAGCTGCTGCTTTTTGCTGAAAACACAAAAAAACAACAACAAACAAGTCACTGGCAGGCTGTATCTGCAACATTGTAGAGGAATAATCTGAAGTCAAGATGCTGATGAACTCACTGTGATTAATCCTCCCAGCATTACAAAGAGGCTACAATGGTGCAGATAAAGCCAGCCAGGGACTTGTTTACATTAGCCGTCTCAAAAAGAAGGGGGGAGGAGGGGGAGACAGAGACACAGATTTTTGTGTCTTCAGCAGAAAGGAGCAGCTCAGAAGTGGGGGAAGGAGACTGAATAGTATGGAAGGAATTATTAGTCTCATTATGGGCAGCAACATTTGAGCAGAATATGCCTTCAAAACATTATTTTTCTCTGAAATATCACTTTAAGGAAGCGACCAAAGGTTGCATCAGATTGAGGCGGCGACTGCCCCCTGCATGTGGTTTCATCCTTATGTGGCAAGCCTAGCATGGTGCACGCTCAGGGTTTGCACATTGCTGACTATTGTAGATGTCGCTTTGAGCCGCAGACATTGTGTAACTCATATACATATACACAGTCCATGCTTTCTTGTGGTCATAGTGGGGAAGCATGTAATGTACTAATACGCCGCTCTAATAGACAGAACATATTCCATGATTTGGTTGTGGTCAGCATTAAAGGGGTAGTTCACCAAAAACAATTAGCTTTAAATCATCTGGTGCCAGAAAGTTTTATAGATTTGTAATTGACTTCTATTAAAAAAAATCTTGTATTCTAGTACTTATCAGCTGCTGTATGTTCTGCAGGAAGTGATATTCTTTCCAGTCTGGAGAGCAGTAGAGGTTTTCTATAGGGATTTGCTGCTGCTCTGGACAGTTCCTGACATGGACAGAGGTGGCAGCAGAGAGCACCGTGTCATACTGGAGAGAATCCGCCACTTCCTGCAGGACATACAGCAGCTGATAAGTACTGGAAGACTTGAGATTTTTAAATAGAAGTGAATTACAAATCTCTGACACTTGCTGGAACCAGTTGATTCGAAGAACTATCCCTTTAAATAACATCAGAATAAAACCTGCTAAAATAAGCTGACTACATGGGCAGGTGTATACCTAGCCCCACCACAATGCCTTCTGCTATATACAGGAGGCGACCAGCTCTATTAATAGTAAATCCTCCCCGCACAGAACATATGATTATGCACGCGGCATACCTGTACTCCACAGGGTGACATGCGATGGGTGTAGGTTACGTACTGTGCGGACTGTAATAGCCCTCAGATCTGTACAAATTATTTGGCAATCCCATGTAATTTTCTTATTACTCCCCATAAACACGTCCAGCAACGGACTGCTCACCGGCTCCCAGGCACAATGAATACTGGGAATATCCATGGAGCCAACACATCTACCTGGAATCATTGGGGTATATTCACACAGGGCGGGTACGCTGTGGATTAGCATGTAGGAAATCCTAGTGTATTACAGGAGTAGTCATCTGGAGGGGATTTGCAGAACTCCGCATCCACGCATGCCCATGCATGCTATATATATATATATATATATATATATATATATATATATATATATATATATATATATATATATATATATATATATATATATATAAATATATATATATATATGCAGCATAATACCCTCAGTATATAGCATACATCTATACCACACCCATTAGCTCTGACTGCAAATCACCAGGTTTCAGAAAATTATATAGATTTGTAAGTTACTTCCATTAAAAACCGCAAGTCTTTCAGTACTTATCAGCTGCTGTATGTCCTGCAGGAAGTGGTATATTCTCTCTAGTCTTACACGGTGCTCTCTGCTGCCACCTCTGTCCATGTCAGGAACTGTCCAAAGCAGGAGAGGTTTTCTATGGGTATTTGCTGGTGCTCTGGGCAGTTCCTGACATGGACAGAGGTGGCAGCAAGCAGAGAGCGCTGTATCAGACTGGAAAGAATACACCACTTCCTGCAGGACATACAGTAGCTAATAAGTACTGGAAAACTGGAGAATTATAAAGTAGAAGAAAAGTACAAATCTATATAAAACTACAAACTAGTTTATTTAAACGAAAAAGAAAAAAAGATTTTCACCGGAGTACCCCTTTAATAATTTTTTAGGAGGGGGGGTACAACGATAATCTCCACAAAAATCCATGACAAATTGGAAATATTCTTAACTTTGTAAAGTGTGAATACCCCTTTATCTTCAATCCACAGGATCAGTGTGTGTGGGAGGGGGGCTCAGACCAATCCTGACATTGCAGTAAAGTTGTAGCCTGCTTCAGTTCATCTTCCATGAAACATGGCACTTGTCGGAAAACCCCTTAAGAAATGAATTGAGCATTGATCACTGATGCCCACCCAACTCTACATTCAGCATTACTTCTCTTAATCGGATCTCAGGATAGCAGGGGTCCCAGGCACTGGACCCCCACTGATCTGCAACTTATCTCCTATCCACACTTGGGGAAGTGGGAATATCCCTTTAAGCCATCCTAAAGGGGGTTGACTGGGGAGCAGAACAGATCTTACTTGTTCTGCTTCCCGGCACCCCACCTGTCCCACCCTTAGCATGGCTGACATGGCCGGTGTATCGCAGGTTCTGCTTAAGGAAAATCTGCAGCGTTTCATGTGTATAAGGAGCTTCACTCCCCGGGAGCAGGTCTGCTTCTTCTATGGGTTTTCCTGTCAAGCTCTTTACTGCCCCCTGCTGGGTAATAGGATTTGTATAAACTATCAAAGGACTGTACAGCAGGCTGCTTCTTACACTACAGGCCTGACACAGCGAGCGGATACTCTCAGAGTTCTGCTTTACTGTTACACATAACCATTCCAGAAATCTATTATGGTCACAATAAACATAGATATCATGACTCTCCTGGCATGTTATTATAGCCTATGTAGCCTATGTAGGAATGGGTGTATTCTTCCCAGTCTGACACAGTGCTCTCTGCAGCTACCTCTGCCCATGTCAGGAACTGCCCAGAGCAGGAGAGGTTTACTATGGGGATTTGCTGCTGCTCTGGACAGTTCCTGACATGGACAGAGGTGGCAGCAGAGAGCACTGTCTCAGTCTAGAAAGAATACACCACTTCCTGCAGGGCATACAGCAGCTAATAAGTACTGAAAGGCTGGAGACTTTTTAAACAGAAGTAAATGACAGATCTGTATAACTTTCTGAAACCAGTTGATTTCAAAGTAAAAGGAATTTTGCCGGAGTACTCCTTTAATGTTTGTTTGTTTTTAATGGGTGCAAAAACACAGAGAATCGTAAATTCTTCTGCAAAATGAAGATTGTGTCAAAGGAACTGCAACATTTTAGTTTCTCCCACTAGAAAGTATGAAAATCTATCCCATTCCCTATAGCGGCATAAGGGAAAGAACACGCGGAACAGAAAGCTGTGATTTGTTGCCTTATTACAGGAGGAAAGCGTGGTGACTCTGTCGGGAGAGATACTGGATGTGAATAAGACCATTACCATGACGCACGTTATCATTTGTGAGAATCATGGCGGCCATGGATTTAATTACCATCAACAAATGGGAAATCAATGAAGAGAGAAGCGGCTGTGTATGTGTAACTAACAGAGAGGAGACGTCACACATCCCAGGGCTTTATATCATTACTGCATTATAGAGCCGGGATGGGGAACCTCCAGATGTTGCAGCTAAAGCTTCGGCTGCCCAGGCATGATGGGAATTGTAGTTTTGCAACAGCTGGAGGTCCGAAGGTTCCCCAGCCCTGGTATAGAGCAGTGACCACTAATACTAAGGACTTCACCATTGAGAGGGAGCGATTTTTTGACGATAAACGAGTTAAAATGGCGCAATATGGCGAAAAACCTGAAATCATTCACCCAATTACACGGAACGATGATCGTCACTTATGATCGTTATTGCGTTCGTCCTGTTGCCGCCACTGCGAACGACGTCTTATTACATGCAAAAGATCAACGATAAAAATAGGTCCAAATTCTCTTAAATGACCAACGATTTCTCGATGGTCGTTTAATCGTTGTCTGCTGCTACACTAAACGATTATCGTTCAAAGCCAAAGGATTTAACGATTTTTCAAACGATAATCATTCCGTGTAATACCACCCTAAACATAATCCCATTTCTATTTACTGTGCCTTTAAATGCAGTCATTGTTCCGGTTATCAGTCCTTTTTGGAAACACAATGACTCATTCACCTCAATGGACGCTCTATTTACTACTACTTTTTCTCATCAAAAATTTGCATTGAAATAAAAAAAAAAAAAAGAAAAAAAAAAAAAAAAAAAAAAAAAGGAAAAGAAATAAGATGTGACACCTATAAATTTCCTAAGAAATCCCAGTCTTTATATTTTATATGCTGATATAGTAGTCAAAACACTGCCCTCTGCTGGCCAAGACTGTTATCCACATCTACTGCTCTCTCACAATAAATGTGGCAGTACCTTACACACACACACGACAAGTCATACAGATGGGTCAGGGTTTGGTTGTTTGGACCCCCAACCAATTGTTAGACAGAGGCGGAAGCAGCGTGTGCTGAGCACTTCCCAGCTCCCTGCAGGAGATGGCCTCCATAGACTAAGGGTGGTATTACACGAAGCGATTTTTTTCAATTAACGATTAACGATAAACGATCTCCAACGATCGCAATAGCGGTTGCCTAATAATTGTTCGTTTTACTACACGGAAAGATTATCGGTTATATTGGAGCAACAAAATTCAAGAACACTCCCCTTTCGATTTGCGAATGAACAGGGAACGGCTAACGACCTCTTATTCAAACGAACGATGTGCGAACGATGTGTAAAAGACAAACGATAAAAATAGATCCAAAACCTATTAAACGACCAATCGTTCGTCGTTTAATCGTTGTCTACTATTACACATAAAGATAATCGTTCAAATACGACCGATTGAACGATTATTCGAACGATAATCGCTTCGTGTAATACCACCCTTATAATGGAGCTTGCTTTATGCAATGAGATAGATAGGGGGTGCAAGCCAGGGGGTGCAAGCCAGGAATCAAAGCTAGTAGTTAGATGCACAAGCACCTCTCCCTCCCTGCTCGGTGCCCTCCAAATGTATTGATTATACACATTTATGGAATACTTTGGGGAGCAAGGACACTTGCTCCCCAAAGTATTTCATAAATGTATTCAATCAATAATGTACATTACTTTTTACATAGACATCCATAGAAATAATATAGTACCATAGCCATAATATATATATATCTATCTATCGCCCCCTGCTGGACACTCCATGGGAATTACAACTGACTTCACGGTTTGAGAAAATTTGAAGACTCCATGTTCTACTAAATTAAGGGAAATAGCCCTATATGTGCATCTCCCATAATTAATGTACATTAGGAATTTGTCTAACTTTCCATAAGTAATAACATATAAAAAAAAATGTGTTTTGGCTGGAGTTGCCCTTTAACCCAGCAGTGAATTCTTGAATTAGGAGCATACTTGAATAATTGGAATATGCTTGTAATCCAAATCATTCATAAATCAGAGTAAATTTTCTCATAAGAAATCATTGAAACACAGACGATTTGTTCCACAATCCAAAAATAAAGTAGGTAAGGTGTTCTGTATCAATAAAGAAGACTGTATCAGGAAGAAAGGGGTTAATCAGTGAACTCTCTCCTCACACATACAACTCTACAGATGGCTACAAACCTGCTGGTGCTGGTACTAGTGCCGTCCGCCTCCAGCAGCTATCAGTGAAGGGGTTAATTCAGAGGTCAGAGGGAGGCATTGATGATGCGGCCGAGCACCAAGGGAAAAGGCGTCTGATCACCGGCAGAGTTGATCAGGTAGCAAAATAAGAGGGCTTTCTACTCAGTCCAGTATCAGGCTGATCGGTAGGTGACCTCAGGGATTCGTGCTGCCATAGGATGGAGAACAGGACGGCAGGGAGACGTCTCATCTCTGTATAACACTCAGGATGTCTGCCCGCTCTTACAGGCCATGTTACATGTAGCCGGGAGCCAATGTGCAATAAGTAAAGAGAACGATTAGTGTCGGCCGGATTAGGCAGGTGCTGGTTTACGGAGATATCTGGCTAAGCATATTAAGGCTGCGCTCATCCCAGGAAAATCCCACACGTATTGTTTAAGGTGTATAATCCTCGGGATCCGTTCAGACTTACTGCTCTTTTCTAACCAAGGAAAATGTTTATCAATCACAAAAAAACCATAGAGGCCTCATGAGGTTTGCGGTGGAAACAGAGGAGAACAGGTACGAGGAGGATGATAGTGCAGGGAACGCCGCTTACCAATAGAACTGGGAGTTACCCCTAAGCAAACAAGAGCGAGTGCTAACATAGGAAATACTAGAAAATGTACCCGGCGCTGCCCGGGTATAAAGTGTCAGTGTGTTAATTAGATTTGTTCTAAGGTGCCCAGGAGGCCAAGCTAAAGGTATTGTTTCATCTGAGTTAATCAGTGGAATTAGTGTATACCTGTAGTGCATAGTTGGAGGGGTTCTGTATACCCACAATGTATAGTTTTTAGGGGTCTCGCATATCTGTAGTGCATAGTTGGGGAAGCTGTATACCTATAGTGTATAGTTGAGGGAGGTCCTGTATACCTGCAGTGTACAGTGGGTGAAGGTCCTGTATACCTGTACTGTATAGTTTGGTGGTCCTGTATACCTGTAGTATATAGTTGGTGCTGTATACCTGTAATGTATAGTTGGTGGAGGTCTTGTATACCTGTAGTTTATAGTTTGAGGGTCCTGGATACCTGTAGTGTACAATTGGTGGAGGTCTTGTATACCTGTAGTAAATAGTTTGAGGGTCCTGTATAACTATAGTATAGAGTTGGTGGTAGGGCTGGGCGATTAATCGAATTAATTTGATTAATTCGCCCAGAAGGTTATAATCGATATGATTTTTTGTGAAAATCGTAAATTCGATTTTCACAAAAAATCATTGCGGCCAGGGAAGGGCAGAGAAGCGCGGAGAGTCAGTCGGGCGGGCGGACGGGAGGTGCAGGTGCCGGGCGGGAGATGGAGGGCGGGCAGCACTGCGTGAAGGTGCCGGCAGGGCATGAGGTGCAGGTTACGGCCGGCGGGAAGTGAGGGGGCGGCGCTGCGTGGAGGTGCCGGGCGGGCGGGAAGTGGGGCGAGGTGCAGGTCGGTCGGCAGTCCCCCAGAGCCGCGACCGACCTTCCCCAGCTGTACACATAGCGTTCCGTTCCCCTACCGGCCACACATGCAGGTCCCGGTCTCTGCAGGAGGCTGCAGGGACTGTAGTGGTGATAGCGTCGCTGCCATTACTGGAGCTGTACAGCAGGATCTTCACCCCTGATCCCGCTGTACAGCTCCAGTAATGGCAGCGACGCTATCACCACTACAGTCCCTGCAGCCTCCTGCAGAGACCGGGACCTGCATGTGTGGCCGGGGTGAGGGGAGGAGGGCTATGTGTACTCCTTTCCCAATCATTCCCAGCTGCCCCAGCCCTCCTCCATCTCCCCCAGTCACCCCCAGTCGCCCTCCATCACCCCCAGTCGCCCTCCATCACCCCCACTCCTCCTTCAGTCACCCCCAGTCGCCCTCCATCACCCCCACTCCTCCTTCAGTCACCCCCAGTCCCCCTCCATCACCCCCAGTCGCCCTCCATCACCCCCACTCCTCCTTCAGTCACCCCCAGTCGCCCTCCATCACCCCCACTCCTCCTTCAGTCGCCCCCAGTCGCCCTCCATCACCCCCACTCCTCCTTCAGTCACCCCCAGTCGCCCTCCATCACCCCCACTCCTCCTTCAGTCGCCCTCCGTCACCCCCAGTCGCCCTCCGTCACCCCCACTCCTCCTTCAGTCGCCCTCCGTCACCCCCAGTCGCCCTCCGTCACCCCCACTCCTCCTTCAGTCGCCCTCCGTCACCCCCAGTCGCCCTCCGTCACCCCCAGTCGCCCTCCGTCACCCCCTAGCTGCCCATCTATACCTGTACTACAGCCCTCATCTGTACCTGTACTACCACACCCCTCATCTATACCTGTACTACCACACCCCTCATCTATACCTGTACTACCACACCCCCCATCTATACCTGTACTACAGCCCTCATCTGTACCTGTACTACTACTACACCCCTTATCCATAACTGTACTGCTACTACACACCTCATCTATACCTGTACTACTACTACTACTACACACCTCATCTATACCTGTACTACTACCACACCCCTCATCTATACCTGTACTACTACTACACCCCTTATCTATACCTGTACTACTACTACACCCCTTATCTATACCTGTACTACTACTACACCCCTCATCTATACCTGTACTACTACACCCATCATCTTTACCTGTACTACTACACCCCTCATCTTTACCTGTACTACTACTACTACACCCCTTATCCACTATACCTCCACTACTAAACACACAAAGAAGATCTCCTATACTAACTAAAACTATTCTGTTTATTTAGCAAAAAGGAAAAAAAAAAAAATCGAGATTTAAATCGAGAATCGTCCAAAATTTAAAAAAAAAAAACAAAAAAAAAAAACGAGATTTTATTTTTTGGCCATATCGCCCAGCTCTAGTTGGTGGAGGTCCTGTATACCTGTAGTGTATAGTTTGGGGTCCTATATACCTGTAGTATATAGCTGGTGGAGTTCCTGTATACCTGTAGTATATTTGGGGTCCTCTATACTTGTAGTATAGAGTTGGTAAAGGTGCAGTATACCTGTATTATAGAGTTGGTGTAGGTCCTGTATACCTGTAGTGTATGGTTTTGAGGTCCTGTATACCTGTAGTGTATAGTTTGGGGTCCTATATACCTGTAGTATATAGTTGGTGGAGTTCCTGTATACCTGTAGTGTAAAGTTTGGGGTCCTGTTTACCTGTAGTATATAGTTTTGTGGAGGTCCCGTGCTTTTGTAGTGTATAGTTTTGGGGTCCTGTATAGCTGTAGTGTCCTGTATACCTGCAGGGTTGTATTTACCCGTATGGCAGTGTTATTCAGTCACAGTGTTATCCAGTCACGGTATGGCGGTATTGGTCAGGTCTGGTGTAGCGGTGTTACCCAGTCACAGTTTGGTATACCTGTTGTGCCCTGTATATACATGTACTGTATGGATGGAGTAGGGGGTCCTGTATATACATGTACTGTATAGATGGAGTAGGGGGTCCTGTATATACATGTACTGTATAGATGGAGTAGGGGGTCCTGTATATACATGTACTGTATAGATGAAGTAGGGGGTCCTGTATATACATGTACTGTATAGATGGAGTAGGGGGTCCTGTATATACATGTACTGTATAGATGGAGTAGGGGGTCCTGTATATACATGTACTGTATAGATGGAGTAGGGGGTCCTGTATATACATGTACTGTATAGATGGAGTAGGGGGTCCTGTATATACATGTACTGTATAGATGGAGTAGGGGGTCCTGTATATACATGTACTGTATAGATTGAGTAGGGGGTCCTGTATATACATGTACTGTATAGATGGAGTAGGGGGTCCTGTATATACATGTACTGTATAGATGGAGTAGGGGGTCCTGTATATACATGTACTGTATAGATGGAGTAGGGGGTCCTGTATATACATGTACTGTATAGATGGAGTAGGGGGTCCTGTATATACATGTACTGTATAGATGGAGTAGGGGGTCCTGTATATACATGTACTGTATAGATGGAGTAGGGGGTCCTGTATATACATGTACTGTATAGATGGAGTAGGGGGTCCTGTATATACATGTACTGTATAGATGGAGTAGGGGGTCCTGTATATACATGTACTGTATAGATGGAGTAGGGGGTCCTGTATATACATGTACTGTATAGATGGAGTAGGGGGTCCTGTATATACATGTACTGTATAGATGGAGTAGGGGGTCCTGTATATACATGTACTGTATAGATGGAGTAGGGGGTCCTGTATATACATGTACTGTATAGATGGAGTAGGGGGTCCTGTATATACATGTACTGTATGGATGGAGTAGGGGGTCCTGTATATACATGTACTGTATGAATGGAGTAGGGGGTCCTGTATATACATGTACTGTATAGATGGAGTAGGGGGTCCTGTATATACATGTACTGTATAGATGGAGTAGGGGGCCCTGTATATACATGTACTGTATAGATGGAGTAGGGGGCCCTGTATATACATGTACTGTATAGATGGAGTAGGGGGTCCTGTATATACATGTACTGTATAGATGGAGTAGGGGGTCCTGTATATACATGTACTATATAGATGGAGTAGAGGGTCCTGTATATACATGTACTGTATAGATGGAGTAGGGGGTCCTGTATATACATGTACTGTATAGATGGAGTAGGGGGTCCTGTATATACATGTACTGTATAGATGGAGTAGGGGGTCCTGTATATACATGTACTGTATAGATGGAGTAGGGGGTCCTGTATATACATGTACTATATAGATGGAGTAGAGGGTCCTGTATATACATGTACTGTATAGATGGAGTAGGGGGTCCTGTATACATGTACTGTATAGATGGAGTAGGGGATCTACCAGTTATTACTGTGGATGTTGTGAGGCAGCTTCCCTAGCAACCATTGCTCCCTGTGAAAATGAAAGCAGTAATCCTATTGGTTGCTAAGGCTCCAACTGCCGTGTCTGCTGCAGCTAATTATATCACCTGTGTTTGCAGTGAGGAGATTTTCCCATTCATCTCTATGGGGCGCCTCTCTTTCCCCTCCCCCTCCCCTCCTGTACATCTGGCGGGGACGGGACCTTCGCAATAACCTTCCCGGGCACCCAATGTATCTGTGTGCCAAATTTGGGGTCAAACGGTTCAGGCGTTTGGAAGTCTATAGAGGACAGACAGACAGACTTTGATTTTTATGATATAGATGTGCAAGCTAATTGAGATGTCCACCACTAGGGGGCAGGATTAGATCAGTCATCTATACAATACAAAGGCTCTGTGCAAGGTTATTTCGGCAACTCCTTGTCTGTGCGTTGGTTTACACCAGGGATGGGGAACCTTTGGCCCTCCAGCTGTTGCAAAACTACAATTCCCATCATGCCTGGGCAGCCAAAGGTTCCCCATCCCTGGTTTACGCAGTATCTTAAACATATTTCCTATCTATCTGTCCACCTATCCACAAACACACACATATGGATTGGATATGGGAACCTGGGGAACGTTCTCCTTCCATGCAGGTGATGTTACTTAGGTTAAATCTTCAAGGGGTGAGCAGCAGTAAGTGGCAATGGAGGGAAAGACTGATACTGTTTGACTGATGATGTTTTCATAAAATACAACCAATGACAATTTAAAGGGGAACTCCGGCAAAAATCTTTCTTTCAAATCAACTGGTTTCAGAAAGTTGCTTAGATTTGTAAAATGTCCTGGGATATATATATGTTAGTCCTGTATAATGGGAGTCTGAAATCCCCTCCTAATCCTCAATGACAGATCACTGAACGTCTGGTTCTCATCATCATTTCTGAGACTAATAAATCTAATAACACCTTGCCCTGGAGTGTGGCTTTCCATATAGTGCACTGGTTTCCTACCACAAACCAGCAGCCATGTGTGCCCCCTTCTGACCCGGAAACCACACTGTACACTCAGGCATAAGAATATAGTTAAAGGGGTACCCCATGTAAAAATATTTTTCTTTCTAATTAACTGGTTTCAGAAAGTTATATTTGTAATTTACTTCTATTTAAAAATCTCTAGTCTTCCAGTAGTTATCAGCTGCTGTATGTCCTGCAGAAAAAGGTGTATTCTTTCCAGTCTGACACAGTGCTCTCTGCTGCCACCTCTGTCCAATGCAGGAGAGGTTTCCTATCGGGATTTGCTACTGCTCTGGACAGTTCCAGACATGGACAGAGGTGGCAGCAGAGAGCACTGTGTCAGACTGGAAAGAATATACCACGTCCTGCAGGACATACAGCAGCTAATAAGTACCGGAAAACATTTTGTTTTAGATTTTGTAATAGAAGTAATAACATTCTGAAACCAGTTGATTTGAAAGAAAAATATTGTTGCGGAGTACCCCTTGAAACAATGCCCTGTTCACCCGTATACAGTGTCATCCTCTTTTCCTGCAACAATAGCTATCTGACAGCCCATCCCTGATTCTCGTGATCATTGCCTTCCATTGTTAGATACTGCTTTACGAGATTTTCTCAATATTACCTAGAGCCTTTATTCTAGAAGAATATTGCCTTGCTGTGATAGGAGTGAGATCAGTGACTGCTGAGGGATTCCTGTATCCTCCCACCATCTCCGGAAGGATACAGACAGGACCAATCCCCCTCCCCGACACAGCTGCTCCTATGATCTATTACCGCAAGGTCAGAAGGGAAGACACAAAGGGCAGATTTTACGTCCTCTGAGATGTGACCAATGATAGGTTATAGGCAATAAACTCCGCTCAGCCACAAAAATAAAAAAAAAAAAACGTGTGTGTGTGCAGTGATTGGATTCGGCGTTCCTCTAAGGACACGAGAAATCCTCCGTCATATTACTAAGGGCAATGGAGAGGTTTGATATGCAGACCACAGCTTTACCGGAGTTCAATCCAGGCGTGTGATCAGCTCCTAACACATGGCCGTATATTATATCCTGCACCACAACCGCTCATTATCCTCACCTGCTGAACCATGGGATACAGCAGAGCTCAACCTCATATACAACACAGTATACAGACTAGTAGGATCCCCATCAGTCCGACACATCTGATTGATTACAGTAACGGAACATACCTGCTGATAAAAGTAGATACCAGAGAAAGTAATGGACTTACATATTACAATGTGATTGGGACGGGAGCGGGTTAAAATTAGAGATAGATAGATAAGATAGATAAGATATCCAATCGAAAGTACTGCAGCACACCGTAGTCAAAGTGAGAAAGTAAGGGGATTTATTCAATCCATACAGCAGGTAATGCGACGTTTCAGTCTCTACACTGAGACTTTTCTCAGGCAAGTGAACACATTTCGTTACACACGTGTTTAAATAGTGAATACTTCAATATATCAATAAAATACAATTAGTGCAAAATTTAATGTATATAGTGTGAACAAAGACATAGTGTAGTCAAACAATCATGGTAAGGTTGAACATGTCAATTTCTTTCAAAGTACGAGTTCAACAAAGTGTTACATAATACAAAGCATAGTGTACAGTGTATATATGTGTTAATTATAAGGTAATGTACATACAGAGCAGCTGGGGAACTCGCCACGCGTCATCAGTGTGAGAGAGAAACAACTGTTAAACATCCATGAGAGTGAGAAACCATATTGGGAAGGTGGAACGCACGCCAGTATGTACCGCATTGCTCAGTGGAACGCATTCACGCATGCGCCTTGATCACAGTCGTGGAACGCATATAGTGTCTCATGTGACCAGTGGAGCGCAATGCACACCCTACAGGGAGCGGACCAATGTTGAGCGAGCAGCTCTGGACAGATGGGCAGGGTTATGCTAATGGCCATAGAATCTCGGGCTCAATTGAAGAATGAGGTATAAGAGCGTGAGATGTAATTAGCAGTGTAAAATAGTGAGCAACCATTCACACCTAGAACACAATCACTAAAGCACGCCAATTAACACAGGATGCAAGGGACAGCACCAAAAACTGGTGCCGATCCATTGACTTCGGTATCCAAGAACATCCTCAGCAGAAGTAGATTCCGGACTCCGATTCCCGTGGGGGCTATGGGGTGATGTGTCTAGAACCTCATTCATACTACACCGCAAGACAGGCCATGTTAAGGTGGCTTTCATGTATAAACATGTTAAGACTCAGATAAAGGTAAAGTATCTCACAGCCAAGAATGTACATAGTGAATAACTGATGATCAATCTTGGTGAATCCCCATGTTGTTGCTCCGGAGGATATGCTTGATTTAAAACTGAAAAAAATGAAAAACATTTATTAATATATAATTTAGAAAATGTGTTCAATAACTCCTACAGGGGAGGCAAAGACATACCATTGGACACAGAAGGGTTCACTCAATTTTACACACGGCAATATCTCGGTAATATTTTATAATCCACGTTGAGACCATTAGGTCTGAGTCTTAAGCTGGAATATCCACGATAGTTCCCTCTTCTTCAACATGGAGAGGCGATCCCCACCATGTGGCAAAGGTGGGATGTGGTCAACTATCATGGCCCTAAGGTCACTCTCTTTGTGTTTAAGCGCAGCAAAATGTTTTGATACTGGTAAATCCATTTTTTGTTTACGTACTGTATAGCGATGCTGAGTAAAACGGGTTTTGAAGTCATATGTAGTTTCGCCTACATAAAGGAGATTACAGGGGCAAGAGAGCACATAAATTGTAATTCTGACTGGGTAATTTAAGAAAAAATTGATCTTAAATGTTTGTCCGGTCTTTGGATGTGTAAAATGTTGTCCTCTTTGTATATGCCTGCAATTGATACAGCTGCCACATGGGTAGCTACCTAGTTGTCGTGGTCCCAAAAATGTCAATCTGTTAGTGGGAACAGTTTTCACCACTCTTCACTAGTCTATCTCTCAAATTCCTCGCCCTTTTGTATGACATGAGGGGTCTATTCTGTAATTCTTCTACATCCGGGTAGCTGTTTTGCAAGATGGGCCAGTGTCTATTGAGAATTCTAGCAATTCTATCACTCTGTGAATTATATGTGGACACAAATGGAATTCTCTGACTCATCGTCCTATCTGATCTAGGCGTGAGGAGATCGTCTCTATTCAAGGTAGACACAGTTCTAATGTGTTCATTGATCAATGCGTGTGGATATCCTCGTTCTGTAAAATTACTGGCTAACTTGTTGATAGCCCTATCTCGTGGCTGGTCATCATCCACAATCCTCTTTGCACGTATAAGTTGGCTTATGGGAAGACTACGTACCATGTTAGTAGGATGATTGGATGTAAAATGTAAAAGTGTATTTTTGTCTGTCTCTTTTGTGAAAAGGTCCGTCTTCAATGTCTGTCCGTCTGTATAAACTAATGTATAAACTAAAGGAAACTCGTTCCCTTGAATGTGTAATTGTGAATTGAATGTCAGGATTTATGTTGTTCAGGTATTCCCAAAAAGCAAGCAGTTCACTCTCCGTGCCTTCCCAGACGAGGAAAACGTCGTCTATGTATCTCCACCAGCCGCGCAACTTGCTGGCATGGTGGGACACATAGACAAAGTCCTCCTCGATCTGTTCGACAAATAAATTAGCATAGGCTGGTGCCATGTTGCTGCCCATGGCTGTACCACGTAATTGCAGAAAAAAACTTTTTGTCGAAAGTAAAAAAAATTAGTCGTGAGGACAAGTGTGAGCAGTTCCAGGATAAAGGATTGGCATGAAGCAGACATGTTGGTCTTTCTAAGTGTCCTAGCTATGGCAGCTATGCCTTTGTTGTGGGTGATGGACGTATATAGAGACGCTATGTCCAATGATGCAATAATGGTAGACTCGTTCACTCTCATGTCCTTGATTTTTGTCAGGAAATCTGTGGTGTCTCTAATGTACGATCTGATGTTGTGAACATGTGGCTGTAGTATAGTGTCCAAAAAGATAGCTACCTGGACACTATACTACAGCCACATGTTCACAACATCAGATCGTACATTAGAGACACCACAGATTTCCTGACAAAAATCAAGGACATGAGAGTGAACGAGTCTACCATTATTGCATCATTGGACATAGCGTCTCTATATACGTCCATCACCCACAACAAAGGCATAGCTGCCATAGCTAGGACACTTAGAAAGACCAACATGTCTGCTTCATGCCAATCCTTTATCCTGGAACTGCTCACACTTGTCCTCACGACTAATTTTTTTTACTTTCGACAAAAAGTTTTTTTCTGCAATTACGTGGTACAGCCATGGGCAGCAACATGGCACCAGCCTATGCTAATTTATTTGTCGAACAGATCGAGGAGGACTTTGTCTATGTGTCCCACCATGCCAGCAAGTTGCGCGGCTGGTGGAGATACATAGACGACGTTTTCCTCGTCTGGGAAGGCACGGAGAGTGAACTGCTTGCTTTTTGGGAATACCTGAACAACATAAATCCTGACATTCAATTCACAATTACACATTCAAGGGAACGAGTTTCCTTTAGTTTATACATTAGTTTATACAGACGGACAGGCATTGAAGACGGACCTTTTCACAAAAGAGACAGACAAAAATACACTTTTACATTTTACATCCAATCATCCTACTAACATGGTACGTAGTCTTCCCATAAGCCAACTTATACGTGCAAAGAGGATTGTGGATGATGACCAGGCACGAGATAGGGCTATCAACAAGTTAGCCAGTAATTTTACAGAACGAGGATATCCACACGCATTGATCAATGAACACATTAGAACTGTGTCTACCTTGAATAGAGACGATCTCCTCACGCCTAGATCAGATAGGACGATGAGTCAGAGAATTCCATTTGTGTCCACATATAATTCACAGAGTGATAGAATTGCTAGAATTCTCAATAGACACTGGCCCATCTTGCAAAACAGCTACCCGGATGTAGAAGAATTACAGAATAGACCCCTCATGTCATACAAAAGGGCGAGGAATTTGAGAGATAGACTAGTGAAGAGTGGTGAAAACTGTTCCCACTAACAGATTGACATTTTTGGGACCACGACAACTAGGTAGCTACCCATGTGGCAGCTGTATCAATTGCAGGCATATACAAAGAGGACAACATTTTACACATCCAAAGACCGGACAAACATTTAAGATCAATTTTTTCTTAAATTACCCAGTCAGAATTACAATTTATGTGCTCTTGCCCCTGTAATCTCCTTTATGTAGGCGAAACTACATATGACTTCAAAACCCGTTTTACTCAGCATCGCTATACAGTACGTAAACAAAAAATGGATTTACCAGTATCAAAACATTTTGCTGAGCTTAAACACAAAGAGAGTGACCTTAGGGCCATGATAGTTGACCACATCCCACCTTTGCCACATGGTGGGGATCGCCTCTCCATGTTGAAGAAGAGGGAACTATCGTGGATATTCCAGTTTAAGACTCAGACCTAATGGTCTCAACGTGGATTATAAAATATTACCGAGATATTGCCGTGTGTAAAATTGAGTGAACCCTTCTGTGTCCAATGGTATGTCTTTGCCTCCCCTGTAGGAGTTATTGAACACATTTTCTAAATTATATATTAATAAATGTTTTTCATTTTTTTCAGTTTTAAATCAAGCATATCCTCCGGAGCAACAACATGGGGATTCACCAAGATTGATCATCAGTTATTCACTATGTACATTCTTGGCTGTGAGATACTTTACCTTTATCTGAGTCTTAACATGTTTATACATGAAAGCCACCTTAACATGGCCTGTCTTGCGGTGTAGTATGAATGAGGTTCTAGACACATCAGCCCATAGCCCCCACGGGAATCGGAGTCCGGAATCTACTTCTGCTGAGGATGTTCTCGGATACCGAAGTCAATGGATCGGCACCAGTTTTTGGTGCTGTCCCTTGCATCCTGTGTTAATTGGCGTGCTTTAGTGATTGTGTTCTAGGTGTGAATGGTTGCTCACTATTTTACACTGCTAATTACATCTCACGCTCTTATACCTCATTCTTCAATTGAGCCCGAGATTCTATGGCCATTAGCATAACCCTGCCCATCTGTCCAGAGCTGCTCGCTCAACATTGGTCCGCTCCCTGTAGGGCGTGCATTGCGCTCCACTGGTCACATGAGACACTATATGCGTTCCACGACTGTGATCAAGGCGCATGCGTGAATGCGTTCCACTGAGCAATGCGGTACATACTGGCGTGCGTTCCACCTTCCCAATATGGTTTCTCACTCTCATGGATGTTTAACAGTTGTTTCTCTCTCACACTGATGACGCGTGGTGAGTTCCCCAGCTGCTCTGTATGTACATTACCTTATAATTAACACATATATACACTGTACACTATGCTTTGTATTATGTAACACTTTGTTGAACTCGTACTTTGAAAGAAATTGACATGTTCAACCTTACCATGATTGTTTGACTACACTATGTCTTTGTTCACACTATATACATTAAATTTTGCACTAATTGTATTTTATTGATATATTGAAGTATTCACTATTTAAACACGTGTGTAACGAAATGTGTTCACTTGCCTGAGAAAAGTCTCAGTGTAGAGACTGAAACGTCGCATTACCTGCTGTATGGATTGAATAAATCACCTTACTTTCTCACTTTGACTACGGTGTGCTGCAGTACTTTCGATTGGATATTTGTGTACTGGAGATCCCCAGTACACTGCTGGCACCCGACACTCACCTGATAATTTTCAGAGTGCAGCGCCATTTTTTCTTTGTATAGATAGATAAGATAGATAGATAAGATAGATATTGTATTGCCCCCCAAAAGTTATACAAATCCCCAATATACACTTATTACGGGAAATGCTTATAAAGTACTTTTTCCCTGCACTTACTACTGCATCAAGGCTTCACTTTCTGGATAACATGGTGATGTCACTTCCTGGATAACATGGTGATGTCACTTCCTGGATAAACATGGTGATGTCACTTCCTGGATAAACATGGTGATGTCACTTCCTGGATAAACATGGTGATGTCACAACCCGACTCCCAGAGCTGTGCGGGCTGTGGCTGCTGGAGAGGGGGATGGCAGAGGGATGCTCAGTGTCCCCCCAGTGCCCTATGTCCCCTTGCCATCATCCTCTCCAGCAGCCACAGCCCGCACAGCCCTGGGAGTCGGGTTGTGACATCACCATGTTATCCAGGAAGTGACATCACTATGTTATCCAGGAAGTGAAGCCTTGATGCTGTGCAGGGAAAAAAGCCCTTTATAAGCATTTCCCATAATAAGTGTATATTGGGGATTTCTATTACTTTTGGGGGGCGATACAATACTGTAACAAACATTTTTACCAGACTTCTCCTTTTATGGATTCTCTCCCCACTGTACACAATCAGAATCGGTAAGTAGCTGCCCCTTCCCTGATGCTATCTCTACGGCCTCATATTCACACTTCCCAAATTGTTGTTGATCCACGATTGTGGCCAAATTTAGAACACGCTGCTTTAAACAGGGCCATTCATATGCTCAGCATTTGCATGGCACAAAAAAAAAAAAAAAACACACAAGACAACAAATTGTGGTGCGGACCACAATTGCAGCACGGTTCCTTCACAGAAATCTATTAGAGACTCCACGATCTGCAAACCGTCTGCATAAAATGCAGATCACAAGAACACTAGTTCAACGTTATTAACAAAATATTGACTACACAACATTACACGGATGCTACAGATGTGCACTCCGTATGGTTTTTAGCAGATTGCGGGTGCCAAAATACGGACACTAAATATTTACACGTCAGTTTATTTTTGCAGACTATGAGGCCTCAGGGTATGTTCACACTAAGGTCAGGCAGATTCTATCCTGATCTTCTAATGTATTCCATTTCAAATTCTGCATGAATTCCACCTGGAAGTTAAGGCCATAGCGCACCAAGCAATTACCGGCGGTTACGACCAATAATCGCTTGGTGTAATAGCTCCTGTTAAAAGGCAACAAAGACACAATGTCGGCTGAACCTTGTCTTTAAACAGGCTTTGGCTGCTCATGCATGATGAGAATTGTAGTTTTGCAACAGCCGGAGGGAGGAAGGTTCCCCATCCCTGGTGCAGACATTAGGAGCCTCAGATCTGCTGCCTGCAACAACAAATATTAAACATGTGTGTGTCTATTTTAAGATTCCCAGAATAATATGTAGAATTCATTAAAATGCCTGGTCTGGGGAACACATTTGCTGGGACTTCCACCTCTGTCTCATGGGAAAGAAACAGGAAAAACCACAATGGCATGACACAGCAACGTAATACAGACGGAGCACAGTCTAGGGCGGCATTCACCGACCTGAGGCTCGGCAGCGACTGCAAAACTACAAATCCCAGCATGCTCTGATGGCCGAAGGACTTTACTGTCCCGTTCAAAATGATAAGGAACCTGACACTAGGTTTATGTGGTCCTAAATGAGGGCAGCATAAACTAGTGACAGAAATGCTGAACAGATCAGTGTATTACTTATATCATTCTGTTCAGCCGTTCTCCTAATATGCAGGAGAACAGGATACTTGCCGCACACCTCCCCCCGCCCTCCAGCTGCTGATTGACAGTTGATTGCCTATACACGGCATGGATAGATAACTAATAACAGCTGGTGGGCGGAGTTTTCTGCTTCTTATGAATATCCAGGACTACTGGGCTCATGCACATAATGGAGAGGACTACTTATTGTCCATGTTATTCAGGAAGATCTCTGGATCAGCTGCACAGAGCAATGTAAGTGATACATCATTCTGTTCAGCTTCTCTGTCACTAGTTTATATTACCCTGAGATAGGACAGCAGGAAACTACTGACAGTCTCAAGATTTGCAAATGACAAGTGGAAAAAAACAACAACAGGGAATTGTAGTCATAATAAGTCGGGTTCCCTAGTTCTGGGTTGATAAAGTCCAGGCATATACGGTACAAGGACATTTGCTTTTTCCTGATAAATATAAGTGTTCTGCCCACATACCAAGTCTTTTCTGCACACACCACTAACAATGCAGCCCGCACGTATCCCAGCGTAACGCCGGGCCTCCTGCCAAAAAGACTTTCCGACTATATGTGGCAAGCCATTAATAATCCTATAGCTATATATAAATTTTCTTTAAAAGGATACGCATGAGTTGAAAGAATTGAGTACAGATGTCGCACAGCACGGGTCAGGGATGAAGGTTTGGGCTCACAAAAGTAAAAGGTGGCCATACACATTAGGTGAACCTTGGGCAAACTCGTTGAACATCTTAGGTGTACAAGGTTGTCCCGACTTGCCCTCAAAGGCAGGTGTTGGGAGAAGGATCGGACACTTGGATCCAACACTCAACATGGAGGAAAGCTGCTGCTGGAGGTAACTCCCCTCTCTCTATTGAGAATGAATATAACTTGGCTGAGTGTGTGTGTGTGTGTGGGACATTAAGGTGACTCTGTATGTACCCACAATCTGACCCCCCCAAAACACTTGTACCTTCAGATAGCTGCTCTTAATCCAAGATCTGTCCTGGGGTCCGTTCGGCAGGTGATGCAGTTATTGTCCTAAAAAACAACTTTTAAACTTGCAGCCCTGTGTCAAATTGGCGTGGTCTAGAGTGTCTATGCCAAAGCCTTGCACCGCCTCTCCGTCCCTTCTCCGCCCTACTATTAGGAACACCCCAGGCAGGATTTCTCCTATTGATCACTTATCTGAACACTGCACACGTGGTGGATCGTTAAGGCACCTGTGCAATGTTCAGACAACTGATGAATAGGAGAAATCCTGCCTCTGGTATTCCTAATGATGAGGAGGGTGGGGAGGAAGGACGGAGGGGTGTCACAATCCTAGGGCATGGGTAGTCTAGGCCACGCCAATTTGATACAGGGCTGCAAGTTTAAAAGTGGTTTTCAAGGACAATAACTGCATCACCTGCCGAACAGACCCCAGGGCAGATATTGCAATAAAAGCAGCTATCCGAAGGTACAAGCGGTTTTGGGGGGGGGGGGTATGGAAGTTGCACTCCAAAGAGGGAGGGGGAAGTGAGGAGGCTTTCCTGAGCTTCTGTAAGATGGAATGCCTCCTCGCTCCCCTTCCTTGCAGGTCGACTTCCAGAGTATACTATAGGAGCAAAGACCAGAAAAGTAAATCTGAGTAAACGGTAGTGGATAACATCTGTGACCTCCTCCTCACATTCCGTCTAGAGGAAAAACAATGATCTATATGATGTACGCTGCTCGCTGCACTTACAGTAACTGTCATACAAAAAGAACATTTCAGCAAACCATGTACAAGTGTGACGGCAGGCCGGAGCATGTGGTTACCTATTAACGTAACCAGCATAAACACTGGTAGCCAAGTAACGGCAAGTACAAGCAGCGGGTCAGAGAGGCCAGGCTGCCGCAGACGTTACAGGGGAGGAAGGTTCCATTATATTGTCAGCTGCTCCAACAATAAGCTGTATTATAGTGTGGGTAAACATGTTATGTACATCCATATATCTACAGCGTCACACGCTTCCTATGAGGACTGCAGATTCCATACACTTGTTGTATCTGTTCTGTTCTATCTGTTGTATAGTACACAAAGAGGTAAAATATATGCGGGATATATGGGCAGGGGGCCTGATTATAGAAAGCAAGTGGCAAGGGAGATCTCAGGATGCAGCATGCACAAACATGGCCAAACATTGCTCTTAAAAGAAGTTACCCTTGCAAAAATCATTTTATTTCAATTAAACTGGTTTCAGAAAGTTATATAGATTTGTAATTTACTTCTATTTAAAAATCAGGAACTACCCAGAACAGTAGAAAATCCCCATAGAAAACCTCTCCTGCTCTGGACAGTTCCTGACATGGACAGAGGTGGCAGCAGAGAGCACAGTGTCAGACTGGAAAGGATATGCCACTTCCTGAAGGACATACAGCAGCTGATAAGTACTAGAAGACTGGACATTTTTAAAGAAGTAAATTGAAAATCTATATAACTTTCTGACACTAGCTGATTTTCTCTGGAGTACTTCTTTAATGCTGAACATCCATGGCAGTCTCAGCGACAGACATCACCCTTTTACTTTTTATGACTAGTGTCGAGGAGATCTGTCAAAACGTTCGGGATTGGTAACACTATCTGAACCAGAACACTCAGCGTTTGGTTCCCCACAGCCGCAGAAGTTGGATGCCACCCTAGGGCTGCCGGGAAAACATGGTTCCAGTCTAAGGCTATGTTCCCGCATGGTATTTTTTCAGTATTTTGCAACCAAAACCAGGAATGGCTTTAAAAACACAGAAAACCTATGTTCTCACACTGATAAAACTGAGTGGATGGCCATCATCTAATGGCAAATAATCGCAGTTATTTTAAAACAATGGCCGTTGTTCAAATGATCACAGTCTTGTTCATGCAGCCATTTCATGTAAAGGTGTCACCTAAATTTTCTTTTACTGATTACAGTCAGACACTAAAACTTCTTCTTTTATTCTAATCTGTTTCTATTTTCTGACTGTAATTTTTTTTTTTATTTCACTGTTTGTACATTGTTATGTGGGTGGCCATCTTGCCTGGGCTGTTCTTAACAGCATTTAGTGACATGCTTTACAGCAAGACTTATGGACATAGATGACAATAGACAGACTCTGTCCCCTTGAAATGAATGTGAAACATTACTGAGCGCGCTCTGTGACCTGTGAAGAGGTCTTTCCACAGGGATATGCTATTGTCTCTTCTATCTACTGGTGTCACATGACGCTGCAATGCTGTACAGATCACTTTACAGCAGCTTCCTCTTATCACCACAGACACAACAGGAAGTCTCAGCTTAGTTTTAGCCCCAGTGGTGAGAATAAAAACTGCAAAATCTCAGGATTATCCTATAATATAGAAGGAAAAAAATGAAAAAAAAAAATCAGAAAAAAAAAAAAAAAAACACCAAAAATTCTTAAAAAAATATGTTTAAAGGAGATGTCTAGCCAATTTTTAAATCTGGCAGGGACAGGGAATGTGATTCGGAGTAAGAACTTACCTCTCCCTGTGCCCGCAGTGAGTGGCGGGGCCAGGCTCCGGGTTCTCCAGTGCTTACACTTCATAACCCGGCTGATTGACAGTCTGCTCAGCCAATCAGTCAGGACAGGCATTACAACTAGGGGGGGGGGGGGGGGGGAGGAGGAGGGAAATGCCTGCCGGCGGGGGTCCAGAAGCAAGTCACCCTGCTAGACGCAGGCACAGGGGGAGTTCAAATTCCCTCCTGCCTCTGCCGGCTGCCAGATTTTAAAATTGCCCGGACTTTTCCTTTCACATAAAAACAACATTTAAACAATAAGTCTGATGCCACATTCCCTTTAAATGTATTGCTATCATTCACACAGGCAGACGTGCTGCCGATTGCGATATATTTTGCTGAAGTACAAAAGATGCGATCAGCTTATGGATCAGGCGTTTTCCCGCTCCTCGGATGATCGCTGTCACTTTTACAAAGGACGATTATCAGCCAAAGGTGCGTTCCTATCAACGCAGAGAACATAAGCCTGCCCATAATAACAGATAAGCCGGCGCTTAGACTAAACAAGACAGCCACAATTCCTCGTCATGTTCTCTAATGTGTCATACATTAAACAAGCGACAGAGTTAACGGCAGGAGAAGTCTAATAACACAAACAGCGCAATGACCTCTGTCACCGATATATTTATCCAGGAGGGTGTGTGCCGATACGCTCAACCCCACTCACCCAAAACAAACAGACGCCACCGCAGGCCAAACCAGACTGCTCCAGCCTGTATGCAAAGAGGAACTGCTGAGCAGCTAACAAAGGGTGACAGGTGTGCAGACAACCTGCCCGCAGCCGCCCCAGCAACCTACAGTCAGGACTAAAGGGACAGCTGCGGGAGATCCACCCGACCATCAGAGGCGGTACAGGTGCTCCACAGAGCTCTCCACAACATGTCCACTCAGAGGGGGGTTTAGCAACAGTGTATACAGGTTGTTTTTTTGGGGGGCAACTTATTACCTTGTTACACTGCCCCTGCCTATCACGGAGTTCTTTAAAAATCGTGAACAATATTTTACATATTTCAGTTTTTAACTTAAAGGGGTTCTTGATAATAAAAAAAAATAAAAAAATAAAATCTTTTAAATCAACCGGTGCCAGAAAGTGCCAGAGATTTGTAATTTACTTCTATTACAAAATCTCCAGTCTTCCAGTACTAATCAGCTGCTGTATGTCCTGCAGGAAGTGGTGTCTTTTTTCCAGTTCGGAGAGCAAGAGATGTTTTCTATGGGGATTTTCTGCTGCTCTGGACAGTTCCTGACATGGACAGAGGTGGCAGCAGAGAGCACTGTGTCAGACTGGAAAAAATATACCACTTCCTGCAGGACATACAGCAGCTGATTAGTACTGGATTAGTACTGGAAGACTGGAGATTTTGTAATAGAAGTAAATTACAAATCTCTGGCACTTTCTGGCACCGGTTGATTTAAAAGATTTTATTTTTTTTTTTTTTTTTATCAAGAACCCCTTTAAGTTAAAAACTGAAATATGTAAAATATTGTTCACGATTTTTAAAGAACTCCGTGATGGGCAGGGGCAGTGTAACAAGGTAATAAGTTGCCCAAAAAAACCTGTATACACTGTTGCTAAACCCCCCTCTGAGTGGACATGTTGTGGAGAGCTCTGTAAGTACTGGAAGAAGAGAGTTTTTTTTTATAGAAGTAAATTACAAATCTCAATAAATAAATTGGTGAACAACCCCTCTTAGGGTGCCTTCACACCTACCGGATTCACAGCGGATCTCACTTCTGCGGATTCGAAGCGAGAACCGCTGCAGATGCGGTATCAATTCATCCCTATGATAGCACATATTCGCAGCGGGATTAACATCCCGCTGTGAATATGTGCTTTAACTCCCTGGTGCCCGCAGCCCCTCCGTCACATCCCCCCCCATCCCGGCCACATCCCCCCCATCAGCCCACCCCCAGACCGCCGCCGCCCGCATCCTGCCGCCGAGAGCATACATTACCTGCTCAGCGGCGCGGCTGCAGTGAGGCTCCCGGCTCCGCTCCCACTCAGATCAGCTGAGCGGGACCGGAGCCGGGAGTCTCACTGCAGCCGCGCCGCCGAGCAGGTAATGTATGCTCGCGGCGGGCCGGAGATGGGCTGATGGGGGGGATGTGGCCAGGATGGGGGGGATGTGCCGCCGCCGGGGATGGGGGATGCGACGGCGGGGCTGCGGGCACCAGGGAGCTAAAGCACATATTCACAGCGGGATGTCAATCCCGCTGCGAATATGTGCTATCATAGGGGTGAATTGATACCGGATCCGCAGCGGTTCTCGCTTCGAATCCGCAGAAGTGGCACCCTAAGGAAATGTTTTCATTGAGGAATAGGCAAGTAATTTCAAGCGGAATCCGCACTTAATTTTGCATGTTCCGTCTGTAATATATTTACAGAACAATTTCCCATTGTGTTCCGCTAGAGAAATCTCATTGAAGTCATTGAGGCTTTGAATTTCTGCTGTCTGCTCCTATTCTGCCAGAGCTGAAGAAGAGGAAAATTTCCTCTTCAGGGTGTGTGTGAACATACCCTAAAAGTAGTCCACAGTCTGTAGTAATACAGCGTACTTACCTCAGCCGCTCCAGTGACAATGTTCCGATCCTGTGCTCATTATCCTGATGACTCACTGTCCCACCTGATGTCCTGAACGTGCTGCACCCTCAGGGATGGCTGCCGCACGAGGCTTTGCAGGCAGGTGGAGAGGTAAGTAGCACTTTACAGCCCCCCCCCCCCCCCCCGCCAGTTTTTTTTTAAGTATTAGTGAACGTGCCCTAAATGTGGGTGGGACCACCGCCGTGGGATGGACAGTCTTGAAAAATAGGAATAGTACATCATGTCCACACTTTCTAACTGCCTGCAGCTGACACTAGGGGGAGCTGTGGAGCTTACTGTATACAGAGTTATAAAGGTGGTCAATACAGATTATCTAACCGGACAAAACTTCAGGTTTGAGGGTACCTGCGTAAAGTTTGTTTTTGCGCAAACCCGAATGTTCAGCATTTGAATCCTGCTTCCTGGAACTTGTGGTCATCTCTAGTGCTCAATAAGAGCTACATATGCTTTTCTTAAAGGGATCTGCAGGCAGGCAGAAAATCATGAATGCAGTAAAAAGAAGCAAGAAACATGGAGCCCTAGATCACAAGAACAGAGATGAGATATACACATAGAGGGAGATTTATCAAACATGGTGTACAGTGAAATTGGCCCAGTCGCCCCTAGTAACCAATCAGATTCCACCTTTCATTCCTCACAGACTCTTTGAAAAATGAAAGGTGGAATCTGATTGGTTGCTAGGGGCAACTGAGCCAGTTTCACTTTACACCATGTATGATAAATCTCCTCCATTATATAATTAGTTTAGCATTTTCAATCTGAAAACCGAAACTTTAAAGAAAGGTTTTTCCCTGGACAATAGCAATGGCAGGAGTGTAACCGGAGAAGCCGAGGAACAATACAGGAGCACAACGCACTGACAAAACACGACTGAGGTCAAGGTCAGGGTCACAGTCAGGAGCATAGCCTACATAGAAGAACAATAACCAGGCACTTTAAACTTGAGGCCAAGGAGATGATCAGTTCCTTTAAATAGGCCACCTGGTTAATGTGTGAAAGCTACATCCGTTACCCCGGCAACCAGACACCTTTGCAGCAAATGAACTGAGCCGTGGCATGTGGGAGAGCAAAGCCACCTCGGGTTAATCAGCAATCTGATAGAAAAGCCTGTTGAACGGGAGCAGGGAGAGGTGAGTAACCCTGAAGACCCAATGGAGATATAGGAACAGAAGTCACATGATGAGGTCATGTGACTGCTGTACAGCATACTCAGGCTCTCCAGCTGTTGTAAAACTACAACTCCCATCATGCCTGGACAGCCAAAGTTAAAGCTCTATAGCAGGCATGATGGGAATTGTAGTCTCCATCTCTAAAACCTAACCCTTAAAGGATTGTTCAGAAATCAAATCAACTGGTGCCAGAAAGAGCCAGAGATTTGTACCTAACTTCAATAAAAAAAAATCAAAAAAAAATCCAGTCTTCCAGTACTTATCAGTTGCTGTATGTCCTGCAATATGCGAAGTATTCTTTCCAGTCTGGGGAGAAGGAGAGGTTTTCTATGGGAATTTGCTACTGCTCTGGAAAGTTCCTGACATGGACAGAGGTAGCAGCAGAAAGCACTGTGTCAGACTGGAGGCAATACACCACTTCCTGCAGGACATACAGCAGCTGGTAAGTATTGGAAGACTGAAGATTTTTAAATAAAAGTAAATTATAAATCTCTGGTACCAGTTGATTTGAAAAATTTTATTTCCTGAATTACCCCTAAAGAAAAAAAAAAAAAAAAAAAAAGTATAAATGAAACGTTTATACTAAAACACAAAATAATTACATTAACCTAAACAAGAATATATGCATTAATATATACAGTAATATATTACATATTATACCAGCGATGGGGAAACCTTCGGCCTTCCAGCTGGTGCAAAACTACAATTCCCATCCAGCTAAAGCTTTGGCTGTCCATGCATGATGGGAGTTGTAGTTTTGCAGCAGCCGGAGGGTGGAAGGTTTCTCATCCCTGTCTTCTAGAAAGATGTAAAGGGCTGACTAAGACAAGACGAGAGGACAGGGACGCCCGCCAGATGACTCGGCAGCAGACAGATCTCCGCAGTTTTTAATCACAGGCTGCGGGCGCCGTTCGTTTACTTAATCCGTAAAACCTTTCCCCTTTTCTCTGCATCTGATAATCTAGTTAAAACTTTCTCATCCTCTAACCACCTGTCTGGTCTACCCTGATTTTTTACAAAGCAGTAAAGCAGATGGTCTAAGACAACAAAATGCTGTGCACCAATTGCCAATAGTAAAAGGGTTCTGGAAGAATTTAAAGGGAACCAGCCCCAATGAAAGTACCAGGCGGTGTGTAATAGAGCAGGAGGAGCTGAAGAGATTGATATATAAAAAGGTTTGTGGCAAAAGATTCAGCACGACTAGTAATTTATTTGTTCTGAATTTAGGAGTCCAGTGGGTGGCCTTCCCTGCTTTAATCGCTGATTAGGACCACCCATCAGACTCCTAAGCCACAACAGGCAGAGATTTACATGACAAATGACAATTTATACTGAATCTTTTCCCACCAACGTACATACTAATCTGCTGAGCTTCTCCTGCTCTATAACATGCTGCCTGTAGATTAGACTGCATCATCCATGTGAATAGTTCCCTTTAAGAAAATATTGAAACACAGGGGGAGATCAAACATGGTGTAAAGTGAAACTGGCCCAGTTGCCCCTAGCAACCAATCAGATTCCACCTTTCATTTTCCAAAGAGTCTGTGAGGAATGAAAGGTGGAATCTGATTGGTTGTTAGGGGCGACTGAGCCAGTTTCACTTTACTCCATGTTTGATAAATCTCCCACACGGTGTCCAAAATCGTTTTGATATCGCTTCCTGCTCCGGTGTCTGTAAAATACTAGTATCCCCCCATATAAACAACAACTTTGGAGCATCTTTTCTTAGAATAATGGGTAGTGCAGTTCTACTTTAAAGGGGTTTTCCAGGCAAAACATACTGGCACACGACTGATCAGCTGTATAATGCCTGCACTACACCCACAGAAGCTGTTGTCTTCATTTACTGTGTGGCAGTGGACCTAGTTACTACAGATCAATAGCCATTCCCTTAAAAAGGGGGGGGGGGGGGGGAAAATCGAGTGAAATAATAAAATAAAATATATACAGAAATATACACACACACACAGTAACTTGGTTTAAAAGCTCACAGTTTTTCTAAATTGTGACTTGGATTAAGAGTTCCCTGTACTGGGTAGGAGGGGGCATAGTCTGCATAGCGGGGTCTACAGCCCTGTACTCTGACCCAGGAAGTCTCCCTCACCTCCCAAATCATAGCAGATCCTCTTCAGGCTGGGGCTTACATCAGGGGACAGGACTGTGGGGGTAATCTCTCCATAGCTGTAACCCCTCTCTCCCCGGACAGAGAGTGCTGCATGTATGTGCCCACATCTGTCCTGCTCATTCCTTCCTGCTCCCTGCAGTCTCTGTCAGTCCTTGTGTTTCCCATCCTCTCCATTACTGTACAGTAACTTTTAATATCACAAACTCTGCTGTTTCTGAGTGTTTGTTTCATCTGTTTTACATGTTATTTAGAATGCTAAATCATTATTTTTGGGGTGTGGAACCAATTGTCTGCATTTCTATGATTTCTTATGGAAAAATGTGCTTTGGTTTAAGAGTGGATTTGAATTACAAGCGCGGTCCCGGAATGAGTTATGCTCGTAATCCCGTAATCCAAGGCACCACTGTATGTGTATATATATGTGTGTGTGTGTGTATTTACAGCACAATCTTCCAGCATTTAGTAGCTGCTGTATGTCCTGCAGGAAGTGGCATATTCTTCCCAGTCTGACACAGTGCTCTCTGCTGCCACCTCTGTCCATGTCAGGAACTGTCCAGAGCAGCAGCAAATCCACATAGGAAACCTCTCCTGCTCTGGACAGTTCCTGACATGGACAGAGGTGGCAGTAGAGAGCACTGTGAAGAATCACCACTTCCTGCAGGACATACAGCAGCTGATAAGTACAGGAAGACTGGAGATTCTGGTACTTTCTGGCACCAGTTGATTTGAAAGAATTTTTGGCTAACAACCCCTTTAATAGACATGATCCTACAACTCCAGCATGTAGACTGAGCAATAGCAGCCAAACACACAGGGTGAGGTGTCAGCTCTTGATTGCCGCATTCGTCATGTTATTTATCTCCCACACACAAACTTCTTAAAGTGATCACAACTTTCTGCAGCAGCAGCAGAGATTCTATACATCACTCTCCTTCTGTACTGTCACGGCTGATAATCCACTTACACAACAGCCGAGGGATTTGTTCGTACACAGCAATCTTACAAAACCGCTAAAAGAGCGAGTGGGCCGTCATCTTATACAGCAGATATGTCAACGACATGAGGCCCAGCCGGAAACCAGTGACCAGAAGAACGGACGCTGCCGTGGCCGGAGGATTTCACAGGCCAGTATTGGTTATGCTGTTAGACCCCAGCACAGCAAAGCAGCAATACTAACTTATTGGGCCAATATACTAAAATAAATGGAAATAAACTGCACTTTTAAAGGGGTCGTTCACCTACATATTTTTTTTTTCAAATTAACTGGTTTCAAAAAGTGGCAGAAATTTGTAGTTTACTTTTATTAAAATATCTCCAGTCTTCCTGTACTTACTAGCTGCCATATGTCCTGCAGGAAGTGGTGTATTCTCTCCAGTCTGACACAGTGCTCTCTGCTGCCACCTCTGTCCATGTCAGGAACTGTCCAGAGCAGGAGAGGTTTTCTGCGGGGATTTGCTACTGCTCTGGACAGTTCCTGACATGAACAGAGGTGGCAGCAGAGAGCACCATGTCAGACTGGAAAGAATACGCCACTTCCTTCAGGACATACAGCAGCTGATAAGTACTGAAAGACTTGAAATTTTTAAACAGAAGTAAATTACAAATCTATAAAACTTTCTGAAACCAGTTGATTTAAAAGAAAAAGATTTTCGCTGGAGTACCCCTTTAAGGCCGACTGGTTAAAGGGAACCTGTCATAATCTTTATTCTCCCCGAACCAGGAGTCATTGGGGTGCTCCCTTCCGCTCCCATTGATTGATCGATCCCAAAATCCAAACCAGGATCTATCAATTAGGGCCAACGAAGTGGGGAGAAGCTGCAGCGAATCATGGTTCAGGCAGTGTAATTAGTGATGTCAGGTTCCCTTTAATGTTCAGAGAGGTCGGAGAAATAAGAACAATTTAAAAGGTCACTGTCATTACAAAAAAAAAAAATTGACACGTCATAGAGACATGAATGCTGTAAAATACTACTCTGGGCTGGTTGTGGATAATATAAAATAAAATAAAAATTCTACGTATACTTTCTTCAAAAAGTTAGAGCCCTATTACATGGACCGATAGTCGGCCGAATGGGCCTGATTCGGACGATTATCGCTCAGTTTAAGGGTCCATTTACACAGAAAGATTATCTGCCAAAGATTTGAAGCCAAAGCCAGAAACACTATAAACAGAGATCAGGTCATAAAGGAAAGGCTGAGGATTTCTCCTCTTTTCACATCCATTCCTGGCTTTGGCTTCAAATCTGTCAGATAATCTGTGTAAATGCCACGCTTCCCTTCCTACACCTCACCATCTTAACCCCCCCCCCCCCCCCTTTCACCCCATTGACCACTATAGAGAGTTTTTATGTTGGAAATCAAACAAAAATTTTTTTTTTTATAAATCCAAGTATATGGAAAGTATTGATAGCGGTCAGATCTAGCTTTTCATCCCTTATTCTTCTAATCCCACGAAGCGTCAGTCACAATCCAGCTGAACGGGCCTGATAAGAACTCATACGTCTATGTAAGACATCAGGCAAAAACTCAACGCTTTTTCTCTCCTTTGAAGGTAATTTTTTTTTTTTATTATTTTAAGATTTAGGTCCTTATTACCACATTTCACACATTTATATGCAAAACAAAAAGGAAAAAATAATCAGCCAAAAAAATAAAAAGTGCCATACTTCTAAAGGGCTCTATGCTACGGTGTATACCTACGTACATTGGTACCATTTAACAGCTCTGTGTCTTCACACTGGCAGCAGAACACTTCAGTCTCACTTTCTTCCAATTGTGAACTCTGTAACGTAAATGGAATAATGTCACTTTTCATGCGTCTGGTTAGGAGGAGGCAGGAAAGTGGCTGAGGGAGGCCCAGAAGCGGAGAGCAGAAGCGTCAGTCATCAGCAGAATGGAAGAGAGTCCCAGGGAGCCACCCCGGGTCACAGGAATGGGACCCGGCCTATAGAAAGAGGAGATTAAGGGGTGGCTCTCTGCCTGAGCGGCATGCCAAACGGGTCGCCTCCACTGGCAGAGGAAAACCAAGCAGATGCTATAGCTATGCAGGGGTGTGCAACGGTCTGCGGGGCGCTACATGTGCTTGCTGACACCATATACTGCTTTCCAAAGAATTAGAGATTAGCGATAGAGAGATAGGTACCAGATGAGTTGGGATTCTGCAGGCTTTACTGGTACCTCTAGGCCACAGGTTTCAAACTCAGGCCATACAGCTGTTGCAAAACTACAATTCCCATCATGCCTGGACAGCCAAAGCATGATGGGAATTGTAGTTTTGCAACAGCTTAAGGACCAGAGTTTGAAACCTGTGGCCTAGAGGTACCAGTAAAGTGAGCCTAACCAAGATGCAGATATATATATAAATAAATATAATATAATAAATATAATATAATAAATATAAATATTTGAAAATCAGATCTAAACATATTGCACACAGTTGCATCGGTGTGACCCCCAACCTCAGTGTAGAAATTGCACATATTTTTTAAATCTTCAAAAATAAATAAGTAATAAATAAAATAAGGCAATGTGAGCACCCAGCCATGAGGGAAAACAACTCATTTATAGGTTTTGGGGAACGCTATAAGATGTCTGCATCACACAGTGTCCTGCAGGAGGGTTTCCGGGTGTTCTCGCTGCTTTTACACAGGAAGCAGCTCGGTGGACTGTGTGTGATCCTGCGAGGAAACATGTTGTTTAGCCAGCGTGACAGATGCAGATCTGCCTGTAAAACGCTCTCTATCCTCGCCGCGCTCTCAGTAAATGACTGCATTAATTGCTGCAGATGAACAATAAGGCGTCTTGTGCGTCTTACACGAATCCCTTCCAGGATGGAGCCGCATGAGCCAGGAAGTTTTCATGGAAAAGGAACGAAGCTCAAATAAAAATGTCTATGGGTTGGTATCCTGTCTCTGCTCTTATGTATGTGACAAAGATAGCTCTCTATGCTGGGAGAGAGACTACTACATGGAAAAAGATGCAGGGCTGGTGGGACTGGCTAGGATTTTTTTTTTTTGTCCGAGACAGCTCGTACATGGAGACTTTTGAGTGCTTGTTGTCTAGGTTACCAACCACCACTCTGCTCTAAAAACAGTGGACTGCCTGGACATATACTGAGTATATATATCTACAGTATACTTATTTATAATTATATATTATATATATATATAATATATATATATATATATATATATATATATATATATATATATATATATATATATATATATAATCTTGATAAGTTCTACAAGAATAACTGTTAGATGAGATTCCCCTTTAAGTACAATCCAGCAATCCCCCCCCCCTTCCCACTGTGATGCAATGTGATGTACTCTCAAGACTTTAGGAGTACGGATTAGATTAATTATAAAACAACCCTTATGCTTGGGTTGTGTAATACTTATACTGATGGCCTATCCTGAGGCAGAGAGCTCAATTTTACAATTGGTGGTGGTCCCACCCTGCCGATCAGACGTGTGAAAGGGCCATGGTCTAAGAAGAAACTATAAATTTAAAAGGGTATTCTGCTCAAACATAACATTTGATATGTTGCTACCCATGATGAGACTAACAATTCCTTCCATACTTGTTATTATCTATTGAGTCTCCTTCCCCAAGTTCTGAGCTGCTGCTTTCTGCTGAAGACACAGAAATCTATGTGTAAGCTTTTGTCTCTGTCTTTCCCTCCTTTCTGAGACAGCTGATGTAAACAAGTCCCTATCTGCAACTCTGTAGCTTCTTTGTAATAGTGAGTTCATCAGAAACTTGACCTCAGAATAACCCTCCCAAAGTTACAAAGTTGCTGTCCAGGGACTTTACATCAACCATCTCTAAAGGGAGGAGACTGAATAGATAATAAGAATGGAAGGAATTGTTAGGGTTGCATTACACGGGCTGATGGGGGCCCAACAATAACTGTAAACGAGCGCCGATCTGCTAGATCGGCGCTCATTTACTGGGCCTATTACACGGCCCGATAATTATTTAACAGGGGCTGCCGGGACAAGGTTACTGTAGCGGTCCTGGTCAGTGATTGGCTAAGCAGCCTGTCAGCTAAGACAGGCCGCTCTGAAGCTGCAATGTGCGGGACCCGGGGAGAAAGAGGAGCTCTGCAGCATGGATAGGTAACGTATTTACTTTGGAATTCGCCAGCCTTCGGCCGCACACCGCTATTACACGTAGCAATGCGCCGTTGACAAATATAGGTCAAAACCTATATCAACGATCAATGATCGTTGCGTTTATTACAGGGAACGATAATTGGCCGTATAGGGCCGATTCAGCAGATTATCGTTCCGTGTAATAGTACCTATAGTCTCACCATGGGCTGCAACATATCAAAAATTTTTTGGGGTGGAATACCCCTTTAAAAGCCTGGATATAGGGATTTTGAAGGGAAACTATCAGCAGGTTAGCTGAATCTAATATGTCCCTATTGAACAGTAGATGCCAAGGAGGAAGGTTTGCGTCTTACCTTTCGCCTCGGGGCTGTTCTGATGCAGTTAGCCTCATGCTCCATGGTCCGGTAAGACTGTTATGGAGCACCGGGGCACCAGCAGGGAGCACTGCCTGGCCCATAGAGCCGAACCACCTATGGCCACCCCGCCCCTTTCTAATTATAATGAATGGAGTGGAGCGGCCGAATTGGCGATATAGGGACGGGCAGAGCTCCCGAAGGCCTCACCGGACCGCAGAGCACGCGGATAATTGCATCGGAACAGCATCAAGGAGGAAGGTAAGAGACATACCCTCCTCCTCGGCATCTCCTGTGCAATAGGGACATATTGGCAGGTTAGATTCGTCTAACCTGCTGATAGTTCCCCTTTAATTTGTTATTTGGGAGTAATGTTCTATAAAGCATACTCCTAATGTAAGGGTATTGCCATAAACATAAAATATGTAACATACAACAATGCAGGACTGCATAACCAGCTCATCCTCTTTATACGGGTAATAAAGGAACGGCTCCATCGGGCTGCTATCCCGACCATCAGCACACTATAGACTGTAATAAAATCTCAAGTGTTTGTTCACGGTCACTTACAGGACATAAAAAGGAGATACTAAATTCTTTGTGGTTGAAGGACATTCCTAATAACCCTTCAAGTATGATATTTACCAAAAGGAGATACTGCTGGATAATTCCCTTTAAATCAACTGGTGCCAGAGATTTGTAATTTACTTCTATTAAAAAATCTCAAGTCTTCCAGTACTTATCAGCAGCTGTATGTCCTACAGGAAGTGATGTATTCTTTCCAGGCTGCAGAGCAGGAGAGGTTTTTCTATGAGGATTTGCTACTGCTCTGAACAGTTACTGACATGGACAGAGGTGGCAGCAGAGAGCACTGTGTCAGACTGGAAAAAATACACAAATTCCTGCAGGACATATAGCAGCTGATAAGTACTGGAAGACTTGGGATTTTTTAATAGAAGTAAATTACAAATATCTGGCACCAGTTGATTTGAAAGAAAAAAAAAAAGAATAGTGAACTACCCCTTTAAAGGGGGGGGGGATGTGGGATTGTTTGTGTATCACTATGTTACCTGCTCCTTTAACGTTATCCAAATTAAAAAGTAAACGGTGCACCTGGATTATTATCAGCATCAAAGGCTTCTGACTGCCGTCTGCTAAATGCTGAATTTAATCTTTGCACACTACAGGCATGTAATTACATAAAAGTTGTATACACAATGACATCATGCACCGGGGCTATATATAGCAGCCGGCACCACAGGTGCACGCTGCCGAGGAACAATCCCCTCTTACATTACACAATTAATCATTTACCTTCACAATAAGATACCGGTGTGGTTGTAAAAGGAACATCTGTACTTTGCTAAGCCAGGGGGGTGGGGCTGATCACTGGATGGGGATAATTGATATATACCAGCATTCGTAGAAAAAAGTCCGTCATTAGAAGTACAGTACATTTTATGCCCACAGGTGACTTTCCTAGGACAGATGTGTCTTAAAGGGGTATTCCATTCAAACATAACTTTTGAAATGTTGCTGTACATGGTGAGACTAACAATTCCTTCCATACTTGTTATTATCTATTCAGTCTCCTTCCCTCAGTTCTGAGCTGCTGCTTTCTGCTGAGGACATAACAATCGGTGTGAGCTTTTCTCCCCCTCCGTTCTGAGACAGCCAGGGAGGGTTATTCTGAGGTCAAGTTGCTGATGAAATCACTGCGAATAACCCTACCTGCATTACAAAGAAGCTACACAGTTGCAGATAAAGCATGCCAGGGAATTGTTGACATCAGAAGGGAGGGGAAGACAGAGAGAAAAGCTCACACACAGATTTTTGTGTCTTCAGCAGAAAGCAGCAGAACTGGGGGAAGGGGACTGAAAGATAATAACACGTATAGAAGGAATTGTTAGTCTCACCATGGGCAGCAACATATTAAAAGTTATGTTTGAGCGGAATACCCCTTTAAGAAAAACTAAGGCTGGCTATACATTACAGAATGGGGATGACTTATAAGACTGACTTTCTGGCATCCGTGGACCCCTTTTAATTCATTAAAGAAAAAAAAAAAAAAAGTGTGACAGATGCCGACACTATAAGCAATGAACCTTCTTAAAGGGATAACTAGTAGCAAGTATTCTGACAGTGCTGATATTACTCCATTATAACAGCACATATTCTGCTTATGACTGGTTACTGCTCCCGGCTGATCTCAGATTTTACAGTCGTCTTAAATAGAGCAGAAAGAATTTACAATCAATTACTAATAAGAAGAAATTGGGCAATAAAACGTTCATGTGACATAGAACTATTGCAGCAATGTGATACTGGTAGCAAGTCCCACAATGCTGAGCACTAGTCCGAGCACTAGTGATATGGTTTCACCTTGGTGCCAAGCTTGAGTAATGCAGTGACGTCCCTGGCATCACTGATTAACACAAGCGTCTGCTGCTGCCAGTAACATGCCTGGCATCAGCCCTAAGGGGGTGACAACGCCATACAGTCAGCAGTCCTGCCTGGATTCATCGTCCAAATTTGATAAACGGGAATAGAATCCCGGACGTCTCAGTTCCACAAAGATTTATACATTTTGACAATTTAGCTGTTTGTAAAGCGGTTAATCTGGGATAAATGCCGCCCGTCTCGATGACGAATAATCCAGCACAATAGAGATCTGTGCCCTCCCATTAGAATAGTTACACATAGAGCAGAAAGAATAAGGGCCAATTTACAGCAATTATAATCAGATAATAAAGCCTCCCCATTGTCCACCGTCGGCACAATACGCCACCCAGCCGGCATGTAATGTATTTGTCATCGGTCTCGGCCCTCCATTATCTCTCGCAGTATTCTCCAGGCGCCTAATGGAGCCCGGCGCTATTGTCTAGGACGACTCCGGAGCAAACAATTCACACATGCAAATCAATTATTTATTCATATACTAGAAATAATAACCCCAATCAATCCACTGTCGGACAATATACAGATTGTCACATCGTGTTGTCTAATACACGGCAGGGTCTAAGCGTAGAAGACAAAATTCCTCTAAATCTGACGACGGACAATGTCAGAATGTGTCCTGTTAAACAAGCAAGTCTGATCTACCGGCATCATGTTATAGGCCAGGAGGAGAATGATATATAGTTTTTAGGGAAGAGATTCAGTAGAACTTATAATTTCAGCTTGTTCTAAGCTTAGGAGTCTAGTGGGCGGATCTAACCTGTGACAGACAGTTATTGTATTTGTAGCTGTAAATCAGTAATAAGACCGCCTACTGGACTCCTATAATGTTCCTGCATGTTCTGGGCTTAGGAGTGCAGTGGGTGGTCTCATCACACATACAATAATAATGGCCACAGGTTAGATCCGCCCACTAGACTCCTAAACCCACAACAAACTGAAATGATAAATTCTACTGAAGGAAGATTCATTTATGTTCCTGCTTGTTCTGGGCTTAGGAGGCCACTGGGCAGACTCCTCACTGGTTTACAGCTATCCCTATATGTGTACACATACAGGAATGGTCAAGCAGACGAAGGCACTCTGTCCAGTAAGTGGTGCTCGTGATAGGAAGGAATCCAGGGCAGTATGGGCGGTGGGCGGAATCCCCCACCTCTGTATGACGCGGCTCCTGATGGTACATCCTCTTTAACAATCCGGTAAACAGATCACCGTTCTCAGCCAAAGAAGACACAATAGACAGCTAGTTAAAGCGCTCAATGCAGTGAAATCCTAGCTGCATTGCTCCCTGGGAAACATCAATATGCAAAAAGGTCTGTGGATGGATACCTGGCTTTAGGATTTCCCTGCTCATATTGTTAGACACGTATCTGAGTTGGATATTGACTTAAGGGACCACCTAATGGTGGTTTTGGTGGTCTCCGTACAGGAGCCATCCCTTTGCTAGGTCCTTCCCTGGAGGGATATCTGGCTACCTTATTAAAGGAGAAGTCCAGCCGTAGCCAACTGCTAACAGCCGACAGGGTAAGAGGAGAGAACAATATACAGAGATTGCTTACCTCTCCCCATGCCCGCGACGTGCCACTGGACCGGCCTTGGAACCCCTACCGGAGGGCACCCCCCCCCCCCAAGTTGTGATGTCACGACTCAAGGGAAAATGCCACTCCAGGCCAATTGGTGACCGGAGTAGTGTACGACCCCACTTACTGATGGGCTGAGCAGCCAGTCCATCAATCGGGTCGCGACGTCAGTAGCTCAGGATATCCCGTGGGGGTCCCAGAGCTGCCATCCATCGCTGCACATCCACGAGGAGAGTTAACATTGTTTGTTCCGTTCCTCCGTGCCCTGATGTTTCTTAAAAAAAAAAAAATATATGTTGGCACCGGACTTCTCCTCTAATAAAAATCAAGGTGAATTTTACAAGGATAGATGGAATTCTGTAGACTGTATGAGTACGACCGCTCCAGGAATCAATACCATTTTATAGAGCTCCAGAAATATCCAGAGGAGTCAACCCTGAAGTCTGTGTAATACTACATGGTGCCTATTCCTTGCAAGGACCACTCCTTGCTACTGGGTTACAGAGGGGCAGGTGCCGGGGCCCCCCTCTAGGATATCCACATGTCCTAATTCTCCCAATGACATCAGCTCTTCCATCTTATCGATGGTTGCTCTATGCGTCTACATGTTGTGCTTTTCATTACAATCACTAGGCAGCATCGGGATTATATTGGTAACTGATGTGTGTAAACCAGATGTACAAGACTGCAGGAGGGTTTTTAAGGACCCATTCATATTGATAATAAATACAGGTGTGATCGTAGCGCTGTATGCTGCCCCCCTCTCCTGTGTAGGACCCTGCCCCCCTTTTTTTTTTTTTTTTTTTCAAATCAACTGGTGCTAAAAAGTGCCAGAGATTTGTAATTTACTTCTATAAAAAAAAAAAAATCTGAAATCTTCCAGTACTTATCAGCTGCTGTATGTCCTGCAGGAAGTGGTGTATTCTTTCCAGTCTCACACAGTGCTCTCTGCTGCCACCTCTGTCCATGTCAGGAACTGTCCAGAGCAGCAGCAAATCCCCACAGAAAACCTCTGCTGCTCTCCAGACTGAAAAGAATACACCCCTTCCTGCGGGACATACAGCAGCTGATAATATAAGTAAATTACAACTCTCTGGCACCAGTTAATTTGAAAGAAAAACTTTTTGGGTGAGCTACCCCTTTAAATCTTCTCCTTGTTTGAATGTTATTTGTGTCCACATGACATCTGTATCCAATGTGTGATAATGCCTAAGGGACCGGCTTCTGGTAGCTGTATTGTTTCTAGGTTTCTTTGTCACCAGTAAATGTTTATTTTTCTAGCAATGTTACACTTGCATAATGATCGGAATATTCCATACAAATATCACTATTGTTCTTCCATTACATTTTGTTTTGTAAACATTTTCCCTAATGAAACTTTTGCCTTAAAGGAGAAGTCCATTGTTGGATTTTTTTTTTTTTCAAAAGAGACAGAAAGGAGGTGGATGAACATAAGAACATGCATCTACCTCCCGGGTCCCCTGTCCACTTCCTGGTCTGAGCAGGACCCAGGTTGTGATGTGTCAGCCCTGCTCAGCCAGTCAGCGGCCAAGGTGGGGTCCCGTCTCGTCCGCTGACTGGCTGAGCGGGGCTGACCAGTCACAACCCAAAATCCTGCTCAGACCAGGAAGCGAAGCAGGGGAAAGCGGACCCCAGCACTGGAGCCAGAGAGGAGGTTGATGAACATAAGAACATGCACCTACCTCCCCGGCTCCAATGCAGGGGACCACTGCCCGCTGCTCTGGTAGTCGGTCCCCGAACCGCTATCTGGTATGAGCGGGAACCTGGGTTGTGACGTGTCAGCCCCACTCAGCCAGTCAGTGGCCAAGGCGGGACCCTGCACAGACCAGGAAGCAGCTAGGGGCCAGGTACCGGAGAGGGGGGGAAAAAAAAATGTCCGACACTGGACTTCGCCTTTAATGAAAGCTGTAAAGATGAAGCCCTGACACAGCGAGGTCCCACTCGGAGCAAACATTTCTGGTTGCCTTAGGTGACCCTTCATCCTTGGAAACTTTACTCTACCATGCCAAGACAGTGGGATCCAAAAGCAACAAGAGTTCAACTACAGCCCTAGAGTCAGCTGTAAATCCTGTACACGAGAGCCCGCGCCTCCTTCCAGCTGGATTTCTACACCAGTTTTTTGTGGAATTCCACAAGAGAAAAAAAAAAAAAATTATCACACGGGCAGAATATAAAACACAGGCCTCGTGTAGTCATATGTGGTCGGCCATGTTTGCAGATCACAGGGTGTGAAACCGCAGCGCCCAGACTATAATGATAGCTTGTCTATCTCTACATAGGAGATCCCTGTACCAGACATGCCAGGCTTATGACACCATCTTACCCTGTGCATTCTGTAAGTAAAAATACCGCCATATCCTGGAAACATCCTCTTCTGCCATGCTGTAAGAAGTCTATTCAGCTTTCCAACAGCATTTGTGCAAGCGTGATCAGTGCGGTCCCCCACCATGTATACTGTTCCCCAAGTACCCCTTGTGAATGGAGCGAGAGTATGCTCACCTGGTCACTGCTGTGGGACTGAGGGAACTCCCACTTCAGCTCTGAAGTAGAACACCTACCATTCTTCTTATCGGTGGGAGTTCTGGTGGTCGGGATCCTTCAATCCTCCAGCCATCCAGTGCAATTGCTATGGCGGCGCTCCATATTTTTCTTTCCTTGTGGCCGGCACATGATGGCTACAGCAAATCGGTGGCCTCGGAGATCATATGCCATAGTACTGGCATCACCATTCGGCAATGGAAGCCGTGATGCCAGTAGTACTTTACTTAGGGTAGCTTCACACACAATGTATCTGCAGAAGATTTCTCGTTGCGAATTCGCCAGGAGACGCTGGGAGGCCCCGAAGCTAGCAGGAGCGGGGAGCAGGGACCCAGTACAGTATCTTCCCGGGCCACAGGGGGTTAATGGAGCAGATTTGGACATACTAACAGAGGGGTGACAATCCTGCTACAAGTATGTCAGCCCATTGAAGTGAATAGGCAAGTACCCGCAGCGGATCTCGCTGTAAATTTGCAGTGAGAAACCCGCTGCAGACCTGTTGTGTGCAAAGCTACCCTAAGACCATATGCAGACTACATATGAGACTGCCAGTCTCTGAAATGATCATCCCGGCCTGTACTGCAGAACCGGCTGAATGATCTTAGGGACCGCAGAGTTCTGATGCGGGTGCATAGGTGCATGCCCGCATCAGAACTCCCCACTGCACACTATGGAGTGTGCGGCCGGAGCCGCTCGCTCCATAGTGTGCACTGACTGGGTTTTCTGTAGTTGCTATTCACTGAATAGCGGCCGCAGAAAACTGACGTCAGTTTTCTACAGCGCCGCAAGAGATCCTGGCCAGAGTGCATACTATGTGTATATGCTCCAGCCGGGATTCCATAGAAGGCAAAGCAACATATATTTTTGTAAAAAGTACGGCTGTTGTTTCCGATTGCAACGGCCGTACTTTTACGAAAATATACGTTGTGTGAACATAGCCTATAGGTGCATAACACATCTGAAGCATGTTGGCATAGGTTGTACCCATGTATTGCAGGACTTCCTAGGGCTGCATCCAGCTTCAGCAGCCACCACTAATCAAATGCCGCACGCTCGGGTTTAGACAAACCTGGACGTGCTTGAAGTTTGCTCAACTGTGGTCTACACTAAGGGTATAAACACACACACACACACACACACACACACCGTATATGTAGTGTATTTACTTCTGCGATACGCAGCACATACGCAGCAGATTAGATCTAAATAACTGAACACAGCATCAAGTCTTCACCATCAAATCTGCTGCGTATCTGCTGCATATACGGTATGTGTGTTTGTACCCTACATCACTGGGGGAAAGTTCGAAGTTTGATACACTCCAAGCTTCTTGAAGAACCTGGATCTGTGATTGCTGCCCCCCCCCCCCCTCACCTGTATAACCAATCCCTGCTAACAGGAGAACATATCCTGAGAATGGAGTAGCACATGCATGCGGGAGCCGCCAAAGGCTCAGGAGACACGGTCATGGCCAAACCCCTTTAAAGGAACCCCCCTTCCATATAGCAATGGCAGAAGCACCTTCAGTAGCTATGACACATGCGGAGCAGATTTTGGATTTTCCTGTCCTCCATATACAAGTGTATAACATATGGGATGACCACAGCTCCAGAAACTCCCAAACTGGATTATTCCTGCGGTTGTAAATTCCAGTCATTTTGGCAAGTGGTTTACATTAATTTATATAAGCGTAAAAGAGTGAAATGCATCAGAGGTTAGCGGCGGGCTGTGCAAGAAGAGGACAAGAGCCAGAGGAAATATTTACAGGTCCCCGGCGTCTTGTATGGAGGACACACATACTGTATAGCGTGAAGCTAAGCCCAGATATATGTATGGAGAACACACATGCTGTACAGTATGAAGCCTAACCTAGACGTGGTGTGTGTGTGTGTGTGTAAATATATCTCTATCACACAAACACACACACACACACGTACGAAACACATGCTGCACATTGTGATGCTAAACTCAGGGCTATGTATGTGTATATTGTGAAGCTAAACCTAGATGGATGGATGTGAAGCTGAACCCAGGGCTATATATTTTAGGACACATGCTGTACATTGTGAAGCTAAACCTAGATGTATGTATGTATAGCTGAACCCAGGGCCATGTATGTATGTATGTATGTAAAGCTGAACCCAAGGCCATGTATGTATGTATGTATGTATGTATGTATGTATGTATGTATGTATGTACTGTATGTAAAGCTGAACCCAGGGCCATGTATGTATGTATGTATGTATGTATGTATGTATGTATGTATGTATGTATTTAAAGCTGAACCCAGGGCCATGTATGTATGTATGTATGTATGTATGTATGTATGTATGTATGTAAAGCTGAACCCAAGGCCATGTATGTATGTATGTATGTATGTATGTATGTATGTATGTATGTATGTACTGTATGTAAAGCTGAACCCAGGGCCATGTATGTATGTATGTATGTATGTATGTATGTGAAGCTGAACCCAGGGCCATGTATGTATGTATGTATGTATGTATGTATGTATGTATGTATGTATGTATGTGAAGCTGAACCCAGGGCCATGTATGTATGTATGTATGTATGTATGTATGTATGTATGTGTGAAGCTGAACCCAGGGCCATGTATGTATGTATGTATGTATGTATGTATGTATGTATGTATGTATGTGAAGCTGAACCCAGGGCTAGCTATGTATGTATGTATTTATGTATGTGAAGCTGAACCCAGGGCTAGCTATGTATGTATGTATGTATGTATGTATGTGAAGCTGAACCCAGGGCCATGTATGTATGGAGGCATCTGCACTGCAACAGGGTGATACGTATGAAAAGCGTAACCATACTTAATAGGGAATCACACTAATCCCTGTATAATAATAATTTTTATAGCGCCAACAGATTCCGCAGCACTTTACAATTCTGGTGGTACATAAGTAGACACAAAGCAGTCATTACCGAGATATACATATCATTATCCATACATGAGGAGTGAGGGCCCTGCGTGCATGCATTGTATACTGGAAATACCCACAGAAGTATACAATGCATGAAGAGAGCTGTGGAAATGAGTCGGTTTAATATATGACTGGTGCGATCCTCCTATAGGCAGGTTATTTCCATTAATCTCTCTCCGGGTATAATGCTATTTATGGGGAGAGATGCCGCTCTGTTCTTCTGGCGGGGAGCAAACCTCCGAGGATTGCAGAGTCTATAATGTCAGATTAAGACCAGACAAGTCTGGAAATTTCAAGGCAATCCCAAAGTGAATTTATTCTGCAAGATATTAAACGCCCAGACGCCTGATAACAAGCAATGAAGGATGACCCTGTGCTTCAATACTGATCACAGCCCTACTCATATGCTTTGCTAACATGGAGAAACCCTTTAAAGAAGCATATACTGTAGGTTAGAAAAATTATGATGAAGACGTATGTGCACAGACAGGCACAGATAGAGAAGCACCGCTTGTGGCAGTGGCGTCAAACTACAGTCCCCATCATGCCTGGACAGCTAATGCTTTAGCTGTCAGAGACATGATGGGAATTGTAGTTCTGCAACAGCTGTAGGGCCACGGTTTGACACCTGTAGGTTATGGCAGTACCATATAGCAGGAGAACGGAACCTTGGCTCTCCAGCTGTGGCAAAACTATAACTCCCATCATGCCTGGACAGCCAAAGCTTTAGCTTAGAAATATGTAAAGAACACCAAGCAATATAGTCTATCAACTACCATCAGTTACGTGATAGGAAGCTTTAATAGGAGGGGGACGATCAATTACAGGACAATTATCACAGGGCAGACATTGCTGACGCTGCGTACAGCCGGTTCCTTCATGTCATTATGTATGCAAATCAAATAGTGTAAATGATTATTAATACTGTGCTGTATACTAGGGCAGATACACACAGGCTGCTCTTGTGCCATTTGTGCTGCACATTACAAAAAAAAAAAAAATATTACACACAATATATATATATATATATATATATATATATATATATATATATATATATATATATATATATATATATATATACACACACGCATATATACACACACACACAAACATCTGATTTGCAAAAGCAACACAGGACTTCGGCCTTTCCAAGGCAACTGCTGTTTTGCAACACTTCCGTATTTTCTTTTACTGATTAGAGTCAGATACTAAAACTTGTTCTTTTTTTCTAATCTGTTTGTATTTTCTGACTGCAGTTTTTTTTATTTCACTGTTTATAAATTGTTATGGGGGCGGCCATATTGCCTGAACTGTTCTTAACAGAATTTAGTGATGTGCTTTACAGTAAGACTCATGGACATAGATGACAATAGACAGACTCTGTCCCCTTGAGATGAGTGTGAAACATTACTGAGCGCACTGTGACCTGTGAGGAGGTCATTCCACAGGGAGTTGCTATCGTCTCCTCTATCTACTGGTGTCACATGACGCTGCAATGCTGTACAGATCACTTTACAGCAGCCTCCTCTTATCACCACAGACACAACAGAAAGTCTCAGCTTAGTATTAGCCTTAGTGGTGAGAATGAAAACTGCAAGATATTAGGATTATTTTATAATAGAGAGAGAAATGGAAAAATAGAAAAAGCTCACCAAAAATTCTAAAAAAAACAAAAATACACTCACCGGCCACTTTATTAGGTACACCTGTCCAACTGCACCTTACCACTTAATTTCTAATTAGCCAATCACATGGCGGCAACTCAGTGCATTTAGGCATGTAGACATGGTAAAGACAATCTCCTGCAGTTCAAACCGAGCATCAGTATGGGGAAGAAAGGAGATTTGAGTGCCTTTGAACGTGGCATGGTTGTTGGTGCCAGAAGGGCTGGTCTGAGTATTTCAGAAACTGCTGATCTACTGGGATTTTCACGCACAACCATCTCTAGGGTTTACAGAGAATGGTCCGAAAAAGAAAAAAAACATCCAGTGAGCGGCAGTTCTGTGGGCGGAAATGCCTTGTTGATGCCAGAGGTCAGAGGAGAATGGGCAGACTGGTTCGAGCTGATAGAAAGGCAACAGTGACTCAAATAGCCAACCGTTACAACCAAGGTAGGCAGAAGAGCATCTCTGAACGCACAGTACGTCCAACTTTGAGGCAGATGGGCTACAGCAGCAGAAGACCACACCGGGTGCCACTCCTTTCAGCTAAGAACAGGAAACTGAGGCTACAATTTGCACAAGCTCATCGAAATTGGATAGTAGAAGATTGGAAAAACGTTGCCTGGTCTGATGAGTCTCGATTTCTGCTGCGACATTCGGATGGTAGGGTCAGAATTTGGCGTCAACAACATGAAAGCATGGATCCATCCTGCCTTGTATTAACGGTTCAGGCTGGTGGTGGTGGTGTCATGGTGTGGGGAATATTTTCTTGGCACTCTTTGGGCCCCTTGGTACCAATTGAGCATCGTTGCAACGCCACAGCCTACCCGAGTATTGTTGCTGACCATGTCCATCCCTTTATGACCACAATGTACCCAACATCTGATGGCTACTTTCAGCAGGATAATGCGCCATGTCATAAAGCTAGAATCATCTCAGACTGGTTTCTTGAACATGACAATGAGGTCACTGTACTCCAATGGCCTCCACAGTCACCAGATCTCAATCCAATAGAGCATCTTTGGGATGTGGTGGAACGGGAGATTCGCATCATGGATGTGCAGCCGACAAATCTGCGGCAACTGTGTGATGTCATCATGTCAATATGGACCAAAATCTCTGAGGAAGCTTCCAGCACCTTGTTGTATCTATGCCACCAAGAATTGAGGCAGTTCTGAAGGCAAAAGGGGGTCCAACCCATTACTAGCATGGTGTACCTAATAAACTGGCCGGTGAGTGTACGTCTAACATAAAAACATTATATAAACAGAAGTAATTTTCTGATGACAGATTCCCTTTAACTTCAAAGAAAAAAGAAAAAAAAAAATGAAAATGTACTCAGTTCACGTCGTTTTTTATATATATATTTTTTTATTTTATATATTAAATTTTTTTTTTTTTAAGCCATAAACAGCCAAAAAAAAATAAATAAAGTGCCTTTTCAATGACTTCTAGATTAATGATTCTAGTTTTTCTCCCATCATTTTTTCCTTTCTCTTCTCCATAGCCCCCCCACTAGCGGACCCAAACATCGGATCATTTGTTTACTCCACAATACAGTGCAGGAGGTAACACATCGGAGTGTAATCTGCCTGTCGGTGAGCTGGCAGGACCTAACAGGAAGACACAGATGACACAACCTGGGGACATTAGGCCCTCCAGCTGCAACAGGAACAAATCCGCACCCCCAGTTATCATAAAAGGATGGTGGCGATGGGTTACAGAGCAAACACCCCTTCCCTTACAAACCATTCAATTCAGTCGACTGAGCAGCAGGGATAAGACGCTAGCAGACAGCTCAGGTGGTGGCTTATCTCCCTTAAGAACATAAGCATTGGGTGTCGAAACAACATACATAGATAGCAAACAACCAAACCTCAATGTAAAGGGATTAGCCAGGATTAAAATAAATAACACATAGTGGATTTCTTTCAAAAACAGCACCACCCCTGGTTGTGAGTGGTATTACAACTCAGCTCTATTCACTTAAAGGGATTGTGTCATCAGAAAAATGACTTATTGTACAAATAACATTTTCATGTTAAACATATTTTGTAAGAATTTTTGGCGACTTTTTTTAATTTTAGGTTTTTTCTGTCTAGATTATAAAATAATCCTGAGATCTTGCAGTTCTCATTCTCACCACTTGGGCTAAAATTAAGATGAGACTTCTTGTTGTGTCTGTAGTAAAAAGAGGAGGCTGCTGTAAAGTGATCTGTACAGCATTGCAGCGTCATGTGACACCAGTAGATAGAGGAGAGGATAGCTGCTCTCTGTGGAACAACCTTTTTACAGGTCACAGAGCGTGCTCAGTAATGTTTCACATTCATCTCAAGGGGACAGAGTCTGTCTGTTGTCATCTATCTCCATGAGGCTTGCTGTAAAGCATGTCACTAAATGCTATTAAGAACAGCATAGACAATATGGCCACCCCCATATTGATGTACAAAAAGTGAAAAAAAAATTAAAAAAAAACTACAGTCAGAAAATAGAAACAGATTAGAGTAAAAAAAATATTTTTGTATCTGACTCAAATCAGAAAAAAAATGTAGGTGACATATTCCCTTTAAATGGAATGGAGCTGTGAAACCAAATATAAGGGTAATGCTTGCAATCCCTCATAACCCCTTTAATTCTTCATGCTTTCTCCCACTGGCAATAAATAATTCTCACTAGAGATGAGCGTACCTGGAGCATGCTCAAGTCGATCCGAGCCCAAACATTCGGCATTTGATTAGCGGTGGCTGCTGAACTTGGATAAAGCCCTAAGGCTATGTGGAAATCATGGATATAGTCATTGGCTGTATCCATGTTTTCCAGACAACCTTGGAGTTTTATCCAACTTCAGCAGCCACCGCTAATCAAATGCCGAACGTTCGGGTCGATTCGAACCCGAACCCGGTTCGCTCATCTCTAATTCTCACCTTTTTTCTAGCACCAGCGCCTCTTGAGGAGATATCAGGTATTGCTTTTTGTTTTGTTCTTAAATTGGGTTGCCAGTTTTTTTTTATTTATTTATTTATTTATTTTTTTTGGGGGGGGGGTTGTTTTTTTGGAAGCAGGGGAGCATAACTCTGTTTTAGGCATATACAATAATATTCTCTATAGATTTACAGTATTCAGCATTGGGCATTGCCGTTTTCTACACGGTGAAGAAGAGGTCACATCTAGGTGAGAAGTTGGGGCCTTGTACATATGAAATGTGTGATTCTTCCAATATAAGTAACTACCTAATGATGCTGCGACAGAGCCAGGGAGACAATGGGGATGGGAATTACATTAAAAGGACTTCTTGTTTTTATACTGGAAGGAATGTCTCATCTGATGCCCGGAATTCAGGAAGTCTAATTGGAGAGAGAAAGAAAGGGAGCGCTATCGGCGTGTGCTCTCACATGTCTCCATCATAAGACCCTCACACACAGCCGGGGGCGGCAGCCCTATATGCTCCAAGAGTAATAACCCAAATACTTTGCTGAGAAGACGGAAAAACATTGGAGCACAAACATCCAGCAGAATCCAGGTCTGTACAGGACTACTGCAGCACCGCACAATGTATACCATACCGCCATCTCTTATATCCCTTTCCGCCAACAATCCCATTTACTAACATAACATCTGGCTGCTGCCGCCATAGGGGTCCGATGCCGCCATAGAGCTCCGCTGCCAGGAAGCCAATGAACCCCAAAAGCACAGAACTACACTGGTAACATTCAACAGAACAGGAATCAATGCAATTCTTATAACTACTGAGGCTATAAAACTTTCCAAATACGTTTATTTATTTTTATATCTTGTTCTCTCCACCCATTAGTGGCGTCTTTCTAGATCTTCTTCATTGTTCTTAGCTGCGGACACTGGCTTATTACCACGATCAGAAATATCACCTTAGTTCCCCATGGCCGCCCCCTTGGATAGCAAAAAACTGCACGAACTGATTGAGAACAAAAAAAACAACTTAAAAAAGCCTCATGTAACGTACACTACTGCAATGTACAGGAAAGTATTTGCATAGTCTCTGCTTATATCTGTACGACTGATGCAAATTGTTCAAACCCTGACATCCTATTTATGGAGGACAGGACCGCTCTTCCCATGTCTATGGTAGGACATATGCATCCCCGATAATATAACTATTCTGGGACATCTCTCCTCAGTCCTCTGCACTGGGCCCTTCTCCAGTTATTTCTCCTAGAAATTTAAATAAATTGACAATTGGGAGTTACCATCTACCCGTCCCCCTCCAGTCGAAGCGGAGTTTCCCTGCAAAGTCCAATACTGTTAGCTTTCACTGGATAGTCCCAGACACGCCCACAACAGGTAACATCTCATTGGCTATTTACAAGTCCATAAGAAAAAGACTCGGGTGAGAGGCGGCGTCTCTAGAAGCGCGCATGCGCGTGAAACAGCTGTTACCTGATCCGGTGGGTGCCTGGTGTCCACGCTGAAGCCCAGTAACTTTTGTGCACGCTAAAAGATTAAATTAAATTAAAGAAGATCACATAAGCGGTGAGTGCCCTCATCTTTTTCTTATGGACTTGTGAAGCTTACATCTAATATCGTAGTGAGCACCAACCAGTGATCACCGTCTAATCTTTATTCATCGGTGGAGTCCATATATGTGGTAACCTAAGTTTAGCAGTGCCGGTAGCTACCTGTCTTTCCAAGTGCCATTGGCTATTTACTTATGCATTTCTAGTAAGAAAATCAGGGGAATGACACAACATAACACAAATATAGCTGCTAAAACAGTCACGTCCGGAGAGATAACCGATATCTGACCTGCTGATATGTCTCTATAGTGCATGGAAAGGGGAGGATAAAAGGTGAGGATTTTGCATGCAGCGTCCTTTTACTAGGCATTGCCCCCACTAGCCAGAATCCTACTCCATACTGATGAGGGGCAAATACCCCAAAACAGCTGTCTGTGGATGGAAACCTTGCTTGGGTGGTTACCTTCACTGGAGACATTTCTTGACTTGGTTGTTCTTTCCCGGAGGAAGATCTGGCTAGCTCACTAACGTCGAGACACGTGATGGTGTCTTTGCAGTGTTATTTAGTATCTTTGATTTCACAGGGGGAATGTTCTAGAATACACGGACGTCGAGACATGATGGTGTCTCCGCTGTGTTTTGGTTGATCTCCCTGGAGGTCAACCAGCGTCCTTTTGTATATTATTGAAAGTCCCACAGGCTTGCTTTGGAAGTTTATTGCAATGCAAGTCCATATGACTTTTGGCAACTCTGTACACCGCTTGTTACTGGAGTTTGAAGGGAACAGGCCATGACTAAGGGTGACCAGAGCGGACCCTGGTGTCTTCTCGCCACCCCACCCACCTTGATTGATAGGCTTCTGTTTAGGTATAGGGAAACATCTGCCAACCAAGGCTTGTAGAACATGCTACCACCAAATATAGCCACCACGATAGTGATGGCAGTTTCCCTTTAATATGGGGAATATTTACTACTACATGCAGCCGGCCATTAGCAGTGCCATGTAGTCTATATGAATGCTTAGAGAGCTACATTAACCCATCACACTACAACAGGATTTGTAAAGGTGGAAAGGATTAGCCAACACCATTTCCAGATCTGCCCACGTGTCTATTAAAAAGGTTAAAGAACTGCGTCTTCTAGGCCAGGATAGGATTACTTGAAATTACAAGACAAAGCCGAAGGCTACACATCTGTCGCATAGATGACAACGTTCCCTGCTCTACTTTCTATCAAGCGCAATTTTACCACGGAGACCTAGTGTGGCCAAATCACCATATGCATCAATATCTACAATGCACCTTAAGTGGCGGCAGATATGCACGTGACCGCCGATGCATCTGAGGACCTGAATTCACAAGGACATGGTGATCCGGCCTCCGTCAGAAGCAAAGTCAATCCAGATTAGGATCCATATGAAAGCGAGAGGCCTTTAGATTGTAGATTTTACTAAAAATAAGCAGCGGACCTGTAGAGAGTCCCCATGCATTAGATGCATCTGTGCTGCGGATTTGCATCCATATGCACTGCAAACTGAATCTGTTTTGGTGCATGGTTCAATTTTGCCAAAAGTTGCAGAATATTAGAACTGCAACAACTACGATGGGACTAGAGATGAGTGAACCTTGAGCATGCGCTGGTTTGTGGAAACACATGCATGTGGCATTTGGTTAACAGTGGCTGAAGAAGTTAGATGGAGCCCTAGGGGTGCCTGAAAAACATGTATACCGCCTATGGCCCATGACTGTAACCATGTTTTCCCAGACTCCCTAAGGCTGCATCCAACTTCTTCAGATGTCCTATGTTGGGATTTGGACAGACCCAAGTGTGCTCGAGGGTCGCTCATCTCTATTGGGGCCTAATGTCAGCAGAGAAGCCAATTGTATCTGTATCCCCCTGTTATACAAGTATGAGCTGTAGAAGGAAATCTATCCCCTTCGCTTTCTTCCTGTTTCATCATGTAGCACATTTATCAGCAATGTGCACAGTATATTGCTTTTATCACTAATAGCGAGCAGCTCTGATATAGCGCGATCAATAAAGGGTCAGCGGCTTCCCGCCTCTAATCCATTGCCTCATGGAGAAATCTATAAACGCCCTGTATGGATTTCATCACAAGGAAGGGAAGTAACGTAGCTGGCAGGTGCCGGGGGTAAAGGGGCATCCCGACCGTCTGATGGTAGAGAATAGGCCTGTGCCAACACAGCTCATCCACCTTATACACAGCTCATTTGCTGTATACACCTTATACACAGCTCATCCACCGTATACATACACAGCTCATCTGCCATATACACAGCTCATCCACAGCTCATCTGCCGTATACACAGCTCATCCACAGCTCATCTGCCGTATACATACACAGCTCATCGTCCGTATACACCTTATACACAGCTCATCTGCCGTATACATACAGCTCATCGTCCGTATACACCTTATACACAGCTTATTTGCTGTATACACCTTATACACAGCTCATCCACTGTATACATACACAGCTCATCTGCCGTATACACAGCTCATCTGCCGTATACACAGCTCATCCACAGCTCATCTGCCGTATACATACACAGCTCATCCACAGCTCATCTGCCGTATACATACGCAGCTCATCGGCCGTATACACCTTATACACAGCTCATCTGCCGTATACACCTTATACACAGCTCATCGGCCGTATACACCTTATACACAGCTCATCGGCCGTATACACCTTATACACAGCTCATCTGCCGTATACATACACAGCTCATCGGCCGTATACACCTTATACACAGCTCATCTGCCGTATACACCTTATACACAGCTTATCAACCTTATACATACAAAGCTCATTTGCTGTATCCACCTTATACACAGCTCATCCGCCGTATACACAGCTCATCCACCGTATACATACACAGCTCAACCTGCCGTATACACCTTATACACAGCTTATCAACCTTATACATACACAGCTCATCTGCTGTATACAGCTTATACACAGCTCATCCGCCGTATACATACACAGCTCATCTGCCGTATACAGCTTATACTCAGCTCATCCACCTTGTACACAGCTCATCTGCAGTATACACCTTATACACAGCTCATCTGCTGTATACAGCTTATACTCAGCTTATCAACCTTATACATACACAGCTCATCTGCCGTATACAGCTTATACACAGCTCATCTGCCGTATACAGCTTATACACAGCTCATCTGCCGTATACAGCTTATACACAGCATCACTCACAATGATCACACATAAAAGAGACACAGATACCAGCAGACGTCACAGTAAAAGCAAAGTCCACCACAACCACATCACTCCTCAGTTCTATGGCAGTAACAGCAGCAATATTCCTCAGTACGTATATAGTCAGATAGTCAGAGCAGGATACACCCCGAGGCCCCGGGCACATGAGGGCAGTGATGGCAGCACACAGCCTGTATACAGACATTGTACAGTCACATGGAGAGACTTCCTGTATAGTGACCGAGCACAGCGCCATCATGGAGAAACACAGGGGGAGATCAAACATGGTGTAAAGTGAAACTGGCCCAGTTGCCCCTAGCAACCAATCAGATTCCACCTTTCATCCCTCACAGACTTTTTAGAAAATGAAAGGTGGAATCTGATTGGTTGCTAGGGGCAACTGAGCCAGTTTCACTTTACACCATGTTTGATAAATCTGTCAGTAGTTTATTTCAGTCGGGGGACCCCCTCCGATCATCAGATCAGCACTTCACACCTCCATCCCGCTGACTGCAGGAGGGGCCATCTCCACTGGAAATCTATGGAGACTCAGCAGGCCAGGGAGTGAAGCGCTTAGCTGCATGCTTCTCCCAACACATTCTAAAGATCGCTAGAGGTCTGAATGTTTAGGATTGTATTCCGTGGTAATAGACCCCAAACCAATAAAACCTTTGATGCACCATCTCCTAAATGACACTTTAGGGGCAGCAGAGTGGCATCTCCTGTAGTGACAGTGACAGCCGTACAGCTCCTCACACACCTGATCCTCGCTGATCTCACCCTAGGCGTGTCACATCACCATGCTTCCCGGCACTTACACCCTCACATTATCTGTTACAGAGAGCCCGATCTATTGTCACCTCTTACTGACTGTAACCAGGCTAAACTGAGAACATGTATACACGGCCCGTCCGTCCATTGTGGTGATGATGCTCCTGTGGATGACTCCGACCTGTATGAGGGAATTGTCCTACCCAGAGCCTCAGGAATTGTCCAGAGCAGGAGATTTGGGGATTTGTTGCTGCTCTGGACAGTTCCTGTCTTGGACAGATGTGGCAGCAGAGAGCACTGTGTCAGACTGGAAAGAATACACCACTTCCTACAGGACATACAGCAGCTGATAAGTACTGGAGGACTGGAGTTTTTTTTAAATAAAAGTAAATTAAAAATCTATATAACATTTTCTGAAATCAGTTGATTTCAAAGAGAGAAGGGGAAAATAAATAGCTGAAGTACCCCTTTAAGACAAGTAGCGGATGAACAATGAACTGAACATTTCAATTACATACAAATCTAGAACAATAAAAACATTCCAGCAATAACCACATAAACAAGGAGCCTCCGTGCCCTAAGGCAGCTGACTACTGAAGGGTTTACAGGCCCGCAGCCGATCAGCGGTGACATCACTTCCGGGTCCTACATGGAGACGTTACCTGCTGGGACACTGCAGGGGATTGTGGGAATATGGTGACATTGTACAGTAAAGGGAAACACGCTGATAACATACAGGAGAGATTTAGGGATCCTGCCCAGGAGAATAATATGCCTCCATTCTATAGGAAGCAGTAATAGGGCTGCTATAGGTCCATAGGCCTTATCCGTACCAAGGTGCCAATCCGTACCAATCTATGGAGCTGACAAAGAGGAGTACAACAAAGGGTGGTATTACACAGAGCGATAATCATTCGAAAAATCGTTAAATCGTTCGTATTTGAACGATAATCATTTAGTGTAATAGCAGACAACGATTAAACAACCAACAAGAAATCGGTCGTTTAATGGAATTTGAACCCATTTTTATTGTTGATCGTTCGCATGTATTAAGACGTCGTTCGGTCGTTCACAGTAGTGTTGAACGCAGTGGCGACATCAGGAGAAATGCAATAACAATCATAAGTAATGATCATTGTTCCGTGTAATTGGGTAAACGATTTCAGGTGGTTTGCCATAGCGCTCGTTTGAGTTCGTTTATTGGTAATCGTCAAAAAAAAAAAAAAAAAAAAAAAAAAAAAAAAAATCGCTTAGTGTAATAGTACCCAGAGACTCATTCCGACCCCTCTCCCTCTACCATCTCACACATAGTCCCCAGTCTGTAGATACGGGATACGTTATTTTAAAGTGTAGCTGTCATATACATTTTTCTTGCAGAAATCAATAGTACAAGTGATCTTAAACTCTGTAATAGGTTTTATTAGGCAAAAAGTCTCTTTTTGTACTCAAAAAGATGTTTTGCAGCCTACTCCCCCCCCCCCCCCCCATACATTACAGAGGAGCAAAGAGAGGACAGGTTTGCTGAGTCCATTATAACCTATGGAAGGGGCCGAGGGGGATGGGTGAGCAGGAAGAGGAAACTGGCAACTGAACAGTCTCAACACATAAAACGCTGGATTCACAGGTCAGAAAGGTCAGTGCAGGTCTGGGAGCTTGGTGAGGTAAGATAGCAGGATGTTGTATTGTGCAGAGCTGCCTTTTCTGCTCTCTGTGCTCACTCATCCCCCTCAGCCCCTCCCCCCTCCATAGACCATAATGGACACAGAAATCCTGCTTCTTCTGAAGTGAGGGGGGGGGGGGGGGGAAGAGAAAAACTGATTTTTGAGTACAGAAGGAAACTCTTTTGCTAAATAAAACCTTAAAATAAAATTGCTTGTACTATTGATACTTATTGATTTCCCTTAACTATATGGTTGCTGGCTATAACCACTGAGATATACTTGGTGTAACATTTAAAAAAAATAAATAAATAAATCTGCAAAGGTGTACAGCACAGTACAGTACGTAGCATTATAGATGAGGATGTTCTAGCAAACGTTCCTAGAATTGCTTCTATGCAAAACCACAATGTGGCTTTTATACAGCAAGAACTTTTTATGCAGAATAAAAACTTTTACAAACACTATAAAGGGGAGATACTGGCGCATGCCTGGCACTGTAAATACTGCACCTCTAACACTGGTCATGTACAGGTAGTGGTAATCGTCTGTGTACCTGTCCAATCACAAATCACAGCCTGATTATAATAAATATAAAATTATATATATAAATAAATATTTAAAGCAGATACCGGAATGTCGAGATATAGAAGAAACCAAGGGATTCTCTGGCATCACTGTCTCACTCGTCCATGGATTTAAAAAAAAAAAAAAAAAAAAAAAAAAAAAAAAAGAGGAAATCCAGGACACGTGCCAAGACTACTACTGTCGGGCATGACTCATAGCGCATTCATTTTACATCTTTAGCAGCTGAATTGGCTGCTATAGTACGTGTAATTAATGAACACATATAGTGACAGCTTGACATGATGGGAAAAAGACGCCATTCATGAATCAGCCTTTTTCACCACGCACGCGGCTCAATGCCCATCTCTACACAGTGTGCCCACAGATAGTGGTGGGCGATCAGCTGATCCCTGCAAGTCCGGCTCCTAAAGACGCCCATGGGTAGACGTGCCATATAGTCTATGTAAATTCAGCCATTTTTCTAATAAGTGGTTATTCACAAAATGTTTTCTTTTTTTTTTAAATAAACTGGTGCCAGAAAGTGCCAGAGATTTGTAATTTACTAGTATTAAAAAATCTCAAGTCTTCCAGTACTTAACAGCTGCTGTATGTCCTGCAGGAAGTGGTGTATTCTTTCCAGTCTGGTACAGTGCTCTCTGCTCAATGTCAGGAACTGTCCAGATCAGTAGCAAATCCCTATAGAAAACCTCACCTGTTCTCTAGACTGGTGAGAATACACCACTTCCTGCATGTCATACAGCAGCTGATAAGTACTGTAAGAGTCAAAGAATTTTAATAGAAGTAAATTACAAATCTTTGGCACTTTCTGGCAGCAGTTGGTTTGAAAGAGAAAAATAAATAATTGGTGAACAATCCCTTTAATGTGGAGTAAACGGGACTTTTGTGCACCAGTCCTGCTTCATCTGCAAAATGCTCCCCTACCTATGACCCCTCTCTCATTAATACGTAGGACCAATCCATCAGGATGTACCCTGGGTCCTGTCAGCTTCCCCATCAGGGTGGCCATTGTCCACGACAGATGGCACGTGCGAGCGGGGCCGTCCTGCTTGGCCGTGCCGCGGCTCTACTATAATGGGAAGATGTGAGAAATAATGGCAGGGGGTAGAGCACTCATCTGATGAGGCCTGTAACTGTGTGAATAGGCGATAACTCAGAGCAGCGACAGGGAAACGGCTGCAGACGAGGCCGCCCTGAGAACCAGTTTGGCAATACAGACGGGACTAAATGATTATTCCTGCCAGACAAGGACTCAGATTATATGTGAATAATTTAAGGCCATTCAATCGGCGAGGACACGGGGATGACGTGCAGCTCACAGGGAGCGCCCGGCACACAAGACCATCACACCGCTCCGCTCACTACTGCACTCACAGATCACAGCGAGGCCTAGCACGAGAGAAAGATAAAGGGGTTATCCAGCCCTACAAAAACATGGCCACTGTCTGTCAGAGACAGCACCGCTCTTGTCTCCAGGTCAGGTGCGGTTTGCAATTAACTTCCATTCACGTCAATGGAACGGAGTTACAAAACCTGCCCCCCCCCAACTGGAGACAAGAGCAGTGCTGTCTCTGGAAGAAAGCGGTCATGTTTATCTAACAATGCTAACATCAGGAATTCTCTGCTGCCGCAGTTCTGACAATGTTCGGGTCCCTACCTGGACAAGTGTCCAATACAACCAGTGATTGGCTGATCAGAAACTTCCTGTGAGTCAAGACAGGGCCTGAGCATGGTCAGAACAGCAGCACAGGTGAGCAGGTTCTTTTTTTCCTGACTTGACAACTCATATCAGCTGGTGCCATAAAGATATAAATTATGTAAATTATTCTGACTTAAACATTTCCAGTACTTATCAGTTGCTGTGTGTCCTGTAGGAAGTGATGTATTGTCTCCAGTCTGACACAGTGCTCTCTGCTGCCACCTCTGTCCATGTTAAGAACTGTCCAGAGCAGCAGCAAATCCCCATAGAAAACCTTTCCTGCTCTGGACAGTTCCTGACATGAACAGAAGTGGCAGCAGAGAGCACTGTGTCAGACTGGAGAGAATACACCACTTACTGCAGGACATACGCCAACTGATAAATACTGGAAGGATTGAGTTTTTTTTTTTTAAGTAGTAATATACAAATCTGTATAACTTTTTTTGTCCTCCGGAGTACCCCTTTAAGAGAGAGTTAAAAAATACAAGGGTATGCCCATTTTATAAAGTCATATCACAAATATATGTCACTAATTTATAGTCTATGGAGTGTGTGTGTGTGTGTGTGTGTGTGTGTCAGAAATCCCCGCCATGATAGTAGCCAGAAGATTTCCTGCTCTATAACCGTATCAGACGAGGAATTTCTCAGCAATGAAGTCACTTCAATAAAGTGAAAACATTCACATGGAAATATACGACCATGTAAAAAGGTTAAGACATATGTGAAAGAATAGACGGCAAGTAAAGTGATGGGTACCCCGGGCCCCTACATACCAGGCATGCCTGATAATCACAACTTCACGCCCAACACACAAAAACTCCCCATCTACCCATAGGGGGGAAAGCGTACGAGACCGGGGGGGGGAGGGGGGGGGGATTTCTGGTCCATATCATGGTGAATGTGAGGACAGGTTTACACTGCAGTTTTTGTGCATTGTTATTGCATTTTGCAAGTCGTCGATTGCAAATTAAAAAAAGGAAAAAAAAAAAATGCAGAATGTGAAACCAGCCAAAAGATAGCAATGCACAGAAGGAAGAAAGGACGGATGGTTTTAGTTGTTTTTTAAATTTCTTTCAACTCAACTGGTGTCAGAAAGTGACAGAGATTTGTAATTTACTTCTATTAAAAATTTCAAGCCTTCCAGTACTTATCAGGTGTTGTGTGTCCTGCAGGAAGTGGCGTATTCTTTCCAGTCTGGTACAGTGCTCTCTGCTGCCACCTCTGTCCATGGCAGGAACTGTCCAGGGCAGCAGCATATCCCCATAGAAAACCTCTCCTGGAGGACATACAGCAGCTGATAAGTACTGGATGACTTGAGATTTTTGAAAATGAAAAACTTTGAGATGATTTGAAAAAAAAAAATATATATAAAAAAAAATTGTGAATTAACCCTTTAATAAGATATTTATGGAAGTTCAATACCTTCTATTTCAGCCATCTTTTCCATACATTAGATTTCAGGCCATATTACACTGGCTATCACATTATCCATGACCTACAAGGGTGACAGATGGCGACTGATGGCCGCGTCTGAGTTCTCCTTATAGTCATTGTAAAAGCCCTTATACCAAATGACAGATCTCCATATCCATGTCTACCCGGTATACACTATATACTACATAAACACCAGTACAGAATATCATGGCTGCCATTATTGGTTGGTGGTTACACAGTATGGGAGAAATTTATCAAGGGTTATGTGCTTATTTTTCGGTGAATATTTGGATTTTTTGACCATTTTCCATTTTTGGTCTAAGTTCTATGTATGAACCAGTATTTGATGGGTAAATATTTTTTAGATGCAACTTTTTTTATTTCTTTTTTTTTTTTTTAATCTTCCCTTTTGAGTCTTTACCCCCCCCCCCCCCTCATAATCCAGGATTTGCAGCCAATTTATTATCTCTGCCTCTGTTCAGTACCAGGTAAGCAATCTTTTTACTTTCTGCCACTTTACTTACTATGCAGTGCTACATTTTAATAAATCAGTAACAAGATACTGGAACACAAAATACACCAATCCTCATTAGAAGAGTCACACAAATTAGATTTTTTTTTTTTTTTTAGGGAATCTGTCACTAGGTTTATTCCGCCTTTAATGAGGGCAGCATAAATAGTGACAGAAATGCTGAACAGATCGGTGTGTTACTTACATCATTCTGTTCAGCCGTTCTCCTAATATGCAGGAGAATGGGATTCCAGCCACACCCCTCCCCCCCGCCCTCCAGCTGCTGATTGACAGTTGACTGTCTATACACAGCATGGATAGATAACTGCCAATTAGCAGCTGGTGGACGGAGTTTTCTGCTTCTCATGAATATCCAGGACTACTGAGCTCATGCACATAATGGAGAGGACTACTTATTGTCCATGTTATTCAGGAGGAGATCTCTGGATCAGCTGCACAGAACAATTTAAGTGATACATCATTCCGCTCAGCTTCTCTGTCACTAGTTTATCCTACCCTGAGATAGGACGCCATAATGCACTTTAGTAGATGTCACCGTATGAATTTTTTTTCACATTTGAGTTGCAGCCTTGGTGTTTATTTTCTTTTCTTTTTAGGATGTTAATACATTTTGTTTTTACCCCTCATTAGCGTCCGTCACCCGGTATCCGTTGTGGTAGAATGGCACTGTCTTCTTTATCATAAAAGTAAATGGGATTACACTGGAGAAAAAAAAATGGCAGGAGAAGTAGGATCAAGCGCACCATCTTAATGAACGATCATTGGATGAACTCATCCTACTAAAGGTACACTGACGTAATTCACTTAAGGGAAAAGCAGATTATCAGAGCGTCCTCCATTCAATTAATCAACAAACCATAGACGTGATCTGCAGAGTACTGATAGACTCCTCGAGGAGTCTATCTCTACTGCATTACAATACAGCAGGGATGGGGAACCTTCAGACCTCCAGCCATTGCAAAACGACAACTCCCATCATGCCTGGACGGCCGAAGGCCGTCCAGGCATGATGGGAATTGTCGTTTTGCAACAGTTGGAGTCCCCTTTAACCTACATCAAGTGATCCAGTACCATCCCATATAGGATTTTTTGCCTCCCACCCATTACTCTATAGGCTACAATGGGGTACGACACCAGACCAATGGACCCTCCGACATTTACCATCCCGTTTGGGTTCATCATAACACAACTTTTTTGGATCCTGCATGCGGCCCTGTGGCTCCACAGAAATTTTCACCTCCACATCAAACCCTTCTTGAGTTGTACTTGGAATTTTAACACAGCTCAAACTTTTCAGTTTCCATTGACTACTATGAGACAGGGAGGTAGGGGCGTCGGCACATACGACATCTGATATGGCGGCACACATAGGACACAGAAAATCAACCTTGTGGTCTAAAATGACAGCTGTCAGTTTAGGTTAAAAAAAAAAAAAAAAAAAAATCACTGATATTACATTACTGAGAACCTGGCCTTATATTAAAGGGGTATTCCGGTGAAAATAATTTTCTTTCAAATCAACGGAATTCAGAAAGTTACACAGATTTGTAATTTACTTTCTACAGAAAAATCTCATTTTCCAGTACTTATCAGCTGCTGTATGTTCTGCAGGAAGTGGTGTATTCTTTTCAGTCTCGCACAGTGCTCCTCTGCTGCCACCTCTGTCCATGTCAGGAACTGTACAGAGTAGTAGTAAATCCCCATAGAAAACCTCTCCTGCTCTGGACAGTTCCTGACATGGACAGAGGTGGCAGCAGAGAGCACTATGTCACACTGGAAATAATACACCACTTCCTGCAGGACATACAGTAGCTGGTAAGTACTGGAAGACTGAAGATTTTTAAACAGAAGTACATTACAAATCTATATACCTTTTTGAAACCAGTTGATTAAAAAAAAGAAGGTTTTTGTTGGAGTACCCCCTTTAAGCTGACACTTTCTATTGTATATAGTAAACTTTCCAAAGCTGTCTCCTCTTTATCATCACAGTGAAAAGTTACATCAGTATATAGATAAGATGAGATCAAGCCATTCACTGTAGATGATAGTCACAGCTTCCATTCTCCCCTCTTCCTGCACAGGTCACCGAGCATGCCTCGAAAATGCTCCCATAGTGTTGCTCCAGACTATTGTCTCCTTACGGACAAGTCCACGTGTCTGCCGTAAAGCATCTCTCAATATGCTGTTAAGAGAAGCAAACTTGCAACACAGCAGTTCAAACAAAAAAAAAAGTCCATCTTTTTGCTTGTACATCACAAGTCACATGCCCGCCACTGACCACCACACCAAATCACATGCAAGTCACTCCACCAAGACAATCTGCTGCGTGAGGTATACAGACTAGGCCTAAATGAAATAAAGAAGACTCCTGGCCCAAGATGAACGCTCTGAAGGCTTATACTTACAGCAAAGACTCCTCAAGAAAAAGACAGGTCTGCGATAGGAATCGGCCTGATTTACAGTGAAAACAGATGGCAGCAAGAAAAACAACAACAACATGTGCAAGTCGGTGGTACACAACCCCGTCCGGGTCTGTATCCACGTCCACAGCGCAAAGCTATCAAACCCTACCAATAAAGCCGGGATCCCGAAGTGCGCCAATCCATTTCCTACACATACTTGGTGGTCATGGTAATGCCAGCAAGTCAAAGGGCCGAAATGGGTCGAGTTATATCTCAGGCACTGTTATAATGGGCGTGTCTTCTACAAAGCGCCAAATCATCCGCCGCTGCTGCCTGCATAATACATTATCATTACGGAGCCAATGTATAAGGCCCTGGGACCGTACGCTCTCTGTCCCTCTATCTCAATTCCCGACTTCCTTTAGGAAAAGCATGGAGAGAAGTGCGTTTACTACTCATAAATTATGCACGCTTTCCCCCCCCCCCACCACCGGTGAAGTCCGCCACGGCGTACAGTATTATATAAGCAGCTGTGCGCCCAATGCAAATGAGGTTTTAAAAGGGTTGTTCACCAAACAAATTTTAAAAAATTGTTTCAAATCAATTAGTCTTCGCAAGTGCCAGAATTTTTTAGTTAACTTCTATTAAAAAATCTCCGGTCTTCCAGTACTTATCAGCTGCTGTATGTCCTGCAGGAAAGAGCGTATTCTCTCCAGTCTGCCACAGTGCTCTCTGCTGCCACCTCTGTCCATGTCAGGAACCGTCCAGAGCAGCAGCAAAGACATAGAAGCATAGAAGACATCTTCTGTGGAAAGAATAGAACACTTTCTGCAGGATATACAGCAGCTGATAAGTACTGGAAGACTGAAGATTTTTTTAATAGAATTAAATTACAAATCTCTGTCACTTTGACACCAGTTGATTAAAAAAAAAAAAAAAAAAAAAAAGAAAGAAAGAAAACATTTTTGGTGAACAATCCCTTTAAGCACGACCAGCGTTTTGGCATATCACGGTGCGGCACTATACGGCACATAATACAGTATGAGCTCAGACCATGCAGGAACTCCAGAACTCGATACATCAGGAAAGGCAACAGTGCTTTGTGCCGGTCTGTAACGCCAAGGGTTAAAGCCCGCTGTAGATGGATAAATTCAATGAGTGTTCTCTAATATAGGATGGTGTGGGTGCAAACCAGCGGACTGGCAGTGCCAGATGAATCATTGTATGGGAAGTCATTCATTCCCTGGCGAGCAGAGGAACAAAGCAAAGGGCTTCTGTATATATATATATAGTTTTTACTAAAGAGAACGCTCAGAGGAAACAAACTGTTTCTACAGAGTACAAAAATAACATGTTCCATTACATCGTGCACGAGCCGAGACAGGAGTGTGGATGCCACCCGGCAAGATGGATGCCACCCAATAACCAGACGATGGAGCCCACCAAGCCGCTCTGTTCTCTCTATCAGCCCGGATGACATCGGGTCCAACAAAAAGGGCAGAACGGCTGCATCATGTAATTACCTCTTACAAATGTCCCACCACTAAGGGCCCTATGACACGGGACGATTATCCTTCGGAAGCGATTATCGTTCGGTTGAATAGCAGTTAAGGATTAAACGACGAATGAGAAATCGTTGATCCCTTAATAAGACCTAGACCTATTTTTATCGTTGCTCGTTCGCATGGAAAAAGACATCATTCGGTGGGTCGCAGTAGCGACAAACGCAATAGCGTTTCATAAGTAATGATCCTCGTTCCGTGTAAATGGGTAAAGGATTTCAGGTCGTTCGCAATAGCGGCCGTTTGAGAGCGTTTATCGTAAACGATTATGCGAACGATAATCGTCCCGTGGAATAGGGCACTAAGACTGCTTGCTACCCGAGTGTACCTCCAATGTGTGCACCTGTTCACACTGGTTATATAGTATATGGAAGAAAGGAAGAAGAAGAAGAAGGAAGAAGAAGAAAAAGAAAGAAAAAGGAAGAAGAAGAAAAAGAAAGAAGGAAGAAAAAGGAAGAAGAGCTACTCAGGGAGTTAAAAGTGCTATGCAGTATATTGTCCAAAAGGACATTCAAAAACAAGATAAATGTAATATTGTGGAATTTAAAGGGGTATTCCAAGAAAAACTAACTAGTCCTCTATCCACAGGATAAGGGACAAGTAAGATCATGGGGGGTCTGACCTCTGGACCCCCCGATGATCTTCGTATGAGGGCCCCGATTTCTGTGTTAAGAATAGAGCCGCAGATACGGCAGGTGACCCTCGCCTCTATCCATTCCTATGGAACCACCGGAGAGAGCAGAGTACGTACTCTTACAGCTTACTTGGCTCTTTCCGACAGCTCCATAGGAATTAATAGAGTGGTGGGTCACATGCCGTACCTGCGGCTCTATTCATAACACAGAAACCGGGGCCCACATACGGAGATAGCCAGGGGGTTCGGAGGTCAGACCCCCGGTGATCTCTTACATGTCCTCTATCCTGTGGATAGGAAACAAGTTATTATAGTGCTTGAAGAATCCCTATATTATAATCCGTATTCTTCTTCTTCTTCCAGCCATTTTTCTGCGATTAATACAGCCCCAACGGCTTTGCGAACAGACTCCGTTCAAACTCCGTTTTGAAGCCCTCGGCGCTGACAGGTGTGCTATCTTTTTTTCGTTTCGATCAGATTTGAAGTTTTTAAGAAATTTACGTTTAAAGACCACTAATTTCCCATAGAAAATAATGGCCAATTGGAAATAATGGCCACACTCTAACCGCTAACAGCCAATCACAGCACATATGCAAATAGCTGAAATATAGCAGCCAATAGGAACTCTAAGGTCTCCTCAGGCAATGTATCACACAGTCACATGTCCACTATTTGCCAATAGAAGATGGAGAAGAAGAAAGGTCCTTAACGATTTTGTCCCACTGACATGAGTAAGATTGTCATGGTAACCGAGCAATGATCTTTACCATTATAAGGACTTAAGTCGCTCTTAAAGGGGTTATCCAGCGCTACAAAAACATGGCCACTTTCCCCCTACTGTTGTCTCCAGTTTGTGTGGGGTTTTGAAACTCAGTTCCATTGAAGTAAATGGGGCTTAATTGCAAACTGCACCTGAACTGGAGACAACAGTAGGGGGGAAAAGTGGCCATGTTTTTGTAGCACTGGATAACCCCTTTAAAGGGACGGGACCCAAGTCGCTCTTAAAGGGATGGGAACCACGGTTTAAGTTTCTCTCTTTTCAAGCACTATGGGGAAGAGTTATCAAACTGGTGTAAAAGTATAATTGTCTTAGTTGCCCCTAGCAACCAATCAGATTCCACCTTTCATTTTCCAAATGACCTGTGATGAATGAAAGGTGGAATCTGATTGGTTGCTAGGGGCAACTGAGACAACTCTATTATAAACCAGTTTGATAAATCTCCCCCTATGTATTTCCCTGGAAATGCAAATCTAGTTTTTTCTTGGAATACTCCTTTAATAACAATATTGCGGATACATTTAATAATTTAGACTAACAATATTGTTATTACATTCATCTTGTCTTAGTATGTTATTTTATGGTGCGTTCACACCTACAGGATCTGCAGCTGATTTTCTGCAGCAGATTTCATTTAAATAACTGAACACAGCATCAAATCTGCTGCAGATCCTGTAGGTGTGAACGCACCCTTAGGCAATATAATGCATAGTACTTTACTATCCCTGAGAGTCCTCCATACTCCTCTTCTTTGTGCATCACTGTATGTGTCTGCAGCGCCCAAGCCCCGGCCCAGCCGCAGCCTCATAGGGATGGACTGTAATACATGCAGAGAAAGGCCGCCATATTATTCTGCTAAACTGGCCAAGGGGTTCCTATAGGCGTCAGACATCAATAGCAGCAATGTCAGGGGGACCGCCACCTGTCTATATGTATATAGGGATGAGCCATGTTGGTTTGTATCATGTAGAACCCATAGTTCCCACCTGTCACCAGGGGAGTGTAACAGTGACTTATTCCCATCTCTCTCGGCCAAGTGTGTAAGTATAAGGAGGAGTCATAAGGAACCGCAATCGGAGAAACAAGCATTCAGCCATCAATGTTTAAAATAAAGTGTCCCTGTACCTTTAAAAAAAAATACTTTCCTGGTGCCAGAGATTTGTAATTTACTTCTTTTAAAAAAATCTACAGTCTTCCAGTACTTATCAGCTGCTGTATGTCCTGCAGAAAGTGGTGTATTCTTTCCAGTCTGACACGGTGCTCTCTGCTGCCACCTCTCTCTATGTCAGGAACTGTCTAGAGCAGCAGCAAATCCCCATAGAAAACCTCTCCTGCTCTGGACAGTTCCTGACATGGACAGAGGTGGCAGCAGAGAGCACTGTGTCAGACTGGAGAGAATACACCACTCCCTGCAGGACATAAAGCAGCTGATAAGTACCGGAAGACTTGAGATTTTTTTTTTTTTAAATAGAAGTAAATTATAAATCCCTGATCCATCACACAGTCATCTCTGCTATCCCCGCGTGTACAGACAGGCATCTGATTTCTGGAGGCGGCATATTTGATGTCACAATAAAGTCCTGCTGTGCGCTGCGAGCCTCAGGCCGCTGTCACACACCGGTCAGTATTTTGCATTGGGTATTTGTAAGCCAAAACTACCAGAGGATCCAATAAACAAAAAAGATGCAAATCTTCCCATTATACCTTTTATTTATAGTAGTTTTTAGCTTAAAGGGATTTTCAGGACAAAAATGCATTGATGATCTATTAGGTCATCACTATCTGCTCGATGGGAGGCCGACACCCAGCACCCCGCCAAGAGCCAAAGATGCAGATACAGTGAACAGAGCAGGAAGCAGACAGCGCCGTACATTATGTTGTGGTCGTGCTGGGTTACTGCAGCTCTGCTCCTATTGAAGTGAATGCGGTAATAACCCAGTATGACCACTACACAATCTATGGCGCTGTCTGCGTCCTGCTCTGTTCACTGTGTACGGCAACACCATGGCTCTGACTTTCCTTAGAAACAAGTCTTACTGACTGGGGGTCTGTGTGCAACCATACATAAACCTATATAGCAGGGGTAGGGAACCTTGGCTTTCCAGCTGTTGCAAAACTACAACTCCCATCATGCTAAAGCTTTGGCTTTCCAGGCATGATGGGAGTTGTAGTTTTGCAACAGCTGGAAAGCCAAGGTTCCCTACCACTGCCATATACCAACAACAAGTCCTATCATGTAAGCAGTGACCTCCAGCCTGAGGAAGACTACAACTCCCAGCCAGTGGCCGTCCGAGCACTCTGGGAATTGTAGTTTTATTACAGCTGGAGATCACTAATGTAGAGAAGGAGCAGTCATGCGTCGTCTCTTCTGCAGCCGCCAGTGCCAGGAAGCTGCAACCATCATGCAAATAAACTCATCTATGGAGATGTCAGGACCGTTCCCAATGACTTACAGCAGGACGCAACATGGCCGGGTGTGACATGGGTTACACTACAGGCAGACACTGACGGCCGACACATCACTCATATACACAGCTCCCTGTCTGTCTATGGAGCACCACAAGTCAGCCGAGCACCACTGCCCTGCCTCTACCCTCAATGCAGGGGAAACAGGGAAGCGCAGAGTGCTGTAACGCACAATGTACAGAAGCCCAGAGGAACCCGGCGGCCCCCCGCAGGGAAGCCCAGAGGAACCCGGCGGCCCCCCGCAGGGAAGCCCAGAGGAACCCGGCAGCCCCCCGCAGGGAAGCCCAGAGGACCTTGATGCACCCGCAGGGAGGAACCCGGTGCAACCACAGAGGATTTCAGTGCATCTTCAAGGAAGCACAGTGGCCACCAGCAGGGTGCCCTCCAGGGGCCACAGTGACGGGACAGCAGGGTGCCCTCCAGGGGCCACAGTGACGGGGCAGCAGGGTGCCCTCCAGGGGCCACAGTGACTGGGCACCAGGGTGCCCTCCAGGGGCCACAGTGACGGGGCAGCAGGGTGCCCTCCAGGGGCCACAGTGACGGGGCAGCAGGGTGCACACCAGGGGCCACAGTGACGGGGCAGCAGGGTGCACACCAGGGGCCACAGTGACGGGGCAGCAGGGTGCACCCCAGGGGCCACAGTGACGGGGCAGCAGGGTGCACCCCAGGGGCCACAGTGACGGGGCAGCAGGGTGCACCCCAGGGGCCACAGTGACGGGGCAGCAGGGTACACACCAGGGGCCACAGTGACGGGGCAGCAGGGTGCACACCAGGGGCCACAGTGACGGGGCAGCAGGGTACACACCAGGGACCACAGTGACAGGGCAGCAGGGTACACACCAGGGGCCACAGTGACGGGGCAGCAGGGTGCACACCAGGGGCCACAGTGACGGGGCAGCAGGGTACACACCAGGGGCCACAGTGACGGGGCAGCAGGGTGCACTCCAGGGACCACAGTGACGGGGCAGCAGGGTGCCCTCCAGGGGCCACAGTGACGGGGCAGCAGGGTGCACACCAGGGGCCACAGTGACGGGGCAGCAGGGTACACACCAGGGGCCACAGTGACGGGGCAGCAGGGTGCACACCAGGGGCCACAGTGACAGGGCAGCAGGGTGCACTCCAGGGGCCACAGTGACAGGGCAGCAGGGTGCACTCCAGGGGCCACAGTGACAGGGCAGCAGGGTACACACCAGGGGCCACAGTGACAGGGCAGCAGGGTACACACCAGGGGCCACAGTGACAGGGCAGCAGGGCGCCCTCCAGGGGCCACAGTGACAGGGCAGCAGGGTGCACTCCAGGGGCCACAGTGACGGGGCAGCAGGGTGCACACCAGGGGCCACAGTGACGGGGCAGCAGGGTGCCCTCCAGGGGCCACAGTGACGGGGCAGCAGGGTGCCCTCCAGGGGCCACAGTGACGGGGCAGCAGGGTGCCCTCCAGGGGCCACAGTGACGGGGCAGCAGGGTGCACACCAGGGGCCACAGTGACAGGGCAGCAGGGTACACACCAGGGGCCACAGTGACAGGGCAGCAGGGTACACACCAGGGGCCACAGTGACGGGGCAGCAGGGTGCACACCAGGGGCCACAGTGACGGGGCAGCAGGGTACACACCAGGGGCCACAGTGACAGGGCAGCAGGGTACACACCAGGGGCCACAGTGACAGGGCAGTCCTGTAACATGAAGGAAGGAAGCAAAGGATGGCGAGGAGACAGCAGCAGGAGCAGCAGCAGCTGAGGCGCATGCGCACTGAGGCGCCGGTAGACACTATAAGGCAGGAAGCTGGCAGTAGCAGACAATGGGAGAGAAGAGCGGAGCCTCATCCTCCTCATCACTCCCATCATCCTCCTCATCACTCACCGACACGCAGGGGCTGGAGGTCGTGCTGGGGGTGGGGGAGCGCTGCACCGTCACCAGAGCCATCTAGTAGCCGGAGAAGGAGCCGTGTAGAGGCGAGCGGGCTGTCATTATGATCCCATGGAAGGATGGAAGGAGACGGGTGACCCCGCCCGGGAGAACGATCCGGGGAGCTCCGGCGCCGACAATATCCCGTCCGCCCGCCGCCTATCCCCACACTGAGAGGAGAGGCAGCAGCGCTGTGTGTATGTCCCCAGCGCGCAGGCGCACACTGACAGCCGTCACTTGGCCACACCCGTTTAACCCCTTGGGCGCCGGAGCCCGGTGTTATTTCCCTGATATAATATCCGAGAACCCGCTCCGTCTCCGTCTCCCTGTGTTATAATGGTCGCCTTATAGTCTGGGATTGCGAGTGCTGCTTGATGCCCCCCGAAAATTAGAGGACGGGGCTGAGCGGCCGGCAAGGAAAGGGTGCTTAACCCCTGCGGTGCTGCGGCCGTCCGCACAGCCGACTAGTGCTGCCAAGCTGAAGATGTCAGATCATTGTACAGTGTCCCCTGGGAATGGAGATGATGAGGAGACATCAGAGCTATAGATTATACAGTGTCTGAGTGGTGCTAATACAGAGACAGGCCCATGTCAGTGACAGATGGATAGGAGGGTGGCAAAACTACAACTCCCATCATGCCTGGACAGCCAAAGCTTTAGCTTTGGCTGTCCAGGCATGATGGGAGTTGTAGTTTTGTAACAGCTGGAGAGCCAAGGTTCCTTACCCCTGGTCTAGTCACTATCCATACATTATATATATATAAATAAATATATATATATATATATATATATATACACACACTCTCGCAACCGTATTTGTGTGCGTCCGTTGTCGTCCGTTTTTCCATTATAAAAAAAAAACTGATCAAAAAGCATCCTTTTTTATAATGTACGCTCAGGCTACATTCACACGTCCGTTGTTCTGTCCACAATTGCGGGCACACACAAAAAAAAAATTAACGGATCCGTAATACGGATGCTTTTGCGGATTGCAATGTACTGTCTGCAAATTTTATCCTCTCCCTAGACTTCTATTGGGGTGTCCGTTCCGTAATTACGGATTGTATTACAACATGTCGTTGTTGTTTTTTTGTCACAGATGGCGGATTCGCAAATTAACTGGATGTATGAACAACACCATTGAAAATAACGGGTCGTAATGGATTTCCTAAAAACGGATGAAAAATACTGACGTGTGAACGTAGCCTTAAATGTAGCTGACCTTATTTTTGTGTATGTAAAGAAAATACGGATGCGTTTTGATCCATTTTTTTTAATCATGGAAGTCAATGGAAAAATGCGCACAAATGCATCTGTTTTTCATCCGTTTTTTTTGCAAGAACGGATGAAAAAAACGGATTGCAAAAACGTAGTGTGGACCTAGACTGAAATGTAACAAAATAGCGTATATGGCTGGGTTCACACTGCGTTTTTGTAGTCCGTTCCACGTATCCGTTTTTAATTGGTTACTTTTAACGGACAGAAAACACTACACGATTCGATCGTTGTTTTTTTTTTTATGGAAGTCAATGGAAAACGGATCCAAACGCATGACACACAACTACATCGGTTTTTGCATCCGTTTTTTCTATAAAATGTATACGTTAAACGGATAGCAAAAACGCAGTGTGAACCCAGCCTAAGGGCCCTATTCCACGGGATGATTATCGTTCAGATAATCATTAACGATAAACAATTTCAAATGACCGCTATTGTGAACGACCTGAAATTGTTCGCCCAATTACATGGACCGATGATCGTTACTTATGATCGTTCTTGCGGTCGCGTTGTCGTCGCTATTGCGTTTGTCGCCACTGCGAATGATCGAACGACGTCTTATTCCATGCGAAGGAGCAACAATACAAACAGGTCCAGGTCTTATTAAGCGATCATCGATTTCTCGTTCGTCGTTTAATCGTTAATTGCTATTCAACTAAACGATTATTGCTTTGTTCCGAACGATATAACGATTATCTGAACGATAATCGTCCCTTGGAATAGGGCCCTAAGATTGGCCAAACTCACCAATGTAATCAGGGTTGGCTGGCCATCTAATGTATATAGCGCCCCCCTCCCCCGACTCTCTGACAGATGTAAGGAGAGAGAAGGATCAGGCATGTTGAATTTTATCGGCCTGATCATTTCACTCACTTGTGGCGTCTGGCAGCGGCTTTCCTCCACTCTCACTATTCATCCATGTGTTTGTATGGTGAAATAGGGAAAGAGCATTTTACATGGTACATCTTCTCCCATGTGTTCGACTTCACTTGCCAATTCCACAGAATTCATCAGGAAGAGGTGACGGATCTTTATAGGCAGACGTAATAATCTGGGTGATTGAACACAATCAGTCGGGGTAATTCCACAATGTCCAATGATATTTATTGCAGTATACTGTATAAAGGTCACGCCATGGCACACAGTTTCCATTATCACCTGACGCACAGATCACTCACAATGGATTCCTCTCCATCAAAATGATGTAACCGATACTAGGACAGATCAGGGCAGATCATGAAGAAAAAATAAATTCTTTCAAATCAACTGGTGGCAGAAAGTGCCGGAGATTTGTAATTTACTTCTTGTAATAATTCTCCTCTAGTACTTATCAGCTGCTGTATGTCCTGCAGGAAGTGGTATATTCTTTCCAGTCTGGAGAGCAGGAGAGTTTTTCTATGGGAATATGCTGCTGATCTGCACAGTTCCTGAGATGGACAGAGGTGGCAGCAGAGAGCACTGTGTCAGACTGGAGAGAATACACCACTTCATGCAGGACATACAGCAGCTGATAAGTACTGGAATACTAGAGAATTTAAAATAGAAGCAAATTACAAATCTCTGGGACTTTCTTGCACTGGTTGATTTAGAAGAAGACATATTTTGGTGAACAACCCCTTTAATAAAAGAGAACTAAACCCTAGAGCTGTGTAGTTAAAGGGGTAGTTCATGGGGGGGATTCTTTCAAATCATCTGATGCCAGAAAGTGACAGAGATTTGTAATTTACTTCTATTAAAAAAAAAAATCTCAGAACTTCCAGTACTTATCAGCTGCTGTATGTCCTGCAGGAAGTGGTGTATTGTTTCCAGTCTGACACAGTGCTCTCTGCTGCCACCTCTGTCCATGTCAGGAACTGTCCAGTGCAGGAGAGGATTTCTAGGAGGATTTGCTGCTACTGCTCTGGACAGTTCCTGACATGGACAGAGGTGGCAGCAGAGAGCACTGTGTCAGCCTGGAAAGAATACACCACTTCATGCAGGACATACAGCAGCTGATAAGTACTAGAAGACCTTAGTTTGTTTTTTTAAATAGATGTAATTTTCAAATCTGTACAACTTTCTAACACTAGTTGATTTGAAAAAAAAGCTGCAATCCTACTAAGAAAAAATACAGCCAGCATCTCCCCAACCTGAAGTGACTGCTTATACTCCATGTAGATGAGATGTAGTTTTGTGGGTGCAGCATACCATGGTGGTGTATAGGAGGTAAATGAGTGGTGGTCACACATGTGTACTGGTATATACAGCTATGGGAGGTGCAGGAACAGCTGTGTGAAAACTGGAGATACAGTGGGGGCCTAACTCTAAATATGTTTCTTTCAGATTAACTGTTTTTAGAAAGTTATATACTGTATATTTGTAATTTACTTCTATTTAAAAATCTCAAATCTTCCAGTACTTATCATCTGTTGCATGTCCTGCAGGAAGGGGTGTATTCTCTCCAGTCTGACACAGTGCTCTCTGCTGCCACCTCTGTCCATGTCAGGAACTGTCCAGAGCAGCAGCAAATCCCATAGAAAACCTCTCCTGCTCTGGAAAGTTCCTGATATGGACAGAGGTGGCAGCAGAGAGCACTGTGTCAGACTGGAGAGAATACGCCGCTTCCTGCAGGGCATACAGCAGCTGATAAGTACTGGAAGACTGGAGATTTTGTAATAGAAGTAAATTACAACTCTCTGCCAATTTTTGGCCAAACTAAAGACCTGATGGGTTTTTAATTTTACAAGATATCTAAACCAAAGTAGCTTATCTAGAATCCCAGGGCTGTGTGCTTTAACACCAGTCCAACCACAAAGGGCCAGGTACTTACCTTCGTAGTCACCTAATTAAAGCCCTTTTAGGCCGATTAAATCAGTGAGATGAATCAAGTGCCCGGTGGACACGCAAACGATCACTGTATCATTCTGCGGCTATTTGTTCTCCCAAAATTTTTTCTTTCAAATCAACTTGTGGCAGAAAGGGCCCGAGTTTTGTAATTTACTTCTATTTAAAAATATCCAGTATTTATCAGCTGCTGTATGCCCTGCAGGAAGGGTTGTATTCGTTCCATTCTGGAGAGTTTTCTATGGGGAGGTGGCAGCAGAGAGCAATGTGTCAGACTGGAAAGAATACACCATTTCCTGCAGGACACACAGCAGCTGATAAGTACTGGAAGACTTTAATAAATGAAAGTAAATTACAAATCCTTCTCAATTTCTGGCATCAATGAATTTGAAATTTTTTGGTAAACTACCCCTTTTAAATCTATTGCTATCAGCCGAACACCCCCTGTTTACACAGTCAATAGCGAAAGATTATAAAGCCTGCAATAGATATGATCAGCTGCGTTTACATGTACGATTATCGTTCGAATTCGACCGTTATCGTGCAAATTTGCACGATAATTGTTCCGTGTAAACGCAGCATTTTACAGGCCAATTATTGTCCGAAAGGGCATTTCTATTCAATTTGACTTGGAAAACTTTGGGCAGAGGACAACTATTCCATTCTTCCCCCTTGTGAGTGTCAATCTGTGTACATCTAGATCATTACTGAGACATCTCCCTGGTTAGGGGAGTGAAGCATCGCTCAGATGATGAAACCGTATTTAGGGTAAGTTCACACACAACGGATCTCTTGTCATTCATTTTGAATAAGAAGACATACTATGTAAATGCCGCCCGTTAACCCCCCGCTGGCCGGAGCGTGGAGCAGATAATGTATGCTCCGGCCAGGAGCAGCGCACTGATTGGCTGAGTAGGACATCCAGCCAGAAACCCCCGAAGTAAGCCAGATGTAGGACATACAGCAGCTGATAAGTATGGGAAGACTGGAGATTTTTAAATAGAAGTAAATTACAAATCTATATAACTTTCTCACACCAGTTGATCTGAATGAAAAAGATTTTCACTGGACAACCCCTTTAAGAGCCCCATACACTTAAGCCCCTATTAGGGCTCGCTTGCTCCTCATTCCCCGCTCGCTGCTGTCGCTATAACACGCGTCAGCAGCGAGCAGGAAGGGGAGCTGCCCGGGTGGTCGCTAGATCGTCCAAGCAGTCCATAGGAGATATCGGAGGTCATATTCCACGGAGCGACGGCAGCAGATTGTTGCTATCATAGTCGTTTGTCTTTCAACATGTTGAGAGACAACGATCAGCCAACATGATTCATGTTTTCTATCACACGAGACAATTATCGGCCGTAACGGCCAATATCGGCCGGATTTGGAGGATAATTGTTTTGTGTAATAGGGCCTTTAGACTTTAGACGGCTGAACCCGTAACTTGCAGCAGATTTGGCCTGTCAGCGCTCGTTTGCTCCTCGTTCCCCGCTCGCTAACGCTGCTATTCCAAGTGGCAGCAGCAAGCAGGTGAGTTCAGAGGGGGGGGGGGGGGCTGCCCGGGTGATCGCTAGTTCATCCGGGCAGCCCATAGCATACATTAGCGGTCTGCTGCCGCCATTCCGATTCCACGGAGCGACGGCAGCAGATAGTTGCTGTATGAACCGTTTGTTTTTCAACATGTTAAAAAACAAACGACTGCAACGATCAGCCATGAACAATGTCGGCTGATCGTTGCCTTCTATTCCACGGAACGATTATTATAATCGTTCCATGGAATAGGGCCTTAAGGTGTATGGGACCGTACAACCACCAACAAATGATGTTGGTGGCGATAGGGGTCGTCCGTCTTGGAAAATGATGGCCAATTCCTTTGTTCATTGAGAGATAAGCCACCACGAGATCTCTCTCACTGCAAATTACCCCTGCCCATAGAGAACATCCCTATGGATGAGGAAGACTGGCCGCGGGGGGGAGAGATAACTGAAGGCCTGTTGTGACCAACAGCAAATGTGGACCCACTGTGCTACTCAAACTTTTTTTTGAATCTAAGGGGGGCATTTATCAAGACTGGTGTAAAAGTACACCTGCCTAGTGGCCAGAGGTGTCAATGCAGCAGAAGTGGGAAGAAGATGGACAGGAGCAGCCCCAGGATGAGCATGGAGCACAGCAGAGGAGCAAACAGGACAGTGCCCCCACCAGTGGGCCTTGTCTAGCAGCATTACACCAGACAATCGTTTGGCCTTCAGTTACTAAAGGTGTATGGCAAGCTTTGTATTCTTTTCCAGTCTGGAGAGCAGGAGAGGTTTTCTATGGGGATTTGCTGCTGCTCTGGACAGTTCCTGACATGGACAGAGGTGGCAGCACTGTCTCAGACTGGAAAGGATACACCACTTCCTGCGGGACATACAGCAGCTGCTAAGTATTGGAATCATGGAGCGTTTTTTAATAGAAATAAATTACAAATCTCTGGCACTTTCTGGCATCAGTGTATTTAAAGAAAAAACATTTTTGCAGGATAAGAGGTTTGGTGCTGTCTGATAGTCAGCATTTCTTCATAATTATATATGTGGTGATTCAATATTTATGTAAGAATCCCTGGAGCTAGGCATTAACTGAGATTATACGTTTCACAATACAATGTTGGGAAAAAGTATTTGTCCGTCAAGATTTCAGTCATTACGCACATTGAATTCTTTTTGATCACTATATAAAATGTTATATCAGACAAGACTTTTATTTGTATTTTATAAGTTTTTTATTACATATAAATTTGCAGTATATTAAACTTAGGCCGCATTCACATGGTCTGTGCACGGAACATGTGCCGCGGACCAGATTCACGGACCTCCCGGCATCATGTATCTTTATGATGGCGGGAGCTCCAAAACAGGTCAAACGTTCTAGGTGCTGCAGCTGTGCGGCTGTGTCAGTACAGTACAGAGCTCCTGACATCATGATACATGATGCCGGCAGGTCTGTGAATCCGGTCCCTAGCACATGTTCTGTACATGCAAATGCGGCTAAGGCTAGGTTCACACAAACGTTGTTTGACATGGCCGTTGTTAGCAGTGTCACACAACGGTGGATGTCTTGCATTTTCACTCCAGTATCGGCCAGATGAACATCATTTTATTTAACTTGGATTGTGTTCCTGACTTCAATACAATGTACGGCCGTGAGCATGGCCATACGTTGTTCGAACAGCCATTGTTCACAGTCTGCCAGATGGAAATAGCTGACAAGTCTGTAGGAGAACAGCGACTGTTGTGCAATACATTGTGTGCACAGCAGCTGCTGTTTGCTTAAGTCTTAACACAGTGTATAATTGTTTTAACAAGAACGGACGTTGTTATAACCGTCAGCAATGGCTGTTCTTGTTTTAAAAAAAAAAAAAATTTGTGTGAACATGGCCTTAGGGTCCTATTACATGGAGCGATAATCTGCTGAATTGGCCCTTCTCCTGTTCTCTGCTTCCTCCCTGGTCCTGCAGCTGCAGCTTTAGGGCGGCCTGTCTGAGGTGACAGGCCGCTCAGCCAATCTCAGACAGCGGCAGTCTCAGACAGTGATTGGCTGAGCGGCCTGTCAGCTCAGACAGGCCGCTCTAAAGCTGCAGCTGCAGGACCAGGGAGGAAGCAGAGAACAGGAGAAGACCGGGAGCATGGATAGGTGATGTAAACTGAGCTAAAGCCGCACGGACATCGCTAACAATGTCAGTGCAGCCCTTGCTAAATGATTATTGGGCCATGTAATAAGTTCAGTGAACGAGTGCCGATCAAGCAAATTGGCGCTCATTTACATTATTGATCGGGCCGCCATCATCCCATCTAATAGGACCCTTAGAGTACACTTACAGGACCCTTTGTTTGTCCGTTACCATGAAAATCTATAGGCCTGTGTAGGAGCTGTAGACACAATAGGGCAGGACATGATGGACATGAACAGATGAGGTTTAGTTCTGCCCGGTGGTTTGTCGTGACGCCAGTGCCGGTTGGGCACACAGGTATGATGGCACACCTGCTTTTATTTTAAGAAGGCCGGCTATATCCTTTCCCCTGTGTACAGTGACCTGCTGTTGCGGGGTCCCTTGGGTACTTATCACAGTGGTCCTGAGTGGAGTAGTGACCCACCCGGACTATTGGCACTGCCACCCACAGAAAGGGGAGATGACCCAAGGAAGGTGTGTGTGCTGCGTTGGTGCTTGACGAGGAATCACAGTGTTTTTTCAGCATAAATATAATCTTGTTTACTCTGAAGATACTTGAGATAGGCAGCAGATAATACAGCTTTGCCTTGATACAATACTTTACACTTGGTAGGTTACTTAATACTGTAGAGTTCAGATCTGTACTGGGAGTAGAAGGAGTGATACAGCTGTGCTGACTGAGTTGCGTGATGAGAGGTAGAAGAGAGGATCAGAAGAGCAGAGAGGAGGATGTTGAGAAAATCCCAACCCAAGTAGTACTGTTCTCTGCCAGAACTTCAGAGGTAGAAATAGAAGAATACTTGAGAGTAGAGGGAATACTTGTGCCTGTGTTTTGACTCTATGGTCATTGCGCTACCTATTGCCCACCAGTGTCGGGTGACCCGTCCTAGAGGGTGACACAAGCCCCAGACCTTGTTACCTGGCATAAGCGGAATGCTGAAACCCACGTTCACAGAGTTCACAGGCTTTTAGCAACCTTGCTCTATCCGGATCAGTTCTTCACTTTCTTTATGGATACTGTCCTGCACTGTGTCTCTCCTTGTCCATGGCGTGGGTTAGGATGATCCCTGACTTGTGTCCTCTAGTGGAAGCTTAACACTGCATAGTGTTGAGTAGATTTACTTGAGGGAAAACTGTGGGGAGCATCTTACCTTTACAGAGTCTAAAGGCAAAAGCCTCTACACTTCCTCTACCCATGTGACTTCCTTCCTACAGCGCATGTAAGGTGTGCTGTGAGTGGGTGAGGAGTTTGTATGCAAAAGTAAAGAGAGAGATGATAGGTGAGAAGAAGAAAGAACTCTCATTGGTGTACAGACCAATGTGGTACACAAGTAAACAATAACCCTTTGGCTCCTACAGCTGTGCAATATCTGAATACACATAGTTACAATAGCGACATCTTGTGGCAAAACTTGGGTACTACTACATTACCACTTACACTTAAAAGTTCAGGCTTTTACGAAGGTTGTAACCAATAGCAACACCTGTGGTGGGACACCACAAATGCATTGGGCAACATCTTTGCATGAGCTGTGCATTGTCCCTGTAATTTTTCCTGTTGATGATAGGATAAGGTGTCTATATGAGAACATTTATACAGTAATTAAACCAGATTTGCAGAATCCCTAAAAACTCATTAAAGTCCAATCCTCAGCATAATATTGGGGTGTTTTAATGTGCCCCGCCTAAATACTGCAAGATGAATACACGTCGAACCTGTTTACCAAGCTGGCTGTATACCTAAGATCCGAGCTTTTAACCTTCTTTTACTTTTGGCCTCATCTGCTAGAACATGGTCACTGGTCAGCTGATGTTTTTGTCTATAAATAAGCACAATACAGACTGGGCCTGTTGTAGTATACGCCTACGTAGCACATAAGAACTTTTAGCCGCAGTTAGAGAGCACTGGCTGCAGCTTATCTCTCCCAGAACAAAGGGGTGACTTTCCATCACGCCCAACCCCTATCTCCACCAGCATAATCTGTCAGTAGAAAGCTGGGAGAGCTCCTTACAACTCATACCGACATATAGTGTACATAGCGACATTTATTTAACATCCACGCCATATTCAGCAGTTTCTGCCCATTCTACAAAGTGTATGACGGCCTCTCAACTCCCCCTCATTATGTCAGGGGAGAAAAGCGTCAGGTGTGGGGGACTTCACTTGCTTGATCCTTTTGTTCTCTGAGAGATAAGCCACCATCAGAGCATGTTTTTGTGTACACTAGAAAAAGATGCGTTTTGATCAGTTTTTTGTCTTTTTTTTATAATGGAAGTCAATAGAAAAATGGATCAAAATGGATGCACATAAATACATCAGTTTTTTCATCCATTTCTTGCAAAAACAGATGAAAAAACGGACTGTAAAAAAACGCAGTGTGACCCCAGCTTTAGTAACCGGAGAATTATTGTGTATATATCTTCTCGCACTGGACTGAACGTAAAAACACACGAAAGACTAAATCTATTGCCGATGAGTTATGTATGAAGTCTGCTAATCCTTAATGCATTGATCTAATCCATAGAAACATCAGGACAGTTTAAATGACATCTTAGAGGCTTATTATTTTACGGAATACATGACCCGCACCGCTTACTCTGCTGTCACTTACACGGCTATCTAATGGCTCACAGACTGTGTATTCATTCTCCATTATAGTAATGTATCTGTATCTCCAATAGGGATCGGGGAGCATCTGCTTTATCTATGCATTAGAAAGCAGATCTATCACCTTCGATTAAGCCTATCTGACATTACATTAGAAATCACTTTGTGTAATCGCTGCCCCAGGGAAGCTGTAATGTGTAGTTCATAAAAAAAAAAATTGGGTTTGGCAAGAATTTCTTCTCTAGTTGTGATAAGACTTGATCCGGATGCTGTCATATTATATGGGGAGAGTTTGCCCCCTGCAGGAAAGTATAGGGAACTGCAGATCATGATACCATCACCACAATAATGAGGCATTTATACCCTGGACTACATGTAAAATTATTGTCCAGGCATCTGAGTATCGTTAAAGGGATTGTTCCCTAATATATATATATATATATATATATATATATATATATATATAGTTTTTTTTCCCCCTCAAAGCAACTAGTGCCAGAAATAAAATCGTACGCCTTCCAGTACTTATAAACTGCTGTATGTCCTGCAGAAAGTGGTGTTTTCTCTTCATTCTGACACAGTCCTCTCTGCTGCCACGTCTGTCCATGTCAGGAACTGTCTAATGCAGTAGTAAATCAGCATAGAAAACGTATCCTGCTCTCCAGACTGGAAAGAATACACCACTTCCTGCAGGACATACAGCAGCTGATAATTACTGGAAGACTTAAGATTTTTTAATAGAAGTAAATGACAAATCTCTGGCACTTTTCGTTACCAGTTGATTTGAAACTGGCGAACAATCCCTTTAAGAGAAAATGGATTCCCATCAAACGTTCTCTGGGAATCATTTCTACCCAGTCTATCAGTGAGCAGTAAATAAAGATAGTGCTTGAGTGACCTTTCAAATCTTGTCCTATAGATCTCAAGTCCTATGTATGTGTTATATATCCAAATGGATTCCTTATCTCCGGCTCTCCTAGACATGGATAAGAGACAGCTAGTTTACTGTCAGAAGATTTTCCATGGTGTCCCAGGCTAGCGCTGGTGGCAGCTGTATGTAAATGATATGGCGTGCAGTTAGGATGTATGCCACTGCGATTCCAGGAAAAGCTAGATGGTGAATAATTGATGTATTTCACACAATGGCATCAGGGGTGATTCTAGCCTCTCTGCTGCCCGAGGCGAACTATAGAATGACGCCCCCCCCCCCCCCCCCGTCAATCCGCCCACATTATAATCCACTACTGCCCCCCCCCCCCACTGCTGTCCCCAATAAACATAATGTTTGGTCCCTTGCTGCACAGAGGATGTCAGGAGAGGAGGGGGCTAATCCTATAGGAGAGGTCCCAGCAGCACAGAGGATGTCAGGAGAGGAGGGTGCTGACTTTATAGGAGAGGTCCCAGCAGCACAGAGGATGTCAGGAGAGGAGGGGGCTAATCCTATAGGAGAGGTCCCAGCAGCACAGAGGATGTCAGGAGAGGAGGGGGCTAATCCTATAGGAGAGGTCCCAGCAGCACAGAGGATGTCAGGAGAGGAGGGGGCTAATCCTATAGGAGAGGTCCCAGCAGCACAGAGGATGTCAGGAGAGGAGGGTGCTAATCCTATAGGAGAGGTCCCAGCAGCACAGAGGATGTCAGGAGATGAGGGTGCTAATCCTATAGGAGAGGTCCCAGCAGCACAGAGGATGTCAGGAGAGGAGGGTGCTAATCCTATAGGAGAGGTCCCAGCAGCACAGAGGATGTCAGGAGAGGAGGGTGCTAATCCTATAGGAGAAGTCCCAGCAGCACAGAGGATGTCAGGAGAGGAGGGTGCTGATCTTTTAGGAGAGGTCACAGCAGCACAGAGGATGTCAGGAGAGGAGGGTGCTGATCTTTTAGGAGATGGTCCCCCTCTTCCCCCCTTATAGATGGTCCCCCTCTTCCCCCCCTTATAGATGGTCCCCTCTCCCTTATAGATGGTCCCCCTCTCCCCCCTCCCTTATAGATGGTCCCTCCCTTATAGATGGTCCCCCTCTTTCCCCTCCCTTATAGATGGTCCCCCTCTTTCCCCTCCCTTATAGATGGTCCCCCTCTTCCCTCTCTCTCCCCCCCTTATAGATGGTCCCCCTCTTTCCCCCCCCTTATAGATGGTCCCCCTCTTCCCCCCCCTTATAGATGGTCCCCCTCTTCCCCCCCCTTATAGATGGTCCCCTTCCCTTATAGATGGTCCCCTCTCCCTTATAGATGGTCCCCCTCTCCCTTATAGATGGTCCCCCTCTCCCCCTCCCTTATAGATGGTCCCCTTTCCCTTATAGATGGTCCCCCTCCCCCCTTATACATGGTCCCCCTCTCCCCCCTCCCTTATAGATGGTCCCCCTCTTCCCCCCCTTATAGATGGTCCCCCTCTTCCCCCCCCTTATAGACGGTCCCCCTCCCGCCCCTCCCTTATAGATGGTCCCCCCCTTATAGATGGTCCCCCTCTTTCCCCCCTCCCTTATAGATGGTCCCCTTCCCCCCCCTATAGATGGTCCCCCTCCCTTATAGATGGTCCCCTTCCCCCCCCTATAGATGGTCCCCCTCCCTTATAGATGGTCCCCCCCCTTATAGATGGTCCCCCCCCCTTATAGATGGTCCCCCTCTTTCCCCCCTCCCTTATAGATCGTCCCCCTCTTTCCCCCCTCCCTTATAGATGGTCCCCTTCCCCCCCCTCCCTTATAGATGGTCCCCCTCTCCCCCCCCCTTATAGATGGTCCCCCTCTCCCCCCCCCTTATAGATGGTCCCCTTCCCCCCCCTACCTTATAGATGGTCCCCCTCTCCCCCCCTCCCTTATAGATGGTCCCCCTCTCCCCCCCCCCTTATAGATGGTCCCCCTCTCCCCCCCCCTTATAGATGGTCCCCCCCCTTATAGATGGTCCCCCTCTTTCCCCCCTCCCTTATAGATCGTCCCCCTCTTTCCCCCCTCCCTTATAGATGGTCCCCTTCCCCCCCCCCTCCCTTATAGATGGTCCCCCTCTCCCCCCCCCCCCCTTATAGATGGTCCCCCTCTCCCCCCCTCCCTTATAGATGGTTCCCCCTCTCCCCCCTTATAGATGGTCCCCCTCTCCCCCCCCCTTATAGATGGTCCCCCCCCCCTTATAGATGGTCCCCCTCTTCCCCCCCCCCTTATAGATGGTCCCCCTCTTTCCCCCCTCCCTTATAGATGGTCCCCTTCCCCCCCCCCCTCCCTTATAGATGGTCCCCCTCTCCCCCCCCCTTATAGATGGTCCCCTTCCCCCCCCCTACCTTATAGATGGTCCCCTTCCCCCCCCCCCCCCTACCTTATAGATGGTCCCCCTCTTTCCCCCCCCCCTTATAGATGGTCCCCCTCTTTCCCCCCTCCCTTATAGATGGTCCCCTTCCCCCCCCCCTCCCTTATAGATGGTCCCCCTCTCCCCCCCCCCCCTTATAGATGGTCCCCTTCCCCCCCCCCTACCTTATAGATGGTCCCCTTCCCCCCCCCCCTACCTTATAGATGGTCCCCCTCTTTCCCCCCTCCCTTATAGATGGTCCCCTTCCCCCCCCCCTACCTTATAGATGGTCCCCCTCTTTCCCCCCTCCCTTATAGATGGTCCCCTTCCCCCCCCCCCTACCTTATAGATGGTCCCCCTCTTTCCCCCCTCCCTTATAGATGGTCCCCCCCCCCCCCCTGCACAGCAGATAAAACAAGAAACAGCACACAACTCACCTGCCCTCCGTTCCCCCGTCGAGCCTCTCTGGTCTGGTCCCGGCTGATGTGCGGCTGCCGGAGGTGTCCCGTCCTGTCCCCGGCAGCGCGCGCATCAGAGAGCTCCCCGTGTGCCTGTGCCTGTGACTTCCGGCGCACGGGGAGCTCTCTGATGCGCGCGCTGCCGGGGACAGGACGGGACACCTCCGGCAGCCGCACATCAGCCGGGGGACTAAGGCTGCATTCCACGTTCCGTGATCCTGTCGGATCACGGACGTGGAATGCATGTACTGGAGCCCCCCCGCCCCCGGGCAGTATCTGTAATGAGATGCTGTGAGCGGGGGGGACTGTATTCATAAGCGCCGCGCTGTAGTAACAGCACCGCGCGGCTGATTCATTACAGGGCGGCGCTTATGAATACAGTCTCCCCCGCTCACAGCATCTCATTACAGATACTGCCGGGGGCGGGGGGGCTCCAGTACAGTCAGTGGCGGATTATAATGTGGGCGGCCGCCCGAACCGCCCATATTATAATCTGCCACTGAATGCCGCCCCCACGAAGACAGCTGGTGGCGCCGCCTGAGGCAGACGATTCAAGTCGCCTCATGATTGCGGCGCCCCTGAATGGCATCCACAGACACATCCATAAGCTGTCACTGTACGGAAGAGATGAGCGGCATGGTGCGATGTCCAAGGGGTATTACCAAATATGTATATATATATATATATATATATATATATATATATATATATATATATTTTTTTTTTTTTTTTTTAAAGTAAGTCGCCTAGTGGATTAAGAACTTCAGATGTTTTGGGTTATTTTAAAGGGTGGATATCCTTATAGCAGAGGTAGGGAACGTTGGCTCTCCAGCTGTTGCAAAACTACAACTCCCAACATGGTTGTACAGCCAAAGCTAAAGCTGGAGAGCCAAGGTTCCCTACCCCTGCCTTATATGCATGTACAAATTGTGTTTAAAATAAGCAAGGGTGCACAGTACTCTCTTTATGATACTGCAGTAAAGCACTGCCCTAAGTGCCGCTGCCAGGGACTGCGAAATAAAGAGAACATTTCGTTATTATATAAAGTGCTGTGCAAAAGTTTTAGGCAGGTGTGGTAAAAATGCTGTAAAATTAGATGCATCCCATCAGGGGAGAAGCCAGCTCCACGTTTTTATTATGTGGCAGGACAATGACCCCAAACATCCAGCTTAGGGTACCTTTACACCTCACACAAACTTTTTTTCCTGGAGTTTTTCAGGCCGGAAAAAAAAAATTGCCAGAAAAAATGTGTTTATGGCTTTCTGTGCAAATGATCTTTTTTTGTGGGCGAGGCATTTTTGAGTGCTGAACTTTTTTTTTTTCCCCTCTGATATCACATGACCTAGCTGCTGGACCACAAAAGGTGTAAAAAAACAAAACAACAAAAAAACTGTTTGAAAAAAACATTTCACCCGGTTATTATTATTTTTGCCAGTATCAGATGGAACTTGGATAGGCTTATTACATGCCGTGGAGAGGCCATAGTACAGTGTAGGGTCCATCCCGGCATGAGGCCACCTTATCGTGCTGGGATGGTACACACTGTGTGCAAATGGTAACCAAGAGCCTCATAATTTTTATGGAGATTTTTTTGCAGTTGGGGCGCTGCTTATAGTGAGTATCTGTATTGGGTCTGCGTCTTGCCATTAGCGGTGAGCTGCTTCATTTTTTTTGCATGTGTTTTTATATAATGCAGATTTTACGCATGGAAAAATGGTTTTATTTTTTGTTCATTCTGATATTTTTATGTCTTTTTTTATTTCTTTATTTATTTTACACAAAGAATTTATTCTTCTATTTTCCCTGCAGATTCACTTCAGAATTCAGCACAAAAAAAAACCACAAACCTGCATAAAAAAACTGTAGTGTAATTTTATTTCCCAAATGTAAAACCACAATATAAGAGATCCCGGTGAAGGGCAGTCCACATCTTCTATATGATATTTGGAAAAGATCTCAATTTATGCCCGGGGCATTTATGATTGTAACTGGTGTCAGAAAGTGTCATTACCGAGCGACACTAAGAAGCAGGAAGATTAAGTGGCCATTATAAAATACCATGCCTAGGACTGAGGGGTTTATGACCGCGTAAAGAAAATCAATAGCAATAATCACACATATTGTTTGGCTTCATGTACTGAGCTGGAAAAGTGGACTGGAAAGGTTTTATTCTCAGTTCTCCGGCCTGGCAGGATTCAGCACTAAAAATCTATACCAAGCTACAGCGCATGGAAGCTAATGGGGGCTTAAAAAGCCTATTCACACACTGAGAAAGAAATCAGCACAGGTATTTAAAGCCCGCTGTGAAATCATTGTCACATCCATGTAAAAATCTATATAAAATACGGTGCAGTTTTTTCTAGGTAGATCCACCTGGTGTGAACATAGACTTATGTATGGCTTTAGAGAGGGTCCGTTATGGTTATATCACAATGCAGTCTGTTTGACTACATACATTTCTCCTTCTAACTTCATAGAAAAGATGCATGGAGAGAATAAAGGCTTGTTCTTTGGCTAACTGGGTATTTTGTTCAGCCATTAAAGGGGTATTCCGTCGATTTCTTTCAAATCAACTGGTTTCAGATAGTTATATAGATTTGTAATTTACTTGTATTTAAAAATGTCAAGTTTTCCTATACTTATCAGCTGCTTTATGTCCAGCAGGAAGTGGTGTATTCTTTTTAGTCTGCTCTCTGCTGCCACCTGTGTCAATGTCAGGAACTGTCTAGAGCAGGAGAGGTTTTCTATGGGGATTTGCTACTGCTCTGGGCAGTTCCTGACATGGACAGAGGTGGCAGCAGAGAGCACTGTGTAAGACTGGATAGAATGCACCCTTTCCTGCAGGACATACAGCAGCTGATAAGCACTGGAAGTCTGGAGATTTTTAAATAGAAGTAAATTCCAAATCTATATAACTTTCTGAAACCAGTTAATTTTCACCCTGTGTTATATGAGGACAGGAAGGATTAAATTAGAGCAATGCACAATCTAGTGATTGTACGTGCAGTATGGTCTGCAACTGGTAGAGCTTCTGATGGCCTGTTAAACAAGTGCCGATCATCAATCAGAGTGCTAATCGTTCCTTTTGTTAAAGGGCCTTAAAGGGGTTATCCAGTGCTACAAAAACATGGCCACTTTTCCCCCTCTATTGTCTCCAGATTGGGTGCGGTTTCAAACTCAGTTCCATTGAAGTAAATGGAGCTTAATTTTTATCCACACCTGAACTGGAGACAAGAGAGGGGGAAAAGTGGCCATGTTTTTGTAGCGCTGGAAAACCCCTTTAAGGCTAGGTTCACACTGCGTTTTTGCAATCCTTTTTTTAATCCGTTTTTTGCAAAAAACAGATGAAAAAAGCGGATGCATTTGTGTGCATCCATTTTTATCTGGTTTTTTTTTTTTTTACAATGGAAGTCAATGGAAAAATGGATGCACACAAATGCATTCGTTTTTTTCATCCGTTTTTCATTTTGCAAAAAATGGATGAAAAAAACGGATTGCAAAAATGCAATTTGAACCTAGCCTAAGGGGCCTATTCCACGGAGCGATAATCTTCCGAATCGGAGCGATAATCGGCCGAATCGAGTCGATTCGGCCAATTATCGTTCGGTGGAATAGAGAGAACAATCAGCCGATGATTGTGTCATCGGCTGATCGTTCATTTAGGTTCAGACCTAAAATAATTGTTTGCCACCAGCGCATCCCTACGGTGGAATAGCGGTGCGCGGCGGCGACCGATGATTTCAACAGCATCATACATTACCTGTCCAAGCTGCAGGTCTTCTCCTTCTTCCTCTCGGTCCCGCGCCGCAGCAGCTTCGGAGCGGGGCTGTCTGAACTGACAGACTGCTCAGCCAATCACTGTCTGGAACCGCAGCGGCCAGTGATTGGCTGAGCGGTCTGTTAGTTCAGACAGCCCCGCTCCGAAGCTGCTGCAGCGCGGGACCGAGAGGAAGAAAAAGAAGACCTGCAGCCTGGACAGGTAATGTATGAAACAAGGGCTGCAAGGACATCGATAACGATGCCCCTGCAGCCCTCGCTTAACGATCATCGGGACCGTGGAATAGGCCCAGTAAACGAGCGCCGATCTAGCAGATCAGCGCTTGTTTACATCGTTGATCGGGCCCTGCTCGGCCCGTAGAATAGGACCCTAAAGCGGATCTACAGCACGTGTTCCTGTCCCTGCCCTGTGTCTAGGCTTGCACTGGGAGTCCATCCAGGTCACATTACACAGAGCTGGGAGTGAATGTGCTAAGCCTATACCTGTTACGGCTCGTTCTCCTGATCAATCACAGTCCGAACACTAATGGTGCATTTACACGAAACGATAATTGGCCCGATCGTACGATTAACAATGTTGGAGTAACGATTTTTTTTCATAACGATCAGCGTTTATACGGTACGATATATCGTACGGAAAATTTGTTTTGCGATCGCTTAAGCCTATCTCACACATTGGTTAAATCGGCAAACAACTGTTCACACGGAACGTCCTGCGAATTTTTTACGAATGACGAACGACAATTTCATAACATGTTGAAAGATCAAAATGAACGATTTCTCGTTCGTCGTTTGATCGTTCGCTGCGTTTACACGTACGATTATCGTTCGAATTCGATCGTTATCGCGCAAATTTGCACGATAACCGTTATGTGTAAACGCACCTTAAGACCCCGACCAATCAAAACATTAGATATGTCTCAGAGGTGCCCACCCCCTATGCTGTTATTAATGATTGGCAAGATAATAGTATACTGTAATACAAAAACAATTGGTTGTGTGTTCTTACAAAAGACAAGAAAAAAAAAAAGTAAAATATAATACAGTATATTAAATAAAAATCCATAAAAACATTATCATTAGCCCGCACAATACCATCCCCCAGGCAGCTTCATAGACAAAAAAATAAAATAAAAAATATCTGGTGCACGATGTGTATTCCCATTTGCGGCCACATTTTGCTTGCAGTAGGCATGTGTTCATGCAATGTATAGTTGTGAGATGTATGGACTGTGAACCATTACAAAGCATGGATCACAGGAAGAAGGAGGCCGGGGCCATCACTGACAGCAGCCACTTCCTCATTCATCGCTAGGCAACGGCAGCAAGCCAAACACACAGGAGACTGCAGCACACCGGCCGAGAGCCCAGTGCATGGGGAGAGACCGCATCACATATTAGTGCTCATTAACCTTCTGCTCTGCCGTCACCAGGTAAGAAGGAAAGATCACCACTTACCCTCCTGTCTATGTCTTTGCTTTTGAATAACGTTTGTCACCAAAAAGTCCTTTAAGACCGTATTCACACAGTGGCCCATATTCATGAACAGGTTTTTTTTTGCATCAGGTAACTGGAGTGACAGGAGCCAAATTTATTAAACGGTGCGCTTCTCCCAATGGAGTCATCATTCATTGATCAGGAAATCAAATAGATTTGAGCCATCTCTGTTAATTCTTGTAGTGGGCCAAGACTGACCCGACACATATAGGCCATGTTCATACGCTGTAAGAGACCGGCCGGGTCACGGAACGTCCGGTCTCTGAAAAGATCATCCCAGTACAGCAGTACCGGCCGGATGATCTGTAGCGCTGCAGAGTTCTGATGCGGAAACATCCGTGCGCGCCCACATCAGAACTCCCCACTGCCCCTCGCTCCATTGTGTGCACTGACAGGGTTGTCTGCGGCCACTATTCAATGAATAGTGGCTGCAGAAAACTGACATGTCAGTTTACGGCGCCGCTAGGGATCCCGGACGGAGTGTATAACACGTGTATACACTCCGGCCAGGATTCCCTCAGCCTGCAGCACAACATAAGTACCGCACTAATCACAGCCATTGCAACAACGCGGAACTTACATTGTGTGAACATAGCCATATGCTGTATTCATACAACAGGCTGTTTTATGCATTTAATGTAACTTCAATAAATGTTTGGGTGGGAGTAACCCTTGCAGTAAAGCCCTTGTACACGCCATTCACTAAAGTTATTATGTGCTTTTATACATCCCATTTACCCTGTTTCCCCAAAAATAAGACATCCCTTAAAAATAAGACCTAGTAGAGGTTTTGTTGAATTGCCAAATATATGGCCTCCCCCGAAAGTAAGACCTAGCAAAGCGTTTGTCTGAAAGCATGCCCGCCAAACAGAACACCAGGGCATGCAGCTGGGATTTACTATTACTATTAACACTTACTATTTTATTTACTTTGAAGAACAATGGAAGCGGAATGCGGCGGTGACTCCATGGAGAACGGTCATCCGGTGATGAGTGGCTTCGCTGACATTTCTAGAGACACTTTTTGCCGTTCTACGGAGACAGAGGCGGGCTATAAAAAGATATTTACTGATACAATGCAACAGAGAGGATTAAGACTGCAGCAAGAAACACTGAGAAACCTAAAGATACAAAGAGAGCGGAGGGAGAGAGTGGAGAAGGAAGCCCCGGCGGATGTACTGGCCAGAGAATGGTTCAGCCAGGACAAGGCCTCAGTGGGCACAAGGTCTTACCTCCTAGAACAGCTGATGCCCTCAGTTGTCCATGGCGTTGAATCTCTTCTCATGGAGGTGGAAAAGAAAAAAGTTCTCGAAGACGATTCAGTAAAGTTTGACCCAGTAAACTATCTTGGAGAGTTTCTCATGAGACAAAATCCGGAGTTCTTTTCCGGCACTGAGAAGTCGGCCTATGTCCGTGGCTTGGAACAAGTTGTGGCTGATCTGAAAAACAATGTTTTTGACTTAGAATTCAACAGGTGAGGGCAGGTGGATCTGCCGCGTACACGGATCATTCTGCTTCTCTTGTGTGGATATTTTTGCTATTTGCAGAACTTATGTAGTTTGGCTAAGATTCACAGTGTTGGTTTTAGATCCAACCAAAAGTAGATAACTTCTAATGGGTGCCCTCACACACACTTTTTGTTTATGTTCACACAACGTATTTTTAAGGAAAAGAACGGCCGTTTTTGACATAAAGAAATGTGTTGCATTGAAGTCAATGCAAACAACGCCGTTGTTCACACAGGGAATTGAACAGCTGCCATTGTTTGCTACGGCATGTATTGTGTTTTTTTCTAGTGTTTTTGACTTTGTGTCAATGATTTTAGTGGTTTAGGCATTTTTTATTTGCATTTGCCTTTTTTTCTGCCGTTTTTGACTTTATGTGCGAAAGATCTTTTTTGTGGTTTAGGTGTTTTTGCGTGCTGATCCCTTTTGTTTCATTTGCCATCACATGACTTGATTCTTTGAAAAATGAAAGGTGAAATCTGATTGGTTGCTAGGGGCAACTGAAACAATTCTACTTTAGGGTATGTTCACACTGAGCAAATGGGGCAGAATTCCGCAGCAGAACTCTCCGCTACGGAATTTTGCCTGCTTCACTGTCAGACCGCATTTCTATGGAAGGGATCACTCTCCTCCGCTCTACGCTCAAAGAATGTCAATTCTTGAAGCAGGCGGAATTCCCCGGTGGAGAGTTTTGCCACAAAATTCTGCCCCATTTGCTTAGTGCGAACTTACCCTTATACCAGTTTGATAAATCTCCCTCTTGTGTGTAAGGCAGATCATAAACTTCCATTGACTTCTAGCTAACTTCTATCTGGCCACTGGCATTTTAGCAAAAATACAAACCAAAAAAAGACACCATGGCGTTTTTATTCAACATTGTAATTCCCCCTCCCACAATGTGTTTGAAATCCTTAGTTGTGGATCTTACTGCGGATTTTCAGCACTAGAGATAGGGGCTCACTTAAATGGTTTATCCAGTGAAAATCTTTTTCTTTCAAATCAACTGGTTTCAGAAAGTTATGTAGATTTGTAATTTATTTCTATTTAAAAATCTCCAGTACTTATCAGCTGCTGTATGTCTTGCAGAAAGTGGTGTCTTATTTTCAGTCTGATACAGTGCTCTCTGCTGCCACCTCTGTCCATGTCACGAACTGTCAAGTGCAGGAGAGGTTCTCTATTGGGATTTGCTACTGCTCTGGGCAGTTCCTGACATGGACACAGGTGGCAGCAGAAAGCACCATGTTACACTGGAAAGAATACACCACTTCCTGCAGGGCATAAAGCAGCTGATAAGTACTGGAACGCTTGAGATTTTTAAATAGAAGTAAATTACAAATCTATTTAACGTTTTGAAAGCAGTTGAATTGAAAGAAAAAGATTTTCTCTGGAGTACCCCTTTAAGGCTGAACAATCAGACCGGGCTGTATGCATGTTTTCCAGATGGTCCTCAAGCTGTGGTATATGGTATTATACAGTAATTATGACTTTATTGACCGCAGGCTTGGTCAGCTAAAAGAGGAGCTGAAGTTTAACCAAGATAATAGAGAGCAAGTGGAGAGTATCCAGAGCCAAGTAATGGAGAAGAGGAAAGGAGCCTTATCCCTGCAGTTCCAGGAATGGACTCTGGATGTTAGCGGCAGGATTCCACTCGCATTGGTACGTGTAGCTATACATGGGCACTAATGTGTCTATGTCACTTGATGCATGGTAGGACAGTAGGTTCATAGTTATCCAGTAATAATAAGGCTATATTCACACAACTATTGTTTTTGGCAGTATTTTTGGTTGGCTGTGTTTTTGCCTCAAAATGACGCCATCCAAGGATATGTCCGAAAACAAAGATTGTGAGAGCATGGCCTAAATATGGAAGTTTCACTTATGAGTTATTATGTATTCTATGCTTAGTATATATAAGGGAATCAAGAATGTCCTGCATAATGGATGGAAATAACTCTTCATCCGCAGAAGGTGGTGAATGCTCTTTAGTTGCATGGTGAAGGTTGGAACCATTTGTACAATGATGACTGTATACTGTATATCCCTCATGACTGGTATACGGTAGTCTGTTGTGGATTTTTGATCATTTTTCTTTTTTTTACAAAAATTTAGGTACAAAGTGCTTTGAAATCATTTTTTGAAGACATTTCCCAACTTGCGTTAGACAAACCAGGTAAGATTTATTACAGGTAATATTAATATATCTATATCATTTTAATTCAACGCACTGTAATGAACAAATCTGAATTGTTACATATAATTAGTAGAGATGAGCGAGTAGTGAAATATTCGACTTTCGAGAATTCGAATCGGATAGGCACCGAGATTCGACTATTTGAACGAATATTCCATCCCATTATAGTCTATGGGAAAAAAAATTCTCTGCACTTGGAAATCAAAATTTGACCGCATGGAGGTCACCAAGTCCCCCATGAAACCTCCCTAAACGATGCAAAAACCTCCGGAGTGACACTGGGACATTAGGGGGAGCATGCCTGGGTGCACCCAACACCCCAAAATAGCAGTATATTGCCATTCTACGCAGTTGCGAAGGAAAAATATTTGCGAACGCTTTACGGCAATGTTTACACATTTCGTTCGCATTTTTTGCACAGCTTTACATACATTATTCCAATGTGCGTCCGCAGTGCGTCATGTTATTCACGTGTATCACGCATCATGCTGTACGATCGTTACTGGAACAGTATGTATCACTTGCCTTTTACTGGACAACTGGCACAATAGATATCACTTGCCTTTTACTGGGCTATTGGCACAATAAGTCTTTTCCTGACTAGGTTAAAAGCGCATCTGCGGTCGAGAGGCGGGAGCCAATTATTAAATATTCGAGTTTATGTGGTTCAGCCATCCAATGAGGGTAGACACCGTTTTCGCGCTGCGTGCGTACTCCCAGGGTCCCTCACGGCTTCCTGCATGGTGATTGGATTAAAAAAGGCGCCAACTGCGATGGGAGGGCTGTCGAATGTTTGCCTACTCGATTGTATTCGAATCTTTTGAATACCGCAATATTCGATCGAATACCTACTCGATCGAATCGTATTCGCTCATCTCTAATAATTAGTATATTGTTTTGGCAGTATACAGTAAGGAAGTGGAGACTGCAGACACAATGGAGCAGAAGTTAAATGAGGAACAGTTTGTAGAGGTGAGGTATCATCACTTATTTCTACTTAAAGGGGTATTCTCATATCCAATGGGGGGGGAGGGGGTTCCGTTACCTTGTGGCTTAAAAAAAAAAAAGACAAAAGGCGTCCGCTTTTTCTTTTTTAAAATGACGTCCGTTATTACCGCATTTTAATTGACGTTAGTGGAATGCATTAAAGTCAATGGAATGGGGGCCGCCCAATGCACACAGTGTTTAACCCCTTAAGGTCAAATTTTGTAGAATTTTTGTTTTTGCACTTTTGCTTTTTCCACTTTATGTTTAGAAGTCCATAGCGCTTGCATTTTTTTCACCTAGAGACGTATATGAGCGCTTATTTTTTGGGAAACCAATTGTAATTTGCAATGACAGGCATTATTTTTCCATAACATATGCTGCGAAACCGGAAAAAAATCATTTGCGCTGTCAAATTGAAAAAAAAAGGAATTTTTTTTATTTCGGGGAGTTTTGCATTTACGCCGTTCGCCCTATGGTAAAACTGACTGGTTATTTATGTTCCTCAAGTCGTTACGATTACAACGATATATAACATGTATAACTTTTATATTATCTGATGGCCTGTAAAAAATTCAAACCATTGTTAACAGATATATGTTCCTTAAAATCGCTCCCTTCCCATGCTTATAACGCTTTTATCCTTTGGTCTATGGGGCTGTGTGAGGTGTCATTTTTTGCGCCATGATGTGTTCTTTCTATCGGTACCTTGGTTGCGCATATACGACTTATTGATCACTTTTTATTACATTTTTTTTGGATCTGATGCGACCAAAAATGCGGAATTTTGCACTTTGGAATTTTTTGGCGCTTACGCCATTTACCTTGGGAGATCAGGAATGTGATTAATTATTAGTTTGGGCGATTACGCACACGGCGATAGGAAACATGTTTATTTATTTGTTTATTTATTTATATTTATAAAATGGGAAAAGGGGGGTGATTTGGACTTTAAATAGAGGAGATGAGTTTTTATATATAAAAAAACATTTTTACTTTTATTTTTACTTTAACTAGTCTAGCCCCCCTGGGGGACTTGTATATAAACAGCACTGATCTCTCATAGAGATCAATGCTGTGTATATACACAGCAAAGAGCGATTAGATCGGTCATAGATTACTATGGCCTGCTGCAGGCCATAGCAATCTATTGCCAAGCCGGGATCAGCGTCACTCCGACGCTGAGGCCCGGCACGGGCAGAAGAACGGATCTCCCCCCGCGATCGCATCGCAAAGGGGAGATCCGTCCCAATAGAGACCAGGGATGCACGGAGGAAAGCCACTAAGTGCAGCTGTCAGGTTTGACAGCTGCACTTAGAGGCTTAATTAGCCGGCGCGGCAACGGGACCCGCGCCGGCTAATAGAGGCACTGCCCGGCTGCTCATGTCAGCCGGGATCAGCACCGTTCAGAGTGGGGTCCCGGCGGGACCCCTTTCTGAACACCCCGCGCGGCACCATGACATATCAGATACGTCATGGGTCGCTAAGGGGTTAAAGAGGTATTCCAGGAAAAATAAACTTTTACCCTATCCACTCTGCATTAACTTGGCTCTCACCTCTTTCCATCGCTCCATAGGAATGAATAGAGCTGCAGGTCATGTGAAGCTCTATTCATAACATGGAAGCCAGGGGTAAAAAGGTCGGCAAAGTAATAATCATGACAACATGAACTAGAATAATCAAAAACAAAAAGTCTTAAGCAGCACCAGTTAGGCAATGCTTGAGAAAGGCTGCTTCTATGGCTGAAACGTTGCACTGGTGTGATTAAAGTGAAGATCTTTTTTGGATGTGCAGTCTCCTCTACATTTTTTTTGAACTAGAATAATGTAATGATCGGCGTCCAAAAGGCGGAAAAACCGACGTAATTTTGAACTCAAAATGATGGATGTCATTTTAAAAAATAAAAAACGGAAAGAAAAAACATAATGTGAACATAGCCCATACATGCAACTGCATTCTTTTATTATAGCACTATTATATGCTGACTAATAGATACACATAGTATGTGCACAATGTCATCCCTATAACTATTAACATTTTATAAGCTGGCTCTAACAGCATTGTTTATTGTTATTGTTTATTTATTGTTTCTTAACAAGAAAAACACATACTTTTCTTATTGCTTCACGTCTTCCTATGCCTATGTTAGGCTGGGTTCACACTCCGTTTTTGCAATCAGTTTTATGCAAAAATTGAATGAAAAAACTGGTGCATTTGTTCGGTTTTTCCATTGACTTCTATTCAATGGATCAAAAAAAAGTTTTTTGTTTTTTTTTTAATAAATTTATTCTTTCTTTTCTTCAATTACATACAAAATCACAAAATAATGAATCAAGAGTACTATTCTTACCTCCCTCCCTGACAGCACACAGCCAAAAGAAAAAAAAAAAAAAAAAAAAAGAAAAGTATAGGCAAGTATTCTCTGAGAGTCCTGCAGGACCTACCCATTCCGACACTTATTCCAAATTCTCTGATGTTTCCCGTACCCTTTCTTCCCTTTTCTGGACGGCAGCTCCTCATACATTCTGACCCTTTCCACCGACCCTCTCCATTCCTCCACCCCCGGGGGGGCTTCTTCCATCCACCTCCTAAGGATAAGCACTTTAGCACATCCCATAATTCTATTAATCAGTGTATTGGTTTCCCCATCTTCTATCAATCCCCTCAGTAAAATCTCTGCTTCAGAATATACACCCACTATATCCATCCCCATTACCTGTTCAACATATCGAAAGATCTGATTCCAAAATTGTACAATCTTGGGGCAGTTCCATATCAGATGCACAAGATCCACCCCTAATTCCTGGCATTTCTTACATCTAATCTCCTCAATATTCTTAAACTTCATCAGCCTTTTGGGGGTATAATATAGCCAGTAAAATTTTTAAAAAAAGATTAACCTATGCGTTGGACTTCTGGACGTACACCCCAAATTTTTTACTATAGACTCCCATACCACTTCTTCTATTCTTCCCAATGCAGTTTTCCACCTTACCCTTAGCTCTCTTAACAAACGTGGATTCTCTCTGGTTTATAAGAGCCCCATACACTTTAGTCAAAACTTTTCCCTTTACCCCTACTTCCCATATACTCTCAAACGTCTCATGTGAACTTCTAACTAATATCTGAGCTCCTCTAAGCGTCTTCATTGCAGACTTCAACTGTACATAATAAAATAACTGTGACTGTCCTAACCCAAATCTACTTTTAACATCCTCAAATGTTATTATCCACCCATCTTCAAAAATCTGGTGTACATACTTAACCCCATATTTCTTCCAAAATTGTTCCATAGTGCTCTTTAACACACCATCAAAACCTTGATTTTCCCAAATCCCCAATCTTTTCTTCTTTTCCTGGTTTTGTTGACTTGATGGAGTTGGGGGTGGGGTGGGGGGTCGGTTAGGGGGGGGGGGGGGGGGGGGGAGGGATCTAGAGTAGAGGCTCTTCCGGAACTGGGAGATGGTGGTGTCTGGCGGAGCCAATATTGGGGGAGATGGGAGGGGGTTTCGGGGGGAGGGTAGGATTTGGGGGGGAGGTCTGACAGCACACAGGGTTTTTGGTGGCTTTGGTTTTCTTTTTTCTTTGGTGTTAGATGAGTTTTGATATTTGGTTCTGGAACCTGCGGGGGACAGGAGATAGAGTTAAAAGGGTAGCAGCCTTTGACTTAATCACAAGACACTTACCCGCAGTTGTATGTCTGCTCGAGACGCATTGTACCCATGAAACAGTTTCGAGGATGAGACGTAGATGGGCGAGCTCTGAATACCACTCTCTCTTCTCTAACTTTTCTGGGGGGTTTCCGTCTACATACACCATAAAATCCCATTTCGCTGTATTGCAAAAAAAGTAGATAATAGGGGGAGATACGTGATCCTTCATTATACGATATTTTCCAAGAAGATGATTTTGGTGTTTGTGTATGTGCCGCCTCCCTTCTCTCCGCAGGTTATATATGAAATTATTAAGAAAGTAGGGGACAGAGATGAGATTCCCTTTATTATGTGCGGGGACTTTAACTGCGTGATGGATATCAGGGTGGACAGGAAGGGGGTGAAGGCACGAAATCCTAATTGGTCCTCCCCTATGGCTAAGGTGGCAAGAGAAATGGGATGGGTCGACTTGTGGCGGAGCCTATACGGCAATAAAGAGGCCTTCTCCTGTTTCAGCGCTACTTATAACTCTACACAAGCCAAAAAGACAGAAATGGCTGCACATCGCACCCATGGCTGACACGAAAGCTTATTCAGCTACATTTAAAACCAACATCAGAAGTTAGTATATAATTTGGCCAAACCATATTGCCTCATGTACCACGTGCAGGTCTTCTGATACACATGAGTCCCTAACCAAAAAACATCACTGTGCCGGTCAGCGACCACAATCCCCGCAAAGCGTGCGCAAGCAGAGAAGGGGGGCCACGGAATGGCCCCGCAACCCCATTGTCACAGGACCAGACCCTAAAGGGCCCCCCCAGACCCCGCAGGCGCCACCGGCGGAAAAAGTGGACGCCAAGCAACACAAGTGTGAACAAGCTCTTACCTCTCTCCATTCCTCTGCAGGTAGAATGGGAGAAAACTAGGAGATCCTCCCCTTATGTACACAGGTGCTTCCTGCTAATTTGGATCACATGGGTCTTACAAAGCACGAGTGCTAGCCACAATGAAAAAAGGGACAGAATACCTAAAATATGCACAAGCCAAAAAGACAGAAATGGCTGCACATCGCACCCATGGCTGACACGAAAGCTTATTCAGCTACATTTAAAACCAACATCAGAAGTTAGTATATAATTTGGCCAAACCATATTGCCTCATGTACCACGTGCAGGTCTTCTGATACACATGAGTCCCTAACCAAAAAACATCACTGTGCCGGTCAGCGACCACAATCCCCGCAAAGCGTGCGCAAGCAGAGAAGGGGGGCCACGGAATGGCCCCGCAACCCCATTGTCACAGGACCAGACCCTAAAGGGCCCCCCCAGACCCCGCAGGCGCCACCGGCGGAAAAAGTGGACGCCAAGCAACACAAGTGTGAACAAGCTCTTACCTCTCTCCATTCCTCTGCAGGTAGAATGGGAGAAAACTAGGAGATCCTCCCCTTATGTACACAGGTGCTTCCTGCTAATTTGGATCACATGGGTCTTACAAAGCACGAGTGCTAGCCACAATGAAAAAAGGGACAGAATACCTAAAATATGCACAAGCCAAAAAGACAGAAATGGCTGCACATCGCACCCATGGCTGACACGAAAGCTTATTCAGCTACATTTAAAACCAACATCAGAAGTTAGTATATAATTTGGCCAAACCATATTGCCTCATGTACCACGTGCAGGTCTTCTGATACACATGAGTCCCTAACCAAAAAACATCACTGTGCCGGTCAGCGACCACAATCCCCGCAAAGCGTGCGCAAGCAGAGAAGGGGGGCCACGGAATGGCCCCGCAACCCCATTGTCACAGGACCAGACCCTAAAGGGCCCCCCCAGACCCCGCAGGCGCCACCGGCGGAAAAAGTGGACGCCAAGCAACACAAGTGTGAACAAGCTCTTACCTCTCTCCATTCCTCTGCAGGTAGAATGGGAGAAAACTAGGAGATCCTCCCCTTATGTACACAGGTGCTTCCTGCTAATTTGGATCACATGGGTCTTACAAAGCACGAGTGCTAGCCACAATGAAAAAAGGGACAGAATACCTAAAATATGCACAAGCCAAAAAGACAGAAATGGCTGCACATCGCACCCATGGCTGACACGAAAGCTTATTCAGCTACATTTAAAACCAACATCAGAAGTTAGTATATAATTTGGCCAAACCATATTGCCTCATGTACCACGTGCAGGTCTTCTGATACACATGAGTCCCTAACCAAAAAACATCACTGTGCCGGTCAGCGACCACAATCCCCGCAAAGCGTGCGCAAGCAGAGAAGGGGGGCCACGGATGTTGGTTTTAAATGTAGCTGAATAAGCTTTCGTGTCAGCCATGGGTGCGATGTGCAGCCATTTCTGTCTTTTTGGCTTGTGCATATTTTAGGTATTCTGTCCCTTTTTTCATTGTGGCTAGCACTCGTGCTTTGTAAGACCCATGTGATCCAAATTAGCAGGAAGCACCTGTGTACATAAGGGGAGGATCTCCTAGTTTTCTCCCATTCTACCTGCAGAGGAATGGAGAGAGGTAAGAGCTTGTTCACACTTGTGTTGCTTGGCGTCCACTTTTTCCGCCGGTGGCGCCTGCGGGGTCTGGGGGGGCCCTTTAGGGTCTGGTCCTGTGACAATGGGGTTGCGGGGCCATTCCGTGGCCCCCCTTCTCTGCTTGCGCACGCTTTGCGGGGATTGTGGTCGCTGACCGGCACAGTGATGTTTTTTGGTTAGGGACTCATGTGTATCAGAAGACCTGCACGTGGTACATGAGGCAATATGGTTTGGCCAAATTATATACTAACTTCTGATGTTGGTTTTAAATGTAGCTGAATAAGCTTTCGTGTCAGCCATGGGTGAGATGTGCAGCCATTTCTGTCTTTTTGGCTTGTGCATATTTTAGGTATTCTGTCCCTTTTTTCATTGTGGCTAGCACTCGTGCTTTGTAAGACCCATGTGATCCAAATTAGCAGGAAGCACCTGTGTACATAAGGGGAGGATCTCCTAGTTTTCTCCCATTCTACCTGCAGAGGAATGGAGAGAGGTAAGAGCTTGTTCACACTTGTGTTGCTTGGCGTCCACTTTTTCCGCCGGTGGCGCCTGCGGGGTCTGGGGGGGCCCTTTAGGGTCTGGTCCTGTGACAATGGGGTTGCGGGGCCATTCCGTGGCCCCCCTTCTCTGCTTGCGCACGCTTTGCGGGGATTGTGGTCGCTGACCGGCACAGTGATGTTTTTTGGTTAGGGACTCATGTGTATCAGAAGACCTGCACGTGGTACATGAGGCAATATGGTTTGGCCAAATTATATACTAACTTCTGATGTTGGTTTTAAATGTAGCTGAATAAGCTTTCGTGTCAGCCATGGGTGCGATGTGCAGCCATTTCTGTCTTTTTGGCTTGTGCATATTTTAGGTATTCTGTCCCTTTTTTCATTGTGGCTAGCACTCGTGCTTTGTAAGACCCATGTGATCCAAATTAGCAGGAAGCACCTGTGTACATAAGGGGAGGATCTCCTAGTTTTCTCCCATTCTACCTGCAGAGGAATGGAGAGAGGTAAGAGCTTGTTCACACTTGTGTTGCTTGGCGTCCACTTTTTCCGCCGGTGGCGCCTGCGGGGTCTGGGGGGGCCCTTTAGGGTCTGGTCCTGTGACAATGGGGTTGCGGGGCCATTCCGTGGCCCCCCTTCTCTGCTTGCGCACGCTTTGCGGGGATTGTGGTCGCTGACCGGCACAGTGATGTTTTTTGGTTAGGGACTCATGTGTATCAGAAGACCTGCACGTGGTACATGAGGCAATATGGTTTGGCCAAATTATATACTAACTTCTGATGTTGGTTTTAAATGTAGCTGAATAAGCTTTCGTGTCAGCCATGGGTGCGATGTGCAGCCATTTCTGTCTTTTTGGCTTGTGCATATTTTAGGTATTCTGTCCCTTTTTTCATTGTGGCTAGCACTCGTGCTTTGTAAGACCCATGTGATCCAAATTAGCAGGAAGCACCTGTGTACATAAGGGGAGGATCTCCTAGTTTTCTCCCATTCTACCTGCAGAGGAATGGAGAGAGGTAAGAGCTTGTTCACACTTGTGTTGCTTGGCGTCCACTTTTTCCGCCGGTGGCGCCTGCGGGGTCTGGGGGGGCCCTTTAGGGTCTGGTCCTGTGACAATGGGGTTGCGGGGCCATTCCGTGGCCCCCCTTCTCTGCTTGCGCACGCTTTGCGGGGATTGTGGTCGCTGACCGGCACAGTGATGTTTTTTGGTTAGGGACTCATGTGTATCAGAAGACCTGCACGTGGTACATGAGGCAATATGGTTTGGCCAAATTATATACTAACTTCTGATGTTGGTTTTAAATGTAGCTGAATAAGCTTTCGTGTCAGCCATGGGTGCGATGTGCAGCCATTTCTGTCTTTTTGGCTTGTGCATATTTTAGGTATTCTGTCCCTTTTTTCATTGTGGCTAGCACTCGTGCTTTGTAAGACCCATGTGATCCAAATTAGCAGGAAGCACCTGTGTACATAAGGGGAGGATCTCCTAGTTTTCTCCCATTCTACCTGCAGAGGAATGGAGAGAGGTAAGAGCTTGTTCACACTTGTGTTGCTTGGCGTCCACTTTTTCCGCCGGTGGCGCCTGCGGGGTCTGGGGGGGCCCTTTAGGGTCTGGTCCTGTGACAATGGGGTTGCGGGGCCATTCCGTGGCCCCCCTTCTCTGCTTGCGCACGCTTTGCGGGGATTGTGGTCGCTGACCGGCACAGTGATGTTTTTTGGTTAGGGACTCATGTGTATCAGAAGACCTGCACGTGGTACATGAGGCAATATGGTTTGGCCAAATTATATACTAACTTCTGATGTTGGTTTTAAATGTAGCTGAATAAGCTTTCGTGTCAGCCATGGGTGCGATGTGCAGCCATTTCTGTCTTTTTGGCTTGTGCATATTTTAGGTATTCTGTCCCTTTTTTCATTGTGGCTAGCACTCGTGCTTTGTAAGACCCATGTGATCCAAATTAGCAGGAAGCACCTGTGTACATAAGGGGAGGATCTCCTAGTTTTCTCCCATTCTACCTGCAGAGGAATGGAGAGAGGTAAGAGCTTGTTCACACTTGTGTTGCTTGGCGTCCACTTTTTCCGCCGGTGGCGCCTGCGGGGTCTGGGGGGGCCCTTTAGGGTCTGGTCCTGTGACAATGGGGTTGCGGGGCCATTCCGTGGCCCCCCTTCTCTGCTTGCGCACGCTTTGCGGGGATTGTGGTCGCTGACCGGCACAGTGATGTTTTTTGGTTAGGGACTCATGTGTATCAGAAGACCTGCACGTGGTACATGAGGCAATATGGTTTGGCCAAATTATATACTAACTTCTGATGTTGGTTTTAAATGTAGCTGAATAAGCTTTCGTGTCAGCCATGGGTGCGATGTGCAGCCATTTCTGTCTTTTTGGCTTGTGCTACTTATAACTCTGCTTCCCGTATAGACTATGTTTTAGGGAATGTTTTGGCTCTCCGCTGGATCAGGAGAATGACCTACGGGGGCAGGAGTCTGTCAGATCATGTGCCTGTAACTGTGGGAGTCTGCATGGAGCAGGACCTAAGTAGAACTGGGCACCCCTTCAGATTAAACCCTCATTGGCTGGGACTTCTGGATAGTAAAGATAAGATTCGGCAAGAAATAAAAGAATTCTGGGAGATTAATGTGGGTTCAACTGATATCCATTATGTTTGGGATGCATTAAAGGCTCATATACGGGGGATACTAAAGAGAGAGATTTGCTATAAGAAAAAAGGGTTTAGAGAGCAGGAGGATAGCCTGAAGGCTGCAGTTCAGGAAGGGGAAGAAGAATTTAAGGTTTCACAGACAGAGGTAGCGGCAGATAAGATTAAGACAACCCAGGGGAAGTATGGGGAATACCTTATAAATAAGGCTCAACAAAAATGCTTCTTTCTGGGCCAGAAGCGGTTTGTGGAGGCGGGGAGACCAGGGAAACTTCTGGCAACTATTGTTAGGGCACAAGAAGGGAGCTCGTATATCTCAGCCCTGGAGGATGAGATGGGAGGTCAGATCAGGGATAGCGAAGGGATTCGCGAGAAAATTGTTGAGTTTTATGAGAGGCTGTATAGTTCAGAAGCCTCCCCAATGGAACAGGAATACCAAAAATTATTTGATGGATGTAAACTGCCATGTGTTCCTCAGGATAGAGTTAAATGGTTGGAGGGGAATATTGGGGTTTCAGATCTAAGGGAAGCCTTGAGTAGTATTTCAGGATCAACTACACCAGGATCTGATGGTCTGCCTTTTGATTTCTATCGGGAGTTCGGAGACGTCCTTTTTCCTTATTTAGCTGAACTACTTAATGAATCCTTGTGTAAGGGGCGTCTTCCTGAATCTATGCGTCAGGCCCACATTGTGTTAATCCCCCCCCAAAAAATAAAAAAACCCTGCGAATAGAGTCCTACCGTCCAATCTCCCTGCTGAACACTGACTACAAGCTAGTGGCCAGGGTTCTGGCATGGAGATTGACGGAGGTTATACAGGGTCTTATTGGCCCCGAGCAGACAGGGTTTGTTCCGGGACGTTCTATTTTTACCAACGTATCTAGAGTCCATGCCAGTGTCCAATTGGGGTCCCCACTCCATCCTGTCTCTTGATGCCTTGAAAGCCTTTGACAGGGTGGAGTGGGGATTTCTGTGGAGAGTGATGGGAAAGATGGGGTTTGGTCCGGAATTTGTGAGCTGGATTAGATTACTTTACTCGGATCCGCTGGCAAGGGTAATTGTGAACGGGAACATTACTAGGTGCTTTAAATTATTAAGGGGTATTAGGCAGGGGTGTCCCCTGTCCCACCTTCTCTTTGATTTGTATATTGAGCCCCTGGCGGAGTGTATTAGGACGTCCAGGGACATAGTGGGGTTTGGTTTAGGGGGTGGGAATAATAAGGTTCTCCTTTATGCCGATGACGCCTTATTGTTTATCAAGGACCCAATGGAAAACCTGCCCAAGGTTATGAGATTAGTAGAAGACTATGGGAAAATAGCTGGATTTGGGGTGAATTGGGATAAATCGGCATTACTGTCCCTAGGGGAGGTAAAAGCAGGAACGGAGGGAATAACATCCCCAGTGGGCAGGAGTGAAATAATAGAATACCTCGGGGTTCGGATTAGTAAAGAGGTGGAGAGCTATCTGGATTTAAACCTTAAACCCCTGTTGACTAAAATCTCTAAAAAGGTAGATATATGGCTCAGGTTACCCCTATCGATGGCTGAGAGGATGGCCCTAATTAAAATGGTGGTGTTACCTCAAGTTCTATATATCCTTAAGGCGGCTCCGCTTTGGATTCCAGATCTCTGGTTTAAGAGAATCACTATAATTTTGAATAAGTTGGTATGGGGAAAAAAAGTCAGAATAAAATATAAAGCACTTACACAGAGGGAGAGGGGGGGGGGACTATCTATGCGGGATTTTAGGCTGTATTTTTATGCAAGTGTGGCACAGACTTTGGTGGGGTGGAGGTCCTCCTCTATAATTAAATATATGATGGACATGAACAACACTAGTCTCACAGATTTTCTTGAGGTACTTGAAGCAGGTCAGTGCACGGTGGAAAATCTGGGAGCACTTTCGTAAGTCACTTTGTATGATAAAACATGGAAAGTAATTAAAAAATGTTTCCATATCACAGGTCATTTGGATCAAAAAACAGTTAAATACACATTTTTTTTTTTTTTTTACCGTACACAAAAATGTGGTCGACCATTTTTTTATGTACATTAAAAAAAAGGAAGCGTTTTGATTTGTTTTTTTGTTTCCTTTTTTTAATAATGGAAAATGGATGCACACAAATGCATCTTTTTTTATCCGTTTTTTCCATCCATTTTTTTAATAAAACGGATGGAAAAAACGGATTGCAAAAACGCAGTGTGAACCCGGCCTAATATTATCTTTCTTTTCTATTTGCAGTATGTATACCCATTCATCAGTCGCCTCAGCACAGACTTATTCCAGGAATTCTTGCACCACATGGCGCAGTGCGCTGACATGTTCCGTGAGACTATTCGCCACGATATCTGGAGGCAGAAGTTTTCTGATCTTTTTCTTGCATGTGATTCAGGAAAGGTTAGTGCAATGTATTCTATTTATATACTGATATAACGTTCTGTGTCGGATGTGTCACACAAATGATCCCAGTGGCTCTGAGTGAGCTGCATGAATTGTTCTGATGTGGTGGTAAATAGCGTTGCTTGAAGCACTGTTGCACATGGCGATTCTGGACAGAGCCTCCAATGAAAAAGTGGAACCATCGGTAGAAAGAAATCAGATGACCTATTATTGTATGTTTGGTCCATCAAGTGCTCAATATCATTTATAAAATTCTCAATATTTCAGTAAAGGCCCTGTTATATGAAACGATTATCGGCCGTTACAGCCGATAATCGTCTTGTGTAATAGAAGGCAACAATGTCGGCTGATCGTTGCAGTTGTTTGTCTTTCATGTTGATATATATAGCAGTGATCTGCTGCCGTCGTTCAGTGGAATAGGAGCAGTGGCAGCAGACTGCTACTGTCTGCTATGGGCTACCTGGACGATCTAGCAATCACCTGGGCACCCCCCTGCACTTACCCGCTCGCTGCCACCGCACATATTAGGAGCGGCAGCGAGCGGGTAACGAAGAGAACACGGGTGCTGACAGCGCTTGTTTGCTCCTTTCAGTTGCCCCGTGTAATAGTGGCCTAAGGCTTCTTACCCCCAGCAATTGTTAGAAAAGCACAGGACTGAGAGCGTCACTCCCCAACTCACTGCTTTACCTGTCTTGTTGTCAGACTCTATAGAAAATGTATAGACCCCGACTCCTGCAATGGAATGGGGCAATTGAAGGGGTGGGGGTGGGGGGATTGAGCGATCTTAGAGAATTGGTGGAGCACTGGATGCCCATGCTTATTGCACTCCATTCTGACAATATACTTCCAGTCTTGTGATTGGTGGCGTGACAGTGATCTGCCCTCACCAGTCAGCTAAATAGACCCTGTTTTGTGCATAAGTGATAACCTAAAAGAGAAGTCTGGGGGGAGGTAAAAAAAAAATTATTTCAGGCCGGGGGTGGGGAGTATAAAAAATAGGTTATATTCACCTGTGTCGGCACCCTCGCTGGGCTGCATTCCACTTTTGGGTCCCAGACGTCCGTCTTCCCAGCTCCCCTCCAGCTACATCATGACCCGGCTGATGGATAACCCAGTCAGTGAATGGGGCGGGACACCACTCCAGTCACTGATTGGCTGAGCTGCCAAAATCCCACCCACTTGTGACAGTTCAGCCGGGTCAGCTTCAATAAATTTACCTTTAAAAGAAATGGCACTGCAAAAGCAATCTGAGATACTAGCTAGAAAACGCAATGTCTTGTTCATGATAATTGCAATTCTACACAACGAAACTAGTGTCAGAAAAATAGCTATTTTTGGTAAATTGTACTAACTGTGTCCTTTGTATTTGCAGGTTGGCTTCCTAGACAGGCAGAGAGTTCTTTCTCTCATTGAAAAGTTCTATGACAGAATAAGTTCAAAGGCAGAGACGTGGCATCCACGCAACCCACGGCAATGTGAGACCATATAATATATATTACATATGGGAATGTTGATTGTTCCACTTTATGACTCTGCAGTATAAGTCATATACAATACTACCTCTAAGAGGTGTGCGTCTCTTAGTATGGCCTTACTTTTTTCATGTCTATAGAGCATCTAAGTTGAGAGCAGTCTGCAAAGCTCAACATATTGAAAGACATTTATGCAAGTTACGCCAGGGAGAAGGCCGGGGAAAGTGGCTGGGAAAGTGGGCGGGGCCTAATTTAAGAGTACGCCGATCTTAATAAATTTCCCCCATTGTGTGTACCAGCAGATCTTTCCTCATTTCTCTTTGCTCTTGAAGTAAACGGAATACCCTTAGTTTTCTGACCAAGGGAACATGGATTAAGGTGAATTATTTAAGCAAACAATCACATTTCTTTATATCCGATTACATTTTTTTTTATTTCTATTTTCCCCCTTCAGGGCCGGTAATTGAATTAGGGGAAATGGATCCGGCTGATTTCTGGGCTGAGTTCCAGGAAGGAGATAATCAGCCTGAAGAGAAAGGAGAAAACCCAACTACTACAGCATCAACTCTAGCCAGCGGTTCTGGAGAGGAAGGAGGAAAGGAAGAGAAGTCAGAGGACACTGAAGAAGGTGACACACAAAAAGCAGCAAGATGTAATGTGACATATGCATACACTGACTGTCCTGATAACAAGAACCATATAAACTTAAGTAGCTGTAAAATACCAAAAGCAAAGGCTTCAAAAGGGGTTTATACAAAAAAAAAAAAATATGTCTAAGGGTATGTTCCCATTTGTGTGGATTTGCTGGAGATTTTCCACAGCATATCCATAGTGTGTGAACATACCCATCATAAGAAGCTTACTTAAAGGGAATCTGTCACTAGGTTTATTCCGCCTGAAATGAGGGCAGCATAAACTAGTGACAGAAATGCTGAACAGAACGGTGTATTACTTACATCATTCTATTCAGCCGTTCTCCTAATATGCAGGAGAATAGGATTCTTACCGCACCCTCCCCCCGCCCTCAAGCTGCTGATTGACAGTTGGCTGCCTATACACAGCATGGATAGATAACTGCCAATTAGCAGCTGGTAGGCGGAGTTTTCTGCTTCTCATGAATATCCAGGACTACTGGGCTCATGCACATAATGGAGAGGACTACTTATTGTCCATGTTATTCAGGAGGAGATCTCTGGATCAGCTGCACAGAACAATGTAAGTGATACATCATTCTGTTCAGCTTCTCTGTCACTAGTTTATGCTACCCTGAGATAGGACACTTTTTAATGTCTCTTTAATGATCACTTAGTGAAGCTGTGATTGACCACACACTTTATTTCCCTGGCCATGACTTTTGCAGGGGAATTAACACTTACAGTACATGGCAGTCATTAAAATGAATGTTTAACTATTCAATACATCAATGGGCTGAGTCCACTAGCACAAGGTTCTTTGGTTTGGTTCACATGTCCATTTTCCCTGTGTTATTCTGCTCTTTTATAAGATACATTGGATCCACTGCACACTGGACAAAATGGCACCTAATGGACCCCATTGATTTTAATGGGGCTGTTGGGTTTTCCTCATGGTGCTCAGCATCTTATCCGCTCTAATATCGCATTGATCTGCACTTCCTACATTTTAGCTGGAATCTGTGGCGTGGAACGTCTGACATAGATGTAAACCAGCTGAATATTACACAACAGCCAGAGAAATAATAATGGTCAATATCTTCTCATTTCCTTGTAATTGTGCAGGTGCGGCACATAGAGAAGAGAACACCAGAGACCAGCAGACTGAAGACAGTGGAAGCCGAGTTACACACTTCATTGAGGGCAAGCCCTGGTCAGGTAAATAAAACATACATAGACATCCCTGACTCCTATGATGGCGTACAAAGAGAGTCACTTATTCTGTAGGCCTCACTATATTAAATATTTTTGCAAAGATATTAATTTACCAAACCTGTGTCCTCCTCCAGACATTCTGCTCTTTCCCTCCCATTGAAGACAGCTTATCATCTAGGTTAGCGACCACCACTCTGCTCTAAAAACAGTGGTCCGGCTGGTGTATATATATGGCTATAATATAAAACATAAAACATATATCTTCTAGTTCAGCAAAAAAAAAAAAATCTTTCAAATAAACTGGTGTCAGAAAGTGACAGAGATTAGTAATTTACCTCTATTAAAAAAATCTCAAGTCTTCCTGTATTTATCATCTGCTGTATGTCCTGCAGGAAGTGGTGTATTCTCTCCAGTCTGACACAGTGCTCTCTGCTGCCACCTCTGTCCATGTCAGGAACTGTCCAGAGCAGGAGAGGTTTTCTATGGGGATTTGCTGCTGCTCTGGACAGTTCCTGACATGGACAGAGGTGGCAGCAGAGAGCACTGTGTCAGACTGGAAAGAATACACCACTTCCTGTAGGACATACAGCAGCTGATAAGTGCTGGAAGACTGAAGATTTTTCAATAGAAGTAAATTACAAATCTACATCACTTTCTGAAACCAGTTGATTTGAAAGAAAAATATTTTTGCCGGAGTACCCCTTTAATTCATCCATGTTGCAAAGTCAGCTTTTTAAAGTTGGGAATAACAGGAGCACCTGCGAAGAACTAAGGGTCCATTTACACAGAAAGATTATCTGACAGATTATCTGCAAAAGATTTAAAGCCAAAGCCAGGAATGGACTATAAACAGAGATCAGGTTGTAAAGAAAAACCGGAGATTTCTCTTAGTTTCAAATCCCTTCCTGGCTTTGGCTTCAAATTTTTGGCAGATAATTTGTCAGATAATCTTTCTGTATAAATGGACCCTTAGGAAGAATTTTTTTATAGGAGGTATTTCTAAGGCTGGGAAAACAAAAATGGAAGTATATGGATTGTTTTTTCTAAGCAATTCTCTAGAGTTCCTTAATTATGTCCCCATAAGTAGTTGTCACGTCGATGGGTGAAGCGCTTGATTTTATGCCCGCTATTTGATCGAATTAAAATTGTCGCCTTCGCTGTATAATACTGGTATCCATCTATAGTCCATCTACTATTCAGGAGGCTTCCAAGTAGAACAGTTTCTTCCTGCTGGTCTGGCGACCTTATTATCATGAAGCATTTCTATACAATAATGGTGCGTTTACACAGGCAGATTTATCTGACAGATTTTTGAAGCCAAAGCCAGGAACAGACCATAAACAGGGATCAGGTCATAAAGGAAAGACTGAGATTGCTCCTCTTTTCAAATCCACTCCTGGCTTTGGCTTCAAAAATCTGTCAGATAAATCTGCCTGTGTAAACGCACCATTAGGATGATGCATCTATTTGTATATTATTAGAGCAGAGGGGCGGTTTAGTTACAGCGTTTTTTTTTTAGTTCCCTTTAGATATTATATATGATGTGATTAAGCTGGAAAGATTTTTTATCTAGTGGAATTGCTTAGCCACTTTGTAGCCGTAATGTCCTCCTCTGTACCTTTCCAGGTGACTTGCTGACCTCAGATCTGGCTATAAGATACAGTTCATATGGAGACAGAAGTGAAGAAGAATACCGGGATGCTGCCTCTAAGTTCACAGGTAATATTCAGCATATCTGATTTTGCTGCAGTACACAGCTGCTTGTGCGCTACGGAATCTGTTGGTGCTATACAAATAATAATAATTATTATTATTATTACTTACACTTCTTATAACATTTGCAGGATATCCATCTTCCAAACTGCTAACACTCTTAGGCTATGTTCGTGCAACGTTTTTTTCAGCTCCGTTTAAGATGACGTCCGTCATTTTGAGTCTGAAATAACGGACGTCATTTAGCTGTCTGGCCTCCCCTTAGTGCAATGACGGCTGCTGGTACATTATTGTGCTTTGATTACTAATTGGCCTTTGTAGGCGGCTTAATTGAAAAGTCCATTGAATTTAATAGTAAAAACGGAGAAAGAACGATGACAAAAGAAAAACTATGTGAACAATTAATAAAAAAGTCCGCTGTATGCAAAAGACGTCCGAAAATAATAAACATGAACATTATTTTGATGTCCGCAGCAATAATGTCCGTTATTCGAAACATTGTGTAAATTGGACGTCCGTCTTTACATTGACTTTAATGCATTGCCACTGCAGTCAGTTAAATCGCAAAAACGGACGTTATTTTAAATTGCAAAAGCGTCCGCCTTTTAGATAGCTGTTAGTACAAGTGCATCTTTCATATATCCATCTTTGCTTCCATAACAAAAATCTCTGGTGCCAAGTGTCAGAGAGGTGTTCTCAATCTGCAGAGGGCTGAAATACCTCTTTCCACTACTGTCTCTTCCCTTCCCTGTTGAAAGGGAATAACCTCTTAAAGGGGTAGTTCAGCAAAAAAAAAAAAAAAAAAAAAAATCTTTCAAATAAACTTGTGTCAGAAAGTGATAGAGATTTGTAATTTACCTCTATTAAAAAATCTCAAGTCTTCCTATATTTATCAGATGCTGTATGTCCTGCAGGAAGTAGTGTATTCTCTCCAGTCTGACTCAGTGCTCTCTGCTGCCACCTCTGTCCATGTTAGAAAATGTCCAGAGCAGTAGAGATTTTCTATGGGAATTTGCTGCTGCTCTAGACAGTTCCTGACATGGACAGAGGTGGCAGCAGAGAGCACTGTGTCAGACTGGAAAAAATACACCACTTCCTGCAGGACATACAGCAGCCGATAAGTAGTGGAAGAAGTAAATTAGAAGTAAATTACAAATCTCTGGCACCAGTTGAATTAAATTTTTTTTATAGTTGCTGAACTTTTCCTTTATTCTCTTTCCTTTGTCCATAAACAGATGAAGGAAGTAACACTGTATATAACTAATGATCTGATGACTTTTGGGTTTGGTTTATCTGGCTGCTAAATTGTAATTATATTTAAAAAACACATTAGTCTTGTGGCTTTCTTATAATGTAGGAAATACAGTATATAACGCTGTTCCATTCAATATCTGATGCTAAGAGCAAGGTTGCAAATAGTCATCTTCTAAAAATGTAGTGACATCAGTGGCGCCATTTAAGACTATGACGTCATAACAGCAGTGCAGGTGGCTTTTCATGACCGATATAATAAGATCCATTCATGACGCTGGTGCTTTATGTTCTGGGCCATGTGAAATTACTGTTTGCAAACTCTGACATTGACTTTGAAGTGATCGTTCCCTGATACTCTTAGGTTTCATTAGTAGCGGGATCAAAGGAAGCTGCTGGCGGCTAGTGCGTAAATATAATCTGTCCATCTTACTAGAAAATGGATTCTGGGAAATACGCTGCTTCACAACGTAAAGATTCCAGAGCCTATAAAGTGCAACTTTTATGTGCAGCCTGGCATTGTGCAATGTTCTGAAGTCTCCATATTTGTGGCTTTCTTTGAAGTTCGCTTTTCAGACAGATGAAATATTATGTAGTGTCGGGCGTTTCAAATAATGAAGAAAATCTAAAAATAAATTCAGTTTTTTTCCTGGTCTGGATATTACCACAAATAAGACAAAGTATAATAATAGTAAATTAAAATTAATAATAATAATGCTTTTTTTAAATTATTTATATAGCACCAACAGATTGCACAGCACTAAAAAATAAAATAAAATTTATATATATATATATATATATATATGTATATAATCGCTATAAACTGCAGTTATGATCACAAAACTTACATTTGTTTCATTTTCAGATTTACGAACCATTATCTCCGATATCAACACCCGCGGCCCATCACGCATCCCTAGCGCCTTTAATGACAGCGCCCTCAACTTACCCCAGTTTGTTCAGCTGATGGAGACATTTGTGGGAGAAGAGGCCCCACTGGCAGCTGTACAGGAGCTCACGTCTTATATACAGAAGGAATACGTGGAGACGGAAGAGGAGAAAATTGCATTGTTGGCCAAAGTACGCAACTTTTTTTTTACATTTGTATTTATGCCCTATATTTCTTTGGGTGCTTAATATTCACCTATTTCCGTACTCCGTGCAAGAGATTCCAAGGGCGTTTAGGACTAGAAATAGCCTGAGGTGTGAGCCATGAATCATGAATATTAAGGGAATGTGCAGTCTGCAAAGGATAAACATAAATTAAAGGGGTATTCTGACAAACACATATATATTTTATTTATTTTATTCAGTTATATAACTTTGTAAGATGCCTATATTAAAAAACAAACACACACACACACACACACACACATATATATATATATGTGTGTAGATTACATTGACTGGCAGTAAGGCCTTGTGTACATGACGTTCCATGCATGGTCTGGAAATACATGCATGCGGATAGTGTATAAAGGAACAGATTATCGGAGCTCCCGGCAGATTTAGGCTGTGATCCCACAATGTTTTTTCTTGTCTGTTTATAATTTTTTAAAATGACGTCCGTCATTTTGAGGTCAAAATGACGTCTGTTATTTTGCAGTTTGCTACCCTTCAGTTCAATGACAGCTGTCGGTACATTATTCTAGTGCAGGTGGACTGATTGCCCTTTGGGTGCGTCTCCAATTGAAAAGTCCATTAAATTTAATAGTAGGGACAGTGAAAAAGGAAAAACTGTGTGAACAACTAAAGTCCATTGCTTGTAAAACACGTCCGAAAAATAATTGTCATGAACATTGTTTGACATACGCCTTTAAAAAAATCAGTAATTCAATACACTGTGTGCAAATGATGTCCGTTATTCCACATGCTTCAATGCAATTCATTGCAGTCAGCTAACATTATGCAATAATGGACGTTTTTTTGTTTGTTTGTTTTTTTACCCCAAAGAAAAAGCTGATGACTTTTTACTTTCCCTTTTTTTTTTTTTAACTTTGTGTGAACATAGCCTTAAACTGATTCGGAGCTCCTGGCATCATAATGATATTTTCCGTGCACAAACCATAGTCACGGAACATGGGAATAAAAACGGGTGACCAGTGGCTATTTTAGGAATTGCAGGGCTGCACAAGCCCTACAGCATGGGAATAAGGAAAAGTAAATACACATTCTTTATTATGTTCCCCTCATCCCCCCCCGAACTGAATTTTTGTCCCCTACCCCACCCCCGGGACTTCTCCTTTAACTGGGCCAGGGAAGTTTAATAAATTTATATTACTATGAAAAAAATCTAAAAAAAAAATATGCCTGCATAATTCCCCCCCCCCCTTGATCGTAATGCGCTATTCATAAAGAGATAATGATTACATTTACGTTGACCATTAGATGAATGGAAACATGTTTTAGCTTTATCACAAAGATATTGATGAACTCATTTTAGTACAATCTCTGTTTTTTAGCTGCAGCAGGGGCGTAGCTAGGGGTTCAGCCTAGGGGGGGGCGAGTGAGTCTCAGTGGGCCCCCAACCAATTATGTTACCTATAGGGAACCTCAGCAGATGACAATGCTTTCCAAATAATAAACAGTATTTTCTACTACATTATTCATAGTGACCAGGGACTGAGAACAATGGAAAAGACTTTCAACATTTTACATATATAACCATGTAAAAATTAAAGAGGTTATTCAGCATTACAAAAACATAGCTGTCTTTTTCCAGAAGCAGCGCCACTCTCCTCCAAAGCTTGGATGTGGTAGTGCAGCTCAGTTCCACTAAAGGAGAATGTAATACCACAAACATCATAGAGGAAGCTATGGCGTTGTTTTTATTTTCTAATTAGTCCTCCATCCATCCATTCTTCTATCTCTTTATCTCATCTATCTGTCCTATATCTATTGGGCAGCATGAGGACTACATCATAGCTGATGGTCAATGACCAAATTAGCCACATCCGAAGGGTATACCCACAGTACTAATAGAGTAAGTGTATAGTACAAATGCTGGGTAATAACAATAAATAGTCCTATGGAGTTCAAGGCAACTATACTAAATAACCTATATACTGTACAAAAAGGCCAGACTACTGCAACATAACTAAATGGAATAATTACTTTACTAATTCATAGAAACAATACAGAACAATATATTAAACATGTAGGAGAAATCAGCCCCGATAATCATGGTGTACAGGGTATATGACAGCAGACAATTTTTGCCTCCATGTAGTATTTAGACCCAATTTTAGCCCTCATATAGTTTGTAGGGTCCCTCTGTGCTCTCATATAGTAAAAAACAACCATCTATATCCTAACATAGTAGATTATCCCCCCTTGTTGCTCCATATATAAGATAGACCTGTGCACCTACATATAGTAGTCAGGCCCCTCTGTACCTTCATATTGAAATGCAGCTTCTCTGTGCATCCATGTAGTAGTTAGGCCTTCTGTGCCCCAATATAGTTATTACTTCCCTCTGTTTCCATGTAGTAGTAGTTAGGGCCCTCTGTGCCCTCATATAGAAGTAAGCTTCCCCTCTGTGCATCTATCTAGTATTTAGACCTCTCTGTGCAGGCAATTCCCCCCCCCCCCCCCAAAAAAGTACTATCCTCCATGTAGGCATCCCCTCCAGTACCACCTCATGTAGGTAATCCCCCTGGTATGTATTCCCTATGCAGCCACCCCCCTTCCCCAGCAGTAATCCCACCACCACCACTGTGAGTAGACTGTACCTCCAAATCAGGTACCCCCTTTTCAGTTAGCCATCACGTCCCATACCCCAACCCCCATAGATAACATCCTTCCCTGGAGTTAGCACCATAGGTCTCCTCTTCTATAAATAAGGGGAAAAAAGCCATACTTACCTGCTGTACAGTTGCAGTACTGTAGTCTTCTGATGTCAACTCTCTCCCTGCTCTGTGAGCGCACAAGTGACATCACTCACGTCCCACAGCTCTAAGGGAGGGAACTGCCTCTTGTGGCCACAGCAGTGATTGGCAAGGTGGAGAGCCAATGCTTTCCTCGCCTTGTCAATCACCCTGCTGCATTCAACTCTATGTTCTCCTCGCATACAAGCGCATACAGCTAAATGGTCAGACACAACATTCAGTAGCCGTGTGGGGCCCTCAGGAGCACTGGTTGCTGGCCAGGGGCCACCTACAGCCAACGGATATTTGTTAATTTGTTGCGGACAGCATTAACTGGCAAAACCTTCAGTGGGTCCCCTGCCTGTGTGGGCCCGTGAGCGTCCGCCCCCTCTGCCCCCACCAAATTACGCTACTGAGCTGCAGCCATTTAGGATAATATTGTACTTAATTTCACTACGTCCCAAAGGTACGGCAGGAGGCGCTTCGTGCCCGGCAGAAGCTCGTACTACAGGCTCTCTTTGAGAAATGGGATAATGACGGGTCGGGATTTATAGAGCTTCAGGAGGTAGAAGGCGTGTTGGCCAAATATAAAGAAGGGATGGAAGCTGAAGTGGTGACTAAAGGTGAGATACTTCTCTATATTTATATCATATATATATAAACAAATTTACTATGTGAAATGAAGGTCAAGGTGGTTATTCTCATAACTACAGTAACTTACAACAATGGTGGTGGAATGCGGATTGTATTCTTATCAGGCTTGTCAGACCTATTGGAATTGTTTAGGTTAAACCAGGGGGCAAAATCTAAGGGGTCGTGTGATCTCAGGGTCAACTGGACCCCAGTTCCTCAATAGAAATCTTACAGAAATTTTGTAATTTACAGTGTGGAGTAGGATTCTGGCTACCAGGGGCAATGACAAATCAACCAACAAAACACAGTAATCACTGACATCAAGGAGAACAGCGACAAAAATCCAATGGAGTGCTCACTCAAGAGTCTCCACTGATACATTGCCCTCTATAAATTAACAAAAAATAAACAAAAAAGGGTCCGTGAAGCCTCAGTTACGGGTCTGAAAACACGTCCAATTCTGGCCTTTGTATCGGCCTTTATTTGAAAAAAAAAAACCTAGCCACAATGCAGCCACATATCCTCATGATAAACTGGCTAAAGACATATATAGTCAGGAAAGTGCATCTTTACCAAAGTAGCAATAGCAAACAGACCAACACATTCACAAACAAAAATAGACCAAGGAATCTTACTTTTCCTGCAAAATGTGCAGGTTTGAGCAGTTCTATATACAGTATAGGGATATAACTGGCCACAGGTCTGTCCTTTGTATTGTCTCATAGCTTATATATATTATAAGAAGGACTGCAGGGATTTCACATCGGACTTGGGACATCACCTTCAAAGGTTTGTATAGCTGCTGGTGTCCCATCTATCAAAGTTCTTTCAATGCCCAAATACATTTTATTTTGAATATTATTACAAAAAAAATATTCCATATGTAAGATTCCAATGAATGTGAAATAGAAATAAACTAATATCAGTAATATAAAGACATCAAAGAACAAAGGAAAATTTTTGTACAGAATAAAGGAAGAATTTTCCCCCGTATGGCTGATATTGGCTCACTTGGAAACACAAAGGTATTGAATTTTCTGCATTTCCATCTGATTTTTTTATTGCTTTTATTGCTTGTAAAAAAAGGCTCCTGACCAGTCATAGTTCTAGCTTTGCTGCATCTCATACAATGTCATTTGCCAGGGAAATATTTTTTATTCATTTCTTCTGTTTAGGAAGGGAAAGCCTAAGTTCCTCCCAGTCACGGCATACATCAAGAAAGCTTTCAGCGTCTGAGTTCATGAGATACATCCTTGGCTTGGTCCGCCAACTTCCAGGTCCAGAAGAAGAAGTATATGAGAATTTGGTAGAATTTCTTACCACAAGCGTAGAGCGGACCCAGAGCGAGAAGCTACGAGGGGCCTCCCGCAGGAAGTGGCTGCAGCACATTCAGTCGGTGGCTGAAACAAGCGGTGGAAGATTTGAGCCAGTGTACAAAGCTGTATTTCAGGCCCTGTATAAGGCAAGTCTGGATTAACATGATGTGAGGATGCGCTAAGCATTAACAGCCATAAACCTCTAACACTTTATTCTCTGTATACATACAGGACGCAGAGGCTCATGGGAATGACAAGAAGATCAGTGCCAATATCGCCCTTCTAGAGCAAGCCTCAGTGAAGGATAGGTGGAATGAGGTTCTACGTTATGTCGCATGTACTTCTGAAGATGCCACATATGTATTAAACAAGATACTGACCAGAGACATGAAAAGTGTGAGGTAGGAAACAAATGTCACATCTCCACCTCTCTTCATGTTCAGCCCGCTCCTGGGCTGAATGAAGGTGGGGAGAGAGGCCTAGGGCCTAGGGCACAGATGATGTAGGCCTTGCACGCCTCAGCGCCTTACTGCTCAAAGAATTGACATGTCAATTCTTTGAGCGGAGAGGCACTGAGAGTGGGGGTACTCAAGGCCTCCCATTGAAAGAGATAGCAGGCGGGATTCGGTGCAAAGTCCGCGGGCAGGGGTTCCGAGCAGATTTTTACGGCCGATTCCGTAGTGTGAACGGGCACTTAAGACAGGACAGCAGAAATCTACTGACAGAGTCTCTTTAACAGCTATCTTTGTATATTATGGTGTATGGCTCAATGATTCTTATTATATTCATTTCCAATCTTAGTTTATGTTACCAATACACTTTATTCAAATATTTTACTTTCTAGATTATTCTTGTATGTTTTAGACATGGTTACTGATGTATGCTTACTTACATATGCTACATATAATGTTCAGCTTTGCAGCAGTGGACAGTGGGATACCACAACATGTGCCCCGTGTACAATATCATGGTAATGTCCAGTTCTGGAACGCAGAGAGGTCTGAAGAAGAGAGAAAGGGGTCACTTATTGTGCTGCCACTAATGGACAAACAGCAGCGGGTATTTGGTACCCTGGGCATCGACACTCTGAGAGAACTCAGAGATCGCAATATATTCCTCACACATGAAATCAGTTTTTATCAGGTAAATTCCACTGACTAAATAACACTATCACTCCTCTGCTTTGAGTAACGTTAGGTCTTGACTAGTGTTTTGTGAATGTTTCAGCAACATTACCCAAACCCAAACGCTCATTGCTTTATTCCCCACGGCTGCAGAAGATGGATGCCGCCATCTTCAAGGGCTGCAAGGAAAACATAGATACAGCCTATTCCAGTACTTCCAAGGGCGGCATCTAACTTCTACTGCCGCAAGGAATCAAACAATAAGCAGTCACATTCGATAACGCGCTGACTGCTCTGATACCTGATCATATAGCAAAACAGTATATAACTATAACTATGTTACTCCAGTGCATCTAAAATAACATAGAAACGTATTTGCAAATAGTTTCAGTTAAAAAGAACCTACAATTCTATTTGTACAGTAAGACATAAGTATCTCCATGGTAACAGACTACATGTAAGCCATGTGTAGTCTGATCTGCAGCTACTGTATATTCACTTAGGGCACTATTAAACAAAGTGATTATCGGCCGTATTTGGCCGATAAGCGACCATTACGCTGATGATCGTTCTGTGTAATAAAAGGTAACGATCAGCCAACATGCACAATGTTGGTGGATTGTTGTCTTTCAACATGTTGAAAGACAAACGACTACGATAGCAACGATCTGCTGCCTTATCTCCGTAGAATAGGAGTGGCTTCTTATTTTAGATATATATATATAAAGTGGTTCTGGCATGATAGACTTTCACTGCCTGACCCCATTGTTCTTGAAGAAATAAACCATTGCCAGAGAAGTTTGGCTGCGGCTTACCCATCCCCTTCCTATAGAGAATGTCCATGTGTATGGGGAGAAGATGTGTATAGAGATAACTGATGTCTGAACATTCAGTAACACATCATTGGACTTTTCAGTCCAACACCACAAAGGGGTTTTCGCACAAACAACAAACTCACATATCATATATCCACTGGCACCCCCACTGTTCACCAGAACGGCGGTCCTATCATTATTATTCATAAGAAAACCCCTTTTAAAGGGATACTCCCTCAATTTTTTTTCTTTCAAATCAACTGGTTTATATAGATTTGTGACTTACTTATACTTAAAAAGCTTCAGTCTTCCAGTAATTATCAGCTGCTGTATGTCCTGCAGGAAGTGGTGTATTCTCTCCAGTCTGACACAGTGCTCTCTGCTGCCACCTCTGTCCATGTCCAGAGCAGCAGCAAATCCCCAAAGAAAACCTCTTCTGCTCTGGACAGTTCCTGACATGGACAGAGATGGCAGCAGAGAGCACTGTGTCAGACTAGAAAGAATACACCACTTTCTGTAGGACATACAGCAGATGATAAGTATGAGAAGACTTGAGATTTTTAAATAGAAGTAAATTACAAATCTCTATAACTTTATAAAACCAGTTGATTTGAAAGAAAAAATAATTTCACCAGAGTGCCCCTTTAAGCTCCTTAGGAGATCATTGTAAATTCTTGGTGGCGCATTAGTTTATTAGTTTGCAATCTCTCCTTAAGGCTATGTTCACACTACGTTAAAGTATGGCCGTTGTTGCCATCGGCAACAACGGCCGTACTTTATGCAGCGTGGAATATTGCCTATTCCTCTATGGGATCCCGTCCGGAGCGTATACACATCGTATACGCTCTGGCCGGGATCTGTGCTGCGCCGCAAAGAACTGACATGTCAGTTTTTTGAGGCCGCAATTCAGTGAATTGCGGCCATAGAAACCCTGTCAGTTCACACAATGAAGCAAGGGGCTCCGCCCACTTGCTTCATTGTGCGCTATGGGATCTTTATAGCCCGCTGCCCGATGATCTTTGCAGAGCTCGGCCGTTCCGTGACCCTGCCGGGTCACGGAACGGCCAGTCTCATACGTTGTGTGAACATAGCCTAAAGCATAATTTTTTTTTATCAAGGTGGCTTCTTCATGGAGTTTTATGTTATCCTTAAGTTTTGTCAGGTTCCCCTTTCCATCCTCTAATTTCCCTGCATTTTTTTCCTTATAAATCGGTGATTGCTTTTTAAGAAGATATTATATTGCTGTTTTATTTCCCCAGGGTGTGACAAATGCTTTCAGTGCAGCATACCACCATGTCCAGAGGCAGAGAAATATAATACAGCTGGTGAGCAGTGCACTCGCTTGGATCTACAGCCGTGCCCCCAATATTCGGGCCATCAACACCTACCTAATGGAGCCATGTGTAGATAAGGTACTTATATGTGGATATCCTGCCACTATCTCCATATATAATGGTCATGTAATTTCTGCATGGCTTTAGAACAGAGATGAATATAATCTGCTATCAGTAAATATTGGGAGGTCATGGCACCATTGTAAACTTTTCATGGCTTTGGGGGTGAGATGAGTGTATGCGGAAGGCGGGCACCTGTATGATGGGGTAGCTTCTGCTGTGTTGTAGCAGCTCTGTTGGTGCTGGGTCACTTGGGCACTTGTCTCGGTAGCCTGGGGTGGCGTTGGGACAGTGGCGGACATATCACTTTTGCAGCCGGTTCAGCTGCACAGGGGCCCAGGCAAACAGAGGGGCCCTCCAGGCTTGGACTCTGAGCCTCAGCCTAGTGGGCCCCTCCATTGCCTCCTAGTGGGCCCCGCTGCATAGGTGATGAATATTGTCCATCCACCCATACACCAGGTGCCTGATCAGATGTCCTGCCACGCTCTGGCCTGCCAGCGCTGAGATGCCAGCAGCCGCAGCCCAACCCACATACAGCACTCCTCTATTGGACATGTGAGCCACGACCGGTCGCAATGGCGCCACGCTTCTGCCTGCTTTCCTCTATTGGTCCCTGCCGCCTCTCTTCCCCTGCAGTAATTGATCAGCAAGAAAGAGGCAACAGGGACCAATAGAGGAAGGCAGGTAAGAAGCGCTTAATCCAGTGCACGGCACCAGGCAGCATGGGTGGGAGGGAGGGAGGCACATGAGCAGGCACAGGGCAGCACAGGGAGGAAGGGAGGCTCGCACATGAACGGGCAGCACAGGGAGGGAGGCTGGCACATGAACGGGCAGCACAGGGAGGGAGGCTGGCACATGAACGGGCAGCACAGGGAGGGAGACGGGCACATGAACAGGCAGCACAGGGAGGGAGGCTGGCACATGAACAGGCAGCACAGGGAGGGAGGCTGGCACATGAGTGAGAACCGGGCAGCATGGGGAGGGAGGGAGGCACGTGAGCGGACAGCATGGGGAGAGAGGTACATGAGCGGGCAGCACAGAGATGGAGCGAGGCAGATGGGAACAGGATAGATGGTAACTAAAAAGTCCACCTGCTGCATGAGGGGGCTGGGGACGGTGATGATTGCACTACATATAGTTCTGCATAGACTTCTACTTCTATACTTCTACAAATACTGTGCCCCCTGCTGGTTTGCTTATACGGGGGCCCAGGCAAATCTTTTACACAGGGACCCTATGTAGTCTGTGTCCGTTCCTGGTTGGGACCCACCCCCGGACAAACGGGCACTGCTGCCGAGGTTTTGGAAATCTCAAGTGTAAATCTGGAGTGTAGGCGCGGGTGAATCAAGAACAGACCATGTCTGTTTACTTAAAATCTTCAGTGAAATACAAAAAATACTTTGGCAACTGTAGGTGCAGGTAAGAGGTAGTAGAGATAGTCTGTAGACAAGAAGAAAGTTGAATAGAAGAGCGCCTTAGGGCTCTGTCCAATGTAGCTGTGTACTCTGCCGGGATAGCTTAGTGAAGAACAGAAGAATGAAATACTCATACTCACATATGTATACGGTTGATCTGACCTCCTTATGCCCTATAATGTCGAGATACCGTTCCTGGTAGGGTAGTACGAGGTCTCAGGTCCCTGCGCTGGGTTGAGCAGACTTCCTAAGGTTTCCAAGAATAGCCATGCATTGCAGTAAGTTACGTAGGCTGAACTGCTGCTTTGTCCTACCGGGGTCAGTACCTAATTCTGCCCTGTGTAGTGTAGACTCTATCCCTGGCATAGACAAGGTGATCCTCAGAGGATGTCCTTCCTCCTGAGGGGGTCTATCACTGTATGCTAGCTGAGGTTAACTTGCACAAAAGAAGAAATCAGTTTCTCGGCCCCTGACAAGGTCCTGGCCTAAGCCAGGCTCTGACTTCACTGCAGCAGGAACTGTCTGTGCTGCTCTCCCTCTTTGAACTGACTAGAGAACTCCCCCTTTAGGAATTAACCTCTCTTTTATAGGGGCAAGCTAACCTTACTGGTGATTGGTGGGGCTGTGTGTGCAAGATAAAGAAGAGCTAGGATAGGAGAAAGAATGGAGGGAAAAGACCTGCACCTGTGACTGGATGAAAACAAACATGTGACAAATACAGTCAACCCAATGCTTTCTTCCTTAACATAATAGATAGAAAATCCAGACAGTGACACCTAGTGGGAAAAACTAACAGTACACTCCTCCTTCATCCCACTGTGAGAACCTGAGTGAGTTACTTAGTGGCACACCTGTGCTAGGACAACACATGCATCATAGTCATCAGGTTGGTGTGCTGGGTATAGAGTCATATGTGGGGGGACATGAAGCTGGGTGTAGTTGGCACTGAGCTTCTACACATATGACTGTATAGAGAGTTTGTAAATGTACTTATCACTACCTACATAGGCACAAGGATATGTATTCCGGAACATGATGCACACAGACAACAACACGGGAGTGTCTGAGGTCTACAGTTCTCCAGCCACACTGCGCAGACGGGACAATCTGTTCAGGTCAGTGGTACCACACTTTAGTGTCATATTTTAATATTTGGCACTAGAGAGATACTTTTCTACCTTGTTTGCCTGTAAGACTACATATACCAGTTGAATCTCCACAAACAAAACATGTACTCCCTTATACTTTTAAAGGCGAACTGATGAATCTAACCTGCTGATATGACCCTATTGCACTTGAGACGCAGAGAAGGAGGGTATGTGTCTTACCTTACTCCTCGGTGCCATTCCCGTGCAGTAAGTACTTTGCTGCACAGTCCGGTAAGATGGTTAAGAGCACTGCCCGCCCCCATAGCGCTGATCTGCCCCTGGCCGGCCCACTCCTTTCTAATAATAATGAATGGAGTGGGCCGCCAAGGGGGCGGGATGGATTGGCACTATGGGGATGAGCAGTGCCGCCCAGTGCCCCTAATGGTCTCGCTAGTCCATGGAGCACACGGCTAACTGCACCGGAACATCGCCGAGGAGGAAGGAAAGAGACATACCTTTCTCTTCGGCATCTCCTGTGCAATAGGGACATAGCAGCAGGTTAGATACATCTAACCTTCTGATAGGAACCCATTATCATGCTGCCTAAGGCTCCTATTAAACAAAGTGATTTTTAGCGATTAACAATAAACCATTGCAAATAAGTTTATTGTTAACCTGAAATCATTCACCATATTACACAGAACGATCGTTGTTAGTTCCGATCGTTTATACAATCTATGACTCCATCTGATCCCAGCAAATGAAGGAACGATGTGGAATTACACTAAAGGACTAACAATGATTTTGGTGTCAGCACCAAATGAAGGACTTCTCATTGGTCGTTTGTTCAAAACAACTAGGGTTTAAATTCGAACAATATAACAATAATTTGCATGGTAATTGTGTAATAAAGCCCTAAAGCACAAGTGATCAGAGTGATCACTGGCCGCTTCCCACCCCACCAGGCTTGACTGATAATTCTCTCCGTCTGGGTATAGGAAGAGATCTAACTATCAACACCCAATGACTCATGGTTCAGGCAGTTTGAAAGTTTCCCTTTATCTTATTCTGTATAGGTTTTTTTAGCATCTTGGTTTTTCTATATATCATTCTTTCCTATGATAATAATGGCAGATGTCTCTTTGGGCAGGGACTATTTATTTAAATGTGCGGATAGCTCAGAAGTTATTACAACAGATGCCTATGGAGAACGCCACATTGCTGTCCCTATCCGGGATCCATCAGGAAGAGCTCTGGGGGTGCTGGATCTAAACACAGGCCACTGCCGAAACTTACCAGCCCATGAGTACCAGGACTTACAGAAAATGCTGCAGATGCTACAAGGAGCTTGTTATGAAATCCTAGAGGAAGAACCAGCTAGCGACACCCCGAAAAGGGCTGTATTGGGTAAGACTTCAATTAGCCATACAAGTTACTATTTTTTTAATGGATTTACCTTTAAGTCCAAATCCTCTTTTACGACACACACACCCTTTCCGTATGTATTATAAAACCCCTTCACAATAAATATGTTTATAGAGGTCTATACAGTGCTACCTTGGTTTAAAAGTAACTCGGTTTAAGAGCGTTTTGGTTTAAGAGCTCACAGTTTTTGAAAAATTTGACTTGGTTTAAGAGCATTGCTTTGGTGTAAGAGCTCCCTGTACTGGGTGGGAGGGGGAGTGGAGGAGGGGCATGGTCTGCATAGCGGGGTCTACAGCACTGTACTCTGACCCAGGAAGTCTCCCTCACCTTCCAAATCATAGCAGATCCACTTCAGGCTGGGGCTTACATCAGGGGACAGGACTGTGGAGGTAATCTCTTCATAGCTGTAACCCCTCTCTCCCCGGACAAAGAGTGCTGCATGTATGTGCCCACATCTGTCCTGCTCATTTCTTCATGCTCCCTGCAGTCTCTGTCAGTCCTCATTGGTCCATGCTGAACACACCCCCTTCCCCATTGCAGTCATGTGACCACACAGACCCCTGACAGCAGCCCTGCTTCTCTATTCTAGCCTGTTGTACTATACTACTGCATTATGGGGATCTGCAGCTCCATCCTGTATCTACAAACTGCTGCTGTGTTATCAGGGTTATACAGTTACTATATGTTATACTCCACATGCTGATTGCTATACTGTACAGTAACCTATAATATCACATATTCTGCTGTTTCTAAATGTTTGTTTCATCTGTTCGACATGTTATTCAGAATAATAAATCATTATTTTTGGGGTGGCGAACCAATTGTCTGCATATCAGTGATTTCTTATGGGAAAATTTGCTTTGGTTTAAGAATAGATTTGGATTACAAGCACGGTCCCAGAACGAATTATGCTTGTAATCCAAGGCACCACTGTATTTAAAAAGTGGTGACAGGTCCTCTATAATGTATTCTCAAAATGTACCACTAGAGGGCAGTATAATCCTTTTAATAGAAGAGATGCTCAGTTTCTTCATACAGTGAGATTTTGAACATTTAGTCACTGTAGGTTATGGTTAGCGATATACAGTAATAATGAAGCCAAGCGTTTTGTTATCTATGAAATCTGCTCATCAGCCTTCTGCCTTATAACTCAGTGCCTTCCCCTCCCCGGGTGCTGGGAAAAGCTAGATCCAGTCTTGGAAAACTGGGAGAAGTTTCCCTGGACTGAATCCAGCTTTCCCCAGCACCTGGGGAGGAGCGGCAGTCAGTTAAATGGAAGCAGGATAATGAGCGGATTTCAGAGATAACGAAGCGCTTCGCTTCATTATTACTGTGAATTCACTCATCTCTAGTTATGGTGAATAATGAACAATTATGAAGTTTTGCTATATAGTTCATTCGCTTACCTTTTTCAAAATTTGCTTAGCTGTGAGTGGCGCACAACATGGGGTATGACATTTCATATGTGCAGGCTACATCCTAGAACATATTTGGATGCATTATGCTGGGTTTACACGGAGCGATAATTCGCCCAATTGAACGATTAACGATTTCGAAGTAACGATTTGTTTTTTATAATGATCAGCATTTAGAGGGAACGATGTATCGTTAGGAAAAATCGTTATTGCGATCGTTTTAAGCCTATCTCACACATAGGGTGAATCGGTAAAAGACTGTTTACACGAAGCGATCTGTGAATTTTTAGCGCAAGACCAACAACTATTTTTGAACATGTTGAAATATCAAAATGAACGATATCTCACTCGTCGCTTGATCGTTCGCTGTGTTTACACGAGCCGATTATCGCTCGAATGCGATCGTTATCGCGAAAATTCGATCAATAATCGTTCCGTGTAAACGCACAATTAAGCAAGTACCTGATCTGACCTGTAGCACCTGTGGCGGTCAGCACTTCTTCTTGGCTTCCTGAGAGGTTTTAAATGTAGAAATCTTTCTCTAATATTGTGCTGTCCTTTTATATGGGGATGTCTATTCTAACATATGAGACCTTTCCCATTTATTTTTTATTTATTTGACTGCAGAGGCAGAACAGGGGCCAGGACAGAGGAGAGTGGGAGTCCTATTCCATCGCTTCATGCTGCAAGACCTGAGACAGTGCGTCAGTAAACTAGACCACCAGTCATTTGCTGAACTGAAGAGCTACAAGGAGCCGCCTGTCATGGTGCATAGTATCCTCAAGGCTGTGTTACTTCTGTTTTGTCCGGCCTGGGCTGATTCGGAGGAGATTCACAGCTGGAACCAGTGCAAACTTGTAGGTCAAATGGGAGATTAGCAGACATGGTCAGCGATACATACAAATGTTCTTTCACAAAGTGGCAAGGCAAAGTGAACTATTTAAAGGGGTACTGTGGAGAGGAAAAAATATAGCTGACTGGCATCAGAAAGTTATACAGATTTGTAAATTACGTCTATTAAAAGAATCTCCAGTCTTCCAGTACTTATCAGCTGCTGTATGCCCTACAGGAAGTGGTGTATTCTTTCCAGTCCAACACAGTGCTCTCTGCTGCCACCTCTGTCCATGTCAGGAACTGTCCAGAGCAGAAGAGGTTTCCTATACGGATTTGCTGCTGCTCTAGACAGATCCTGACATGGACAGAGGTGGCAGCAGAGAGCACTGTGTCAGACTGGAGAGAATACACCACTTTCTGCAGGACATACAGCAGCTGATAAGTACTGGAAGACTGGAGATTTTTTTAATAGAAGTAATTTACAAATCTGTATGCCAAGTAGAAAAAAGCTGAAAGCACTCACCGTTCTGATGCAAGTTGACTTTATTACGTGATTGGATCAAAACATGGACATTAGTCCTGCAGGACGGCAGATGCTAACTCCTACACAAACAGGTTTCTCATGACGGCCATTTCGCACGCATGCGCGCTTCGTCAGTGATCTGACGAAGAGCGCATGCGCGCGAAATGGCCGTCATGAGAAACCTGTTTGTGTAGGAGTTAGCATCTGCCGTCCTGCAGGACTAATGTCCATGTTTTGATCCAATCACGTAATAAAGTCAACTTGCATCAGAACGGTGAGTGCTTTCAGCTTTTTTCTACTTGGCTTGCCTTTGCTTTACCTGAACTTTGAAATGCACCCCGACGCGAGGAGCTGTCATAAGTCCTAAATTAACGATCCAAGGTCCAGACTCTGGTTGGAGTAGTGCCGGTGACCTCTCTCACATTGGTTGTTTACAAATCTGTATACCTTTCTAGCACTTTTTTTTCTCTGGAGTACCCCTTTAATGACAGTTTACAGAGCTAGCCCTGGTGATTTGCTTTCTGCGATGTGTTAGTGTAGCCAGGGGTAGACACAGACAGCAGAGGGCCCCTGTGCAAGACTAGTTTATGGTTTTTCCACTAGCTTAGCATCGAATTTCCCCTTATGGTGCATTTACACTCAGCAGATTTCATGCAGCGAATCCCGCAGCAAATAACGGCCGTTGTTATGAAATATGGCTGTTGTTTTTACATAGTTCAAACTCAGCCTAATGGGGTATTCCAGCAAAAACATTTCTTTTACATTTCTTATATAATGTTATATAAGTGTAATGTAACTTTAAGGGTACAAACTCACTGGGCGGATCCGCAGCGAGTTTCTCGCAGCAAATTCGCAGTGAGACCCGCAGTGGATCCCTGCCCTGTACAGTCTATGGGCAGACAAACTCGCAGCATGATGCACATGAGTATGTCCGCAGCCCGCCCCGTTACCCCCCCCACCGGCTGGAGCGTATACATCACCGGGTCCCTGCTCCGGCTTGCTTTGGGGATTCCCGGCACGTCCCGCTCAGCCAATCAGTGCGCTGCCCCGCCGCAGGGCACTGATTGGCTGAGCGGGACTTGAATTTTTTTTTACATTGACCGGCAATAAGGGGCAACGCAGTCCCTCTATTGTCACCAATAGCTGTGTCACAGAACTGTAGATCTGCGCAAACTCTGGTCCCATCACCTTTACATATCAGCAATATTATTAGTAATACTATGCTGAGACCAGGGCTTGTGCAGCTCTGCAGTTTCCTGAAAGTCATTGGTCGAGAAAAGGCATATGTATAGTGTAGGATCTGCCCCTTACACACTGGTACACACTGTTTGCTCAGAACTTTTCCACGGCATTATTGCAATTTAAAAATATCTACATTGTGTATATATCTTAGCATTCATAGTCTGCTGCTGTAATTGTCTCTATGATTTTTTTTTATGTGACATTAACGCTTTAATAATCACGTAATAATGTTATAAATTTTTACATCTGTAGAAAGTAAACAGTGATTTGATACGGAAGATCCTGACCTTTGACCCCACCGCCCAGTCAGTACAGCTCAACCCAGAGATCCTGGCTAAGTATATTAAAGGTAAATATATAGGGACCCTGGACTGATTTTCCATTCAAGTTTAAACACACAACATATTTAGGCTATGTTCAATTTAAACAACGGCCATTCTAGTAAAAAAAATAAAGAATGTACGGTGTGGAATCCTATGGGGAACAGTGGCCGTTGTGCACAGAATGTATTGCACAATAGCTGCTGTTTCCCTACGGCCTTGGAAATAATTGACTTGTCAATTATTTCTGTCCGGCAGCCTGTAACAACGGCCATTGTTTACAGTCTGATCACACAATGTATGGCCGTTCTCATGTCAGGTACATTGCACTGATTTCAATGGCAACTTGGATTGCAGGCACACCCAAATGTGCCCGCAATCCAAATAAAAAAAAAATGATGTTCAGCTTGTGAATATATGGTTAGAGTCACTGATAGGTTTGGACCCTGCCAAGTTGGACAGAATGTCCTTCCCACATTATATAATTATATATATATATATATATATATATATATATATATATATGGACATTTATCAAAGGTTCGCCAGAGGCATACGCCAGGGAGAAGGTGCAGATTCGCCCCTTCTCCCTGGCGTACACCTCCCGTACACCCGGCCCGTTCTGATGGGTGGGCTGGCGGAGCTTGCAGGGGCGTGACTAGGAGGGGAGGAGGCATGGCCTTCTTCTGCTCATTTATCATGATTTACGCCTGTATATTTACCCCTCCAGTCTTCACTGTTGTCGCGGCTGAGGGGGGGACACTTTGGGCTGAGGCAGTACTTTTGAGTAGTCCAATAATTAAGCAAATACTATACTTGATAGGGCATCATTGCTCATCTCACCCCAATCATTTATTGGTTTCAATATTGTTGCAAAGAAGCTAATACATGCCGGATCTGTTTCAGGTATCCCCAGAGGAGCAGTCTGGAAGCATGGCTCTATCCCAGCAGAACATCTCTATAACTGGGCCTTCACCTGCCTCTCACTGATAGAACTCAGCCAGAAAATGCAGAACACACAGTCACCAGCCCAGGTCTCCACCGCCCCGCCTGCACCAAACTAAACCAGAATTAAAATGGGACAGAACATTGGTGTGTGTCTTCATTTAAAGTGCAAGGACTTTTGTAGCATAAGTAAAAAAAGTACTGACAGAGGGACTGAAAGGTTCAGTACATAGAGTGAGGTGTAAAAGTGGCCTAGACCTTAAAGTGACTCTGTACCCACAGTCTGGGGGGCAGATTGTGGGTACAGCGTCACTTTAAAGGATACCTCTCACTCCTTTAAGTGCTATAGACTGCATTGTGATACACTTATAATACAGTGTATGATGCTTCCGGGAGTTCCATACTGCAGGCTTGTGTCAGAAAAGGACTGTCCACCTGCAGGATTTTTTGGGGAGGATCCTGATCCCCATTCATTACACCTCGGCCTCCTTCAAACACTACCCCAGTAGTGCAGTCGGCAAAAGTAGTGCACTCCATTACCCCAGCGATCCATGCCGCAAAAAACGGTCCGCATTACAACATGTCTGTTTTTTTTTTTTTTTGCGGCACGGATCGCGGCCCCGTATACACGTACGGAGGTGTGAACGGGGCCATTGGATAATATTGGTTTCATGTTCTGTCTGCAATTGCGTGCCCGCAGTTGCGGACATAACAACGGAGGTGTGAATTTGGCCTAACACTCACAGCCTCCAGAAACGACTCTTGCCCAGGGTGACAACCCAGTCCATGCCACTTTGGTGACAGCCCATATAGATTTTTGCAAGCTATCCATGTTCATAGCTATCAGTTCAGCTTAACGTTCAGCTTTCTGATATACAGATCACTACCCTCATCTAATGGATCTTCCAATGTTTTGTTAGGAGACCTGCCATGTACAAAGGCCCTGTGTCACACTTCTTACAAGCCTCCTGACCACTACCTGGACCTCCAGCCGAATCCACATTGACTGATAAAGAAGCCCACTCCAGCCCCCAGGTCACCACCACTCCTCCAATGGGACAGCTCCCAGGCCAAATAGTTTTCATACAGCAATCGCAGGTCTACTTGACGGCACACGTCATAATCTGCACAATTTAAGTGTTTTCCAATATGCCAATGTGCACGCCTATATCACACTCCTCCTTGGCATAAACTGGTGTTTGGCTGCCCAGGCATGATAGGAGTTGTAGTTTTGCCACAGCTGGAGAGCCAAGGTTCCCTACCCATGATCTAGTCCTTCTACCACTTGCTCAAGCAAACCCACCTCTAAGTGGTAGTGAAGTGGTTAAGCTTTTCTGAATAGATATGGAGAGATTCCATCTATGTAATAACATTCCTAGTAAGAACATCTTTTTAATAAAAGCAAAATTTGGGAAGCGGCATGTGTCTGTTATTTTATCTTGCTGATAAAACCGCCAATACCAGGTCAGGGCTGTCGCACTGATCCCACCGCGATAAGATGCTCTTGTTATTGCGCTACCTGATAGCGCAGATAATCCGGTCTCGGTTTCGTATTCTGTAAAGGGGCAATTAGGGAGAAGCGGCCATGTTTCCAGGAGTAATCTTCTAAAGATATTAAACTGTCAGAATAGACCTTTATACTGTAAATATCATTTCCTAATAGAAAATGAGAAAGGCGGCCATTTGTACGCTAAGGACTTGAGTTGTCGAATTATCACTCACTATTAAGTAGGACTTGTGATGACTGAAATATGGTTGGGCTGTGTTGATCCATATACTGTATAGTCTGAGTAGCGTTGAACTATCTGTAAATCCAAATTAAAGGGGTACTCCGGGCTGGGGGGCTTTTTTGTCTATGGCCAGGGAGGAGGTGGATGAGGGCAATGACGTCCCCTTACCTCCCCAGTTCCAACGCCGTGTCCTGGATTGCACCGCTTTGGCCCGCGCTGCCTGGCCGCTTCCTGGTCTCTGATGCGAGCTTGAGACGTAACGTTTCAAGTCCCCTCAGCCAGTCAGTGGCAGAGGAGGGATCCCGCCTCTGCCACTGACTAGCTGAGCGGACTTGAAACGTCACGTCTCAAGCCCCTGCAGAGACCAGGAAGCGGACCGGAGCGGCGCAATCCGGGACACAGCGATGGAACCAGGGAGGTAAGGGGACGTCATTGCCCTCATCCACCTCCTCCCTGGCCATAGACAAAAAAGCCCCCCAGCCCGGAGTACCCCTTTAATTGATCACATTACAAATCAGCTGTTACCGTGAGAAATAATTAAATCAGGTGATCTAGGAATCACAGGATTGGTTATGGGAAAACGTAACCAAAAAAGGTCACGAAAAACACAGGTACTACATATAATATATAAATATATAATGAAAAAAAGAAAATAAATAATAAATCAGCAAAACTATATGAGGAGACCTAGGTACCTAGTCACATGCTTAACCCTTTGAGGACCAGGCCCAAAATGACCCAGTGGACCACGCCAATTGTCATTTTTGCGCTTTCATTTTTCCCTCCTCCCCCTCTAAGAGCTCTAGCACTTTCAGTTGTCTATCTACAAGGCCCTGTAATGGCTTATTTGTTACAGGAATAGTTGTACTTTGTAATGGCGTCATTCATTCTACCATTACATGTATGACGGAATCCCAAAAATATTATTTATGAAAATATAAATTGGTGAAATCGTAAAAAAGAATGCAATATGGTAACGTTTGGGGGGTTCCTGTGTCTACGTAATGCACTATATGGTAAAAGCGACATGATACCATTATTCTATAGGTCAGTCCGAACACAACCATATGCAGGTTACACAGATTCTCTAATGTTATATATATTTTTTTAATTAAATCTTTTTTTTGCAATTAATTATTAATAAAACGGCCCTATTGTGACGCTTATAACAGTTTAAGTTTTTCACCTACGGGGCTGTATGGGGTGTCATTTTTTGCGCCATGATCTTTAGTTTTTATTAATACCATATTTGTGTAGATCAGATGTTTTCATCACTTTTTATAAAAAATTTTTATAGATAATGTAACCAAAAATCGGTGATCCTGTCGCTTTTTTCCCCTCTTTTCGTTTATGGCGTTCACCATAGGGGATGGTGAGTTTCATATTTTAATAGACCGAACAATAATGCACGCTATAGTGTATAATATGTTTATTTATTTTTATGTTTTATTTATACTATGGGATAGGGAGGTGATTTTAACTTTCATTGGGGGGAGGGGCCTTTGGGGTATTTTTAAAAACATTTTAACTCCCCCCCCCACACACACCTTAACCCTTTAAGGACATGGCCCATTTTCGTTTTTACGTTTTCGGTTTTTCCTCCTTGTGTTTAAAAGGTCATAGCACTTGCATTTTTCCACCTAGAAACCCACATGACCCCTTATTTCTTGCGTCACTAATTGTACTTTGCAATTACAGACTGAATTTTTGCATAAAGTACACTGCGAAACCAGAAAAAAATTCAAAGTGTGGTGAAATTGAAAAAAAAAAACGCATTTCTTTTATTTGGGGGAAATGTGTTTTTACGCCATTCGCCCTGGGGTAAAACTGACTTGTTATGCATGTTCCTCAAGTCGTTACGATTAAAACGATATATAACATGTATAACTTATATTGTATCTGATGGCCTGTAAAAAATTCAAACCGTTGTTAACCAATATACGTTCCTTAAAATCGCTCCATTCCCAGGCTTATAGCGCTTTTATCCTTTGGTCTATGGGGCTGTGCGATGTGTCATTTTTTGCGCCATGATGTGATCTTTCTATCGGTACCTTGATTGCGCATATACGACTTTTTGATCGCTTTTTATTACATTTTTTCTGGATTTGATGCGACCAAAAATGCGCAATTTTGCACTTTGGGATTTTTTTGCGCTGACGCCGTTTACCGTACGAGATCAGGAATGTGATTAATTAATAGTTCGGGCGATTACGCACGCGGCGATACCAAAGATGTTTATTTATTTATTTATTTGTTTACTTTTATTTAAAACCTGGGAAAAGGGGGGTGATTCAGACTTTTATTAGGGGAGGGGGATTTTTACTATTAACAACACGTTTTTTTTTTTTTTTACACATATACTAGAAGCCCCCCTGGGGGACTTCTAGTATATACACTGTGATCTCTCATAGAGATCTCTGCAGCATAGATATGCTGCAGAGATCCATGAGATCGGCACTCGTTTGCTTTCGGCTGCTGCAGCCGGAAACAAACGAGTGCCGAGCCGAGGACGGCGCCATCTTGGACGCGTCCCCGGCCGGCATCAGTAACGGAGATCGCTCCTCCGGGACAAGGTCCCGGAGGAGCGATCTCCCCCACTAGACACCAGGGAAACGTTGCCTCCGGTAATCGGAGGCAGCTGTCAACTTTGACAGCTGCCTCCGATTAGCTAATTAGCGGGCACGGCGATCGGACCGTGCCCGCTAATAGCAGCGGTCCCGGGCTACTCGCGGCACCCGGGATCGCGGCACTTCAAAGCGCGGCCCCGCTTTGAAGTGCTAATGAGGACATAGGACGTACCGGTACGTCCTATGTCCTTAAGAGGTTAAAGGACAAGTGCCATGAAAAACTTTTTCCCACTAATTGAAGCACATTACAAAGTTATATAACTGTGTAATATGCCTCAATCACCTATCTGCCTCCCTTCCCTGTCTTTTCCCCCCTCCACCCCCCACCAGGAAGTGTCCTGACTCACACAGACCTGATTACTGTTGTCACCGTCACCAGGCAGCTCCTTCTTGTGAGGATGAGTCATCAGCAGGAGGGCTGCTCTAGGTCCTGTTACAGCAGCTCCCCCTCCCCAGTCCAAGTGATGGCTTGCAGTTGTTCAGCCAATGGGAGCTGAGCAAGCTGAGTCACCTGAAAAGGCAGGGGAGGGGGGGGGGGGCTGCTGTAAGGAGAAGTTGCTGAGAGAAGAGCTTGGTGACGGTGACAACAGTAATTAGGTCTATGTGAGTTAGGACACTTCCTGGTGGGGGAAAGGGAGGCAGATAGGTGATTGAAGCACATTACAGAGTTATATAACTTTGTAATGTGCTTCAATTACTGGGAAAAAGTTTTTCATGGCACTTGTCCTTTAATTCCCCTTGGGGGACTTTTACATGCAATCTTCAGATTGCAGACACTGTACAATAATATGCCATGGACATAGCACTGATAAGTGTAATAGGCGTTCTGCTCATTGAGCCTGCCTGTGACAGACTGAATGAGCAGAGCACCCGGACCGCATGGAGGAAGGTAAGAGACCTCCATCGGTCCGATACAGCGACTGCACTGCGGGGGTCCAGATTGGTAAGTGACAGGAGCTGCTATTGCTGCAATCTGTCATTAACGGTGAGGGCCCCACTACTGATTGCAGTCGGCCCTCACATGCTATGAAGCACGCTCTGCTCCGGAGCGCGCTTCATAACCCAGGATGTACCTGTATGTCCAGGGTCGTTTGTGGACAGGCATCCAAGGCGTACATGTACGTCCAGGATCGTCTACGGGTTAAAGGGTTGTTCACAAAAAAAAACTTTTAGATCAACTGGTGTCAGAAAGTGCCACAGATTTGGAATTTACTTCTATTAAAAATTCTCAAGTCTTCCAATACTTATCAGCTGCTGTATGTCCTGCATGAAGTGGTGTGGGGTGGGTGGTTGGGGGGGACGTCGGCTGTCAGGGGGCTTGGTGAGGGGGATCTCCCTGGTACTCCTCCCATCATCTGCTCATACTATGAGCAGATGATGGGAGGAGTAGTAGTGTCTATCTGTCCCACTGCACCAAGCAGGGAGGGAGGGAGGAGGTAGTTAGATGCACCTGCTCGGTGCCCTCCATTTGGGGAGCAAGTGTCCTTGCTCCCCAAATTATTCCATAAACATAGTCTATCAATAAAGTGTAGTTTTTACATTACATCTTCCATACACTTCAAACCAGTCCATAGGCTTCTACATGTAGTGCGCCCCCTGCTGGACACTCCATAGGATTTACACCTGATTCGTGACACCACGGTTTTTGAGAGAATTTGAAAACTCCATGATCTACTAAATTAAAGGGGTTGTCCAGCGAAAAAAAAATTCTTTCAAATCAACTGGTGTCAGAAAGTTATATAGATTTGTAATTTACTTCTATTTAACCCCTAGACGACCCTGGACGTAGGGTTACGTCATGGAAGTCTGTCCCCAGACGACCCATGACGTAACCTTACGTCCTGGGTGTTTTTCCCGCCATTATATAAATAAAACATATAAAAATTAATAAATAGATAAACATATAATATACCGTAGCGTGCGTAATTGTCCGATCTATTAAAATATAACAAGCGTCATTGTGATCGGTAAACGGCGTACACGAAAAGAGGGGAAAAAGTGCGCAGATTACCGATTTTATGTTACATTATATATTAAAAAAAATCAATAAAAAGTGATCAAAACGTCCGATCTTCACAAATATGGTATTAATAAAAACTAGAGATCATGGCGGAAAAAATGACACCCCATACAGCCCCGTAGGTGAAATAATAAAACCGTTATAAGCGTCACAATAGGCCCATTTTATTAATATTTAATTGCCAAAAAAAAGGATTTCATAAAAAAAATACATATATAACATTAGAGAATCTGTGTAACCTGCATATGGTTGTGTTCGGACTGACCTATAGAATAATAGTGTCATGTCGCTGTTACCATATAGTGCATTACGTAGACACAGGAACCCCCCAAACGTTACCATATTGCATTCTTATTTACGATTTCACCTATTTATATCTTCATAAATAATATATTTGGGATTCCATCATACATGTTATGGTAAAATGAAAGACGCCATTACAAAGTACAACTATTCCTGTAACAAATAAGCCCTTACATGGCCTGTAGATAGAAAACTGAGAGTGCTAGAGCTCTTAGAAGGGGAGGAGGGAAAAACGAAAACACTAAGATCAAAATTTGCGCGGTCCACTGGGTCATTTTGGGCCTGGTCCTCAAAGGGTTAAACATCTCCAGTCTTCCCATACTTATAATCTGTTGTATGTCCTGCAAAAAGTGTTGTTTATTTACATTCAGAAACACTGCTCTCTGCTGACATCTCTGGCCGAGTCAGGAACTGTCCAGAGCAGCAGCAAATCCCCATGGAAAACCTCTCCTGCTCTGGACAGTTCCTGACATGGCCTGAAATGTCAGCAGAGAGCACTGTTTCTGAATGTAAATAAAACCATTTCCTGCAGGATATATAGTGACTTATAAGTATGGGAAGACTTGATATTTTTAAATAGAAGTAAATTACAAATCTATATAACTTTCTGACACCAGTTGATTTGAAAGAAATTTCTTTTTGCTGGACAACCCCTTTAAGGGAAATAGCCCTATATGTGCATTTCCCATTACTAGGCTATGTTCACACTACGTAAAACTACGGCCGTAATTCTCGCCGCAGAACTATGGCCGTAGTTTTGCGGTGTGTATGACATAGCTTTATGTTGAATGGGATCCCGGCCGGAACGTACACACATCGTATGCTCTCTGGCCGGGAGCCCATGCGGCGCCGAAACGAAACTGACATGTCAGTTTTCTGCGGCCGGAATTCAGTGAATTCCGGCCGCAGAAAGACCTGTCAGTTCAAACAGTAAAGCGAGCGTCTCCGGATGCTCGCTCCACTGTGTGCAGGGGGAAGCTCTGATGCGGGCGCACGCTGATGCGCCCTCATCAGAGCTCCGAGGCCGGAAAGATCACCCGGCCGCTACTTAAGTACCGGCCGAGATGATCCGCCCAGAGACCGGCCGTTCTGTGACCCGGCCGGGGTTACGGAACGGCCGGTCTCATACGTTGTGTGAACATAGCCATACTTTTGGCCGGAGTTGTCCTTTAAAGTATTGTATTGCCCCCCAAAAGTTATACAAATCACCAATATACACTTATTATGGGAGATGTTATAAATATATATTTTATATATATATATATATATATATATATATATATATATAGACAGAATCTACTTTCACCTTCCAGGAGTTTTGACAAGTATTCCCCATGGTGTAAATAAAAATAATACGAGCACAGAGTGTAAAGCCCCTTTATTAAAAATACAAATGGCTAAAAACATAAAGAAAAAATGGAAACCCACGTTTAAATGTACGTAAGTGATTACACAAATTGACACTGATAGATGTTCTGTAAGTGTGAAGCTGAGGAGGTAACGTACAATCCATTAATAGAAGTCATGTAAAATAATAAATGAGCTGGTAAGCCACTGACACGTACTGCTAGGATCTAGAAACAATCCCTGGTTGCAATGTTTCCATTGCAAAAAGCTCTACAATCTCTCTGTCTTTTTAAGAGTGAAATCCACTAGTGTCACACCCTGCAATCCCAGATACCGTACAGATGAAATATGGAGGAAGAAGAGCAAAATCTGCTTGTAAAACAACAAAGATGTGGGCAACTGGAGCATGGTCGAGTCCGATTATACAGCATTTGATTACTGGTGACTGAAGAGTAGAGATGAGCAAACTTTTCAAAAGTTCGGTTCAACCGGACTTTCAGATTTTTTCAGAAGGTTCGGTCCGACCAAATTTCGGATTTCTTCGGATTTCACAGTTTTAAGCATCTATATGATACGGGGGTATTGTATTTGGTTGAGTTTAGGGCTCTAAATGTCAGTAACATCATTATCTTTTCGATATCTCAAAGTCAATTTTTTTTTAGACTTCAATATTCACCATTACAGGTTCTATACAGGAAATTCACCATTACAGGGTCTATGCAGGAAATTCACCATTACAGGATCTATGCAGGAAATTCACCATTACAGGGTCTATGCAGGAAACTCACCATTACAGGGTCTATGCAGGAAACTCACCATTACAGGGTCTATGCAGGAAACTCACCATTACAGGGGTCTATGCAGGAAACTCACCATTACAGGGTCTATGCAGGAAATTCACCATTACAGGGTCTATGCAGGAAACTCACCATTACAGGGTCTATGCAGGAAACTCGCCATTACAGGGTCTATGCAGGAAACTCACCATTACAGGGTCTATGCAGGAAACTCACCATTACAGGGTCTATGCAGGAAACTCGCCATTACAGGGTCTATACAGGAAATTCACCATAACAGGGTCTATGCAGGAAACTCATCATTACAGGGTCTATGCAGGAAACTCACCATTACAGGGTCTATGCAGGAAACTCACCATTACAGGGTCTATGCAGGAAAAAGGTCAGAAATGCAGTGAAGGAGCAGCAGTACTCATTGGAGGCCAGTGGAGGTCCAGCAATAGCGATTTGAGGCCAGTACAGGAGCAGCAGTAGTCAACATGAAGGCCAGGCAGGAGCAGCAGTAGCCAACAAGGAGGCCAGGCAGGAGAAGCAGTAGCCAACATGGAGGCCAGGCAGGAGCAGCAGTAGCCAACATGGAGGCCAGGCAGGAGCAGCAGTAGCCAACATGGAGGCCAGGCAGAAGCAACAGTATTCAACAATTGGGTATATAGCACTTTTTAAAAGATAAAATGCTATACACCTGAACCAGGTATTTTAGTCTCTCAGGATAACACGGATGTGATATACACACTTTCAATCAGAAGGGTCCAAGTATAGAAATTGGGTATATAACACTTTTTTTTAAGATACAATGCTATACACCTAAACCAGGTATTTTTGTCTCTCAGGATAAGACAGATGTGATATACACACTATCAGAAGTATAGGACTTTTATATCTGTACTGCACGTTTTGGTTCCGTGCACCCTTTTCTGTCCTATGCCTAATCTATCTATCTTTCGCCCTCTCTATATTTTTCTCTCAATCACTAGATGTTTCTCCTCTCCGCTTTCCTAATCCTTCCTTTCCTTTCCCACAATATCTTCTCAGTAGTCTGTAGTACACAACAGCAGCTTGCTTCCTCTCTCTCTTTCTCCCTCTACACACTGCGTGGTGCGGTCATGTGACCGCTCCTCCTAAAGCAATACCGACGTCACACAGGGGGTGGGCTAGTACAACATCCCTGTTGATTGGATGTGTTCCGGGCATCAGAGGAAAGCGCTTTTTCCGCCCGGAACACTTCCTGCTTTCTGCCATTTTAGAAAGCAAGAAAAAAAGAAAATCAGAGCGGATTTCCAAAAATCCGAATCCGATTGGACTTGGATTTTTGGGAAAATCCGAACCCGATCCCATACCGGGCGAACCGTTTCGCTCATCGCTTTTCTGCGTCCGCTTTCTTCCAGAGACAGCACCACTCTTGTCTCCAGTTTGGGTACAGGTTTTGTAACTCGGTTCCATTCATGTAAATGGAGAGAGAGCTTGCATTTTGTATAGTATAAGACTGGAATTCTTGATCCTAAAAAAACAAAATAATTTTAAGATCCCAACCATCATTTTACAGAAGGTGTGCATGACCATAGGCACTGATGTTACCACTGCACACACAGGTCGTATTAACCATAAAAGCAAATAAGACATAGGGGGAGATTTATCAAACATGGTGTAAAGTTAAACTGGCTCAGTTGCCCCTAGCAACCAATCAGATTCCACCTTTCATTCCTTACAGATTCTTTGAAAACTTAAAGATGGAATCTGATTGGTTGCTAGGGGCAACTGAGCCAGTTTCACTTTACACCATGTTTGATAAATCTCCTCCTCATAGTCCTTAGTAAATGTCTAAAAAGTCACATCCATTGTCTTCTGCTGGAATTATGGGGCCTATTGTCGTTTCTTCCTCTAGAGCAGTGCCTCTCAAACTGTGAGGCGGGCCTCACCAGTGAGGTGCCCCCTAGTTGTTGGTGAGGCCCAGCTGGGGACCCAGTTTTTATACAAAAGTAAAAGCACAATCCTCCAAAATCTTCATTTTAGCAACATTATTAATTTATTTTGTACTTGCTTTATTAGTATATAGAGCTTGGGAGATAGGTGAAAGCTAGCCCTAGCATTATTTTCAGCTTTTAAATGGACTTTCACCACAGATGGTGAGGCCTCGACATCCTCTTGGTCAGTCTGGTGAGGCTCCAGTAGAAATAGTTTGAGAAGCACTGCTCTAGAGGATCTTCTGTCTCTTTTGTGGGTTATTCCAACATTGAACATGTATGAAATACAAGGAATTTATAATGACTGTTAGGCCATCTTCCCATGACGTCTTTTTTACATGAAACACGCCCGCCTTTTGATAAAGAGTAATTTTTCACGTAAAAAAGGCGTTGTTAGAACAAAGCCTTAGGCTATGTACCCACACAGCATTTTGATCAGTATTTTGCAATCAAAGCCAGGAGTGGATTGGAAAAATAGAAAGGCTCCATTCACACAATGTTGAAATTGAGTAAATGGCATTTAATGGCAAATAATTGCTGTTAACCCCTTCAGGACCGAGCTTATTTAATTTTTTTCCTCTCCGCGTTTATAAGGCCACAGAACTTGCATTTTTTCACCTATAGACCCAAATGAGGCCTTATTTGTTGTGACACCAATTGTGCTTTGCAATGCTTAAAGGGAACCTGTCAACGGAGAAGAGAGGGAAGAGCCTGCCCGACCACCTGAAGGAGGCCCGGATTCTTACCTCATCCTGCAAGTCCCGCTCCAGAAGCTGGTCCCGCCGCGGAGAAATCGATGCCCGATGGTCTGTGCACTCGTTATGTAAATGAGAAGAGACAAGTCCGACATCTATAGGAAATCACTGGAGCAGTGGTTTTGCGGCGGTTCAGAGGGGGGTCACTGTGCGATCACTCTCTGAACCCCCCACCTGCATCAGGATGTACAGTTACGTTTTGATGCGGTAAGGGTTAATAACGTCAATTATTTGCCATTAAATGGCGGCCATCCACTAACCAACATACTGAGCAAAAATACTGTGTAGGAACAAAGCCAAAAGATGTCAGATTTATTAAAATAAACATATTAGTATGATATAAATTCATGCAATTATATGTGCTGAATACATCTGTGCCCCACAGGAGCAGGGAAATATATACTATGTTCTGTATATTATCATCCCATTGGGACTGGCTAATGATTATGTATTGTACAAACAAATCCACTCCACAACAATCCTCTAAACCTTAGAACATATGCACATACATCAAACTGGTATATAGTGAAGGCAAACATCAGAACGTGTATAGTATACAGATACTGTCATTGTTTATTTTGTTTTTTATTGCTATCTATCATGTTCTGTGTCAAGGGTCCTAGAAGTGAGGGGGGGGGGGACTTCCTTTCTTATAATAAGAAAGGATGAAAAGTGAGAAATAAGAAAGGATCAAAAGTGATTTGTGTGTTCTTGCAGCAGAGACACTCGGCATGGTGACACAATGGCACAATCTGTGCAGATGCTAAATATTGTAAAGGGCAGGTCACCTGTCAAAAGGATAGGTGTTGTTTCTGGATTTTTTTTTGTCTCTCCTTTTTGTTTTTTAGATATCCTGAGGATTGCCTTGGATTTAGTGAACTATGTTGATGATCTTGAATAGTTTCTTTCTTTAATAAAATGTTTTAGGGGTGTGGGGGTGTTTTTACTTGAATAAAAAATATTTTTATTGTGTATTGTCTTTTTTTCTTCACTTTACAAGCTTAGTAGTGGAAGCCATCTGATAGATGTGATCCATTACTAAGCCGGGGCTTAGTCTTAGTTGGTAAAATAGCTAACACTACCCCCCCCCCCCCATTATTACTCCAGTACCCAATGCCACAGGGCTTGGGGAACAGCCATGTACCAGTATTCCCGGCGCATCAAAAAAAAAAAGGCGCACCTGGACTAGGGATGTCACGATACCAGAATTTTGAGTTCGATACCGATACCATCTTTTTTTTTCCGATACTCAATACCATTTCCAACTCTGGTACTAGGTTGCTTCTGTTTGTTTGTGTCAGGAACTTACCTGACCCCGCTCCAGCGACGTCCTCCTCAGCTAGAGCGCAGCGACGTCTTCCTGGCCCCGCGTGATGTCACAGATACTTGCTGGCGTCCCTGGTTACCAGGGGCTCCGCGGGCTCCATTGACGCGCGGTCGCCCAGTGGAGCGGTGTAGTGCTCAGCTGCGCGGTGTCCGCGTCTGAAGGCCCTATTCCACGGAACGATTATCGTCCGTGTTCGGCCGATATCAGCCGCTACGGACAATAATCGTCCCGTGGAATAGAGTGCAACGATCAGCCGACATCGTACATGTCGGCTGATTGTTGCAGTCGCTTGTTTTTCAACATGTTGAAAAACAAGCGACTGATATAGCAGCGATCTGCTGCCATCGCTCCGTTGAATAGGAGCATCGGCAGCAGACGCTGCTATATCCTATGGGCTGCCCGGACGATCAGCGATCCTCCGAGCAGCCCCCCCGCAGCTCCCCGCCGCCCCCTCCGGCACTCACCTGCTCGCTGCAGCCGCGTGGAATAGCGGCGGCAGCGAGCGGGGAACGAGGAGCAAACGAGCGCTGAGAGCGCTCGTTTGCTCCTCTGACGACCCGTGGAATAGGCCCTTTAGCCACTCGCTCTGCAGCTGATTGTGGTCAGACCAATTGCGTTTTGGTCCCGGCTTCTGGTCCTGTATTTAAAGAGCCGGCGGTCATTTCCCGATTGCTGGCTATTAAGGTTAATTCCCTGATCCCAGCTCCCTTCTCTCTACTCCTGCGATCCCCATACCTAACCCCTCTGTTCGAATTACCTGTTACCTGACCTTCCGACTGACCTTTGACAATCGACTTTGTACTGCGTTGCCCGTTTGGTTCTGACTTGGTTTCCTGACTCCCCTTTATTGTGTTTGTTTGTCTGTCTTGTTCTGTGTTGCATGTATCCAGTACAGGGAACGTCTTCATGGTTGCCCACAGCCGCCTAGGGCCGACCGAGGCAAGTAGGTAGCGACAGTGGGTGGGTTCAGTATCAGGGCCCACTGTCTTGTCTTGTCCTCATCTCCCTGTCCTGACAGTTTGTTTGTTTTTTCACCTGGCTGGTTATGTAAAAGAAGGGAACCCTACAAGCTTTAAAAAAAAAATAATTAAAAAGCTTGCAGGGATCTCTTCATTTCCTTAACTAGCCAGGTAAAAACTAAACAGCAGCAGCCTAGTAGTACCAGGGTGGGAAGGGTCATTTCCAATTTTCCTACTGTGGGTACTGGAGAAATATGGGGGGGGGGGTTTGTTTAGTGTTATCCCTTTTACTGGCTTAGTAATATAGTAATAGATGCCGTCTATCAGATGACTTCCACAACTAAACCTGTAAAGTAAAAAAGACAATACACAATTGAAAAATATTTTTAATAAAATAAAATTTTTATTCAAATCAAAACATGACATCAAAACAAAGACACGAAAAAGGCAGGAGCAGAACACCCATCATTTTGACAGGTGTTCTGCTCCTTACAATATGCAGCATCTGTACAGATAGCTATTTACAGTCTTGGCCCTCAGGGGGTTAAGTGAGGATGCATGAAGGAAGGAATGGCGATTGTTATACTCACCATCCAACCTACTTCAGAAACAACAATGAGATTTTCATCTCACCTCTTGCAAGATGTCTCCTGTGGCGTGGTTCTCCGGGTGTGGAGCAATACTATGGGCCGTATCCCGTTCCCGTATATGCTCAATAACAAAAGAGGATTGCAGCTCCCGGCTCCTTGAAATCTGTTAAACTTTATTTATGGTACATCTTAAAATTCCAACATGGTTAAAAAACTGCGCCAACACGTCGCAAGGTGAACCTTCTTAATCATGACAACTGTTTCGGGATATTTGCCCCTCGTCAGTGTGGAGCAGGATTCCTGTTCCATATCAGCATATCAGGAGCATAAGGGGAATAAAATAATTTTTGTACATTGTAAAAACACAAATATAAGGATATAATAGGGGAGATTTATCAAACATGGTGTAAAGTGAAACTGGCTCAGTTGCCCCTAGCAACCAATCAGATTCCACCTTTCATTCCTCACAGACTCTTTGTAAAATGAAAGGTGGAATCTGATTGGTTGCTAGGGGCAACTGAGCCAGTTTTACTTTACACCATGTTCGATAAATCTCCCCTAATGTGTCTTCTTGTCCTAACAGCTACAGTATCTAAGGCCCCCTTTACACGTCAGGAAAAATCCATCTGGACTTCTTAACAATATGGGCCGGTTTACACTGAGCAAACACGGCGCAATTCCGCAGTGGTGCTCTCCCACCGTGCTCAGTGTGCTGCTTTGAGCTAATGGGAGAGCGCACGCCTGTCCGCTCCCTCTCCTCTCCGCTCAAAGAATAAACATGTTCATTCTTTAAGTGGAGATTGGCGGCAGCGGACGAGCACGCGCCCTCTCCATTCACTTAACAGCAGGACACTGAGCAGCGGCCCTATATCTGAAAAGATTTCCTGACCCATAGGGTTCTATTGGGAACAGACACCCTTCAGGATTTTTCTTGAATATGCCCTATAACGTTCAGAATTCCACATGGGGGGCATCGGGAACTCCAGACAATTTTGGACGCACATCTGGAAACTGCATTGCTTGGCAGCCTGGACCGATGCCTGACTCTTCTGGACAGAGGCAGTATTATGTTGGCCACAAGAGGCCGCTCTCTCCCCCAGTGTTGCAGCACTCACAAAGCCTGAAGACAGAGGGAGAAGTTGGAGGAGGGTACCTCTGCAGCTGGTGAGTATGCTTTCTTCCCTCCTGGGTGAGTATGTTTTTTTTCTCCTCTGTTTTTTTGTCAGGAAAACTGATTGCTTCCTGAAGCCTCCTGACCGTAAAAACGACCACAGAAGTGTGAAGGGGGCCTAACAATGTCAGGTTAGGCTGACATTGTGTTTGTATACCAAAAAAACGTAATGATATGAAAAAGTATACAAAAATGCAGTGTGCAAATGTTCCAAAGAATGGAATAAAAATCTGAGGTTTATTGAGCTTGTAGGATCAACATATTTTTATGCCACAAGATACACAGGAAGTTACTATTCTCTATTTGCCATATTTTTGTCCACTTGGAGCCCATATTTTGGCACTGGACAGAAATATATAATTTACTATTAAACAACACCTTTCAGCCATATTCATGCAGAGTTGTGATTAGAGCGATGCATTCTTTCTCGGCAAATTTACTAATAGAAATTTCTGGAGCAATTTTTGGCAAAAGCAGCACAAAAAGAGACAAGACATAAGACAGAAGGGAATACACAATCAGACACCACAATTTACTAACAAATAGTAAACGACGCATGAAATACAACAGGCATAATGCAGACAGTATGTTGGACACACTAAATAATGATAAATTCCCCCAGTGTGTGACTATAGCCTTACAGTTATATTAGAGTACAGATTAACTTTTCCTATTTTAATAAAAGTTCATTTCCTTGTTCATGTATTTAGTGAGTGATTTCCTGTTCTGTGGTTTGCAGTGTATGGGTCACTGTTGTAGCTCTCAGCAGATGTTCTTCTATCCCTGACACATTAAAATGAGTTATTCTGCAGTTCATTCGGCTCAGAGCCGCGAAAACTACAATTCCCAGAGACCCTTCGGCGACTTCCGGTCATCTTACCGTTCCTTTCTGCAGATTCGCCACGCTCGTTGACTTTTCGTATTACTTACCGTATTATATTATGGGATAGTACAGACGTGTTCGGGTAGCTGACGCTTTGCCACACTATATAACACATTAGCGCGGTTATTTCCCCCCCGTGTGTTACCGAAACTAAACACAGTGGCGAATGTGCAGCCGTGGACACCGCACACCGTCACTGCGCAGGCAAGATGGCGGCTCCCGGGAAGCAGTAAGTAGAAGTAGAAGTAGAGCAGAGCTGTTATACATAGACTGTGTTTGTATGGGGAGGGTATATCCAAGTCCTGTATACGTCTGTTATCACGTGTTCCATGATATCAGGCCGGGGTGTAATTATATAGAGTCATAAATTGTGGCTCCAAGTGTCGTGAAACTGCAGCTGTCAGAGCTTGCTGAGACTTGTAGTTCACAGCAGAGTTGCACAGGTTGCAGGTCACTGCTGTATGCATGTTTGTATGTGTTATATATGTCCAGTATAGTCCTATGGTGACTTCTGCAGATTGGAGTATGACATACACAGGGTACAGGGCTGAGGACTACATTGTGGGGTGACACTTAGGGCTGCACCAGGCTTACTACATACACTAAGTGCTATGACTGTAGAGTATGGGGCCGGTCAGGAGGCAATGATTCTTCACCGGTTGTATTCACAGCCATGATTCCTAACTAGAGATGAGTGAACCTGGAGCATGCTCGAGTCCATCCGAACCTGAACGTTCGGCATTTGATTAGCGGTGGCTGCTGAAGTTGGATAAAGCCCTAAGGCTATGTGGAAATCATGGATATAGTCATTGGCTGTATCCATGTTTTCCAGACAACCTTAAAACTTTATCCAAGTTCAGCAACCGCCGCTAATCAAATGCCGAACGTTCAGGTTCGGATGGACTCGAACCCGAACCCGGTTCGCTCATGTCTATTCCTAATATAAGGCTCCTTACACATCATGAAATCTGTATAGATTTACTGAGACATAGGGTTCTATTGGGCATAGATACACTTCTGGATGCACATTCGGAATTTTGGATGCACTGCATGGCGGCCTGGGCCAGCTCTAGTACCCAGACAAGTGCCCCCTGTAGCCATACACGCTCCTATTTAGGAGCGCATACAGTTAAATGCGCCACTGTGTCTGACAGGGCTGGGAGCCTTGTCAGTCACTTCTGGCCGTAGGCAGCATTATGCCACCAGCCACAAGAGACCCCATCCCCAGCGTTGCGGCACATCAGTGACACCACTCATGCACTCACAAAGCCGGGACAGCCGGCCCCACTGCAGCATATATCTGTACAGTTCCCCCGCTCCCAGCATCTTATCACATATGCTGCCCGGGCATTCCATGTCCGTGTTCCGTGCAGAACACGGAACGTGTGAATGCAGCCTTAAGGTGACAGGAATGTAAAACAAAATTGGCTTTTATCTATTTCAATGGAACAGAGATGCGAAACCCCACCCAAACTGGAGACAAGAGTCAGGCTGTCTCTGAAATAAAGTGGCCATGTTTTCTTAAAGGGGAACTATCAGCAGGTTAGATGAATCCAACCTGCTGATAGAACCCTATTGTGAATGGGGCACTGAGGAGGAAAGTATGTCTCTTACCTTCTTCCTCAGCTGCGTTCCTATGTAGTTTGTTGTGCCCGCTGAGCCGTTAGGAGCACTGGGGGCGTGGCCACAGCCCATCCAAGCACCAAACCAAGCTGCCCCCCCATCACCGTGCGTGGGTGGGGCTACGGCCCCCAGCTGGTCTGCCCCTCTAATGATTATCAGTGGAAGGGAGCAGGCCGAATCGGTGCTTGTATTGTCAGTAGCTACGCCCCCAGTGCTCCTAAGGGCTTATCAGGCACAACTAACAGCACAGGAACGGCGCTGAGGATGAAGGTAAGAGACAAACCTTCATCTAACAGACATACTGTCCTCCTCAGCACCCCGTGCCCACTAGGGAGGCATACCCCCTGATTTCTGTCATTTTTACAAAGCATACTACCCATTTCTTTGCTGTTTTAGATGTGGATTAGCCCCAGTAAATTAATGCAGCACTTTGTTTTATTCACAAATGGCTTTTCAAACTGTTGGAAAATTTTTCATTGTATAGACGTAGCTGCGGACTCCCAAATAATCTTTCTCGATGAAATTGGCACTCATTGCACACTGGATCATGGATCTTGCACCAACATCTTTGTGGATTAGGACCTATATGAGCATACCAGAAACATGAGGGATTTTGTAAGTTGGCCGCCAAAATAGTACTCCAGAATGTCATCCTTTGTAGAAACACTAATAAGGCTGACATATTGCTGTGATAAAACCTATAGGATGAAGGAATGCTGCTGATTTATAACTAGTCGTCTTTGGCTTTACACCTGATAAGACTCCTCAGTGGTTTCTCTTGTACATGCTGGATTATAGAAGAAAAATAAAAGTTGCATTTCATGAATCATGCAGGAAACCATCATCTAAGAGTAAGGCTATGTTCAAACAGCATACTATTTTTTAAAAGAACGGCTCCTGTTTTTTTAAAATGAAAAAGCAGCTATTCTTTTCAGCCTGGGCAGCATTGCATTAAAACCAGTGCAATGCCGCTTCGTTCCATGGACATGCCACACCAACAACCGCCGTTGTTTGGTGCAGCCATGAAACAGAATGATCATATCCATTAATCCACAAACAGCGGCCGTTATTAATCTTCCATGCTCACAGATGCAGTCTGTTCATCCGTGGTGTGTATGAATTTCAGTGCCTAATTGATTTCCATAAACACCCTGAATAAGCCGTATGGAAATAAATGTTCCTGGTGGCCACAGGAACATGCAGACACTTGTCGGTGTTTGGCCATTATAACAACGGCTGTTGCTAATCAATGGTCATTGTTATGTGTGTGAACATTGCCCAATAATGGGGTTGGGCCTCCTTCTTTTAACTGGAATGGATAGTTTATCAATTGGTTGTGGTTTGGCCCCATGTAGTGCTTGAGGAGCTGTCGTCGGTATAAAAATAAAACATAGAATCTTTGGGATCCTCTTTGAATCCATACACCTCTACAGCTTTCTGTTGCTAAGAGCTGCAGACACTGTTGGATATCTGTTAGGATATAAAAACAAATAGTACCTATCAAATTGCCTTTTCCTTTCTCAGCTAAATGTCAAGCGGGTGGTGTTGAGCTCAGAGGTGATGTTCGGCAAGGGGCATGCCAGGCTGAGGCACTTGATCACATGGGCTCCACCTCCTTGACACCCAGCTGGTTGCCAAACTTTGGAAAACTCTCTTAGCTTCTGGAAAGGTACAGTATGCTTGGCAAGCCAATGAAACACACTTCTTGTGTGTATGAATACATCATGAAGTGTTGCACAAGTGATACTATTTAAGTGTTGCTTAAGGGTACAAACCCACACACCGTATACACAGCAGATACACAACAAATACGCAGCAGATTTGTTGGTACAGATTTGATGCTGTGTTCAGTTATTTAGATCTAATCTGCTGCGTATTTGCTGCGTGTTTGCTGCTTATCGCAGCAGTAAATATGCTGCGTATACGGTGTGTGGGTTTATACCCTAAAGCTGACTTTTAAGTGTTAAGTAAAGTTCATGACTATATAGGGCTTTTCATAAGGATTCTGGACAAACATTTTTTTTTTTTAAAGGGAACCTGTCACCCCCCGTGTCGGGGTGACAGGCTCCCGACCCCCGTTAGAGCCCCCTATACTCACCTAATCCCGCTTCTGGAGGTGGTCGGGTGATGAAGATCTCAGCCGCTGCAGCCCGGCGCGCGCGCTGAGAGATGAGTCCAACGCTCATAGAGAATGACAGAGCGCAGGACTCTCCTGTCATTCTCTATGGGTTTTGGACTCATCTCTCAGCGCGCGCGCCGGGCTGCAGCGGCTGAGATCTTCATCACCCGACCACCTCCAGAAGCGGGACCCGGCGGGATTAGGTGAGTATAGGGGGCTCTAACGGGGGTCGGGAGCCTGTCACCCTGGCACGGGGGGTGACAGGTTCCCTGTAATGTCCTTTTTTAGCATTAAGATTTAAGCCTTTTTGCTATTATGCTCAGGGGGCGTTCCCCAGCAGTGCAGGTGCTCTGCAGAAGAATAAAACTTACAGGGAGAAAAACTAAAATTAAAGGAAAAGTCGGACATATTTTTCAAAACTGCCTGGGAGGGGATGGGTGAAAAAAATTACATGCACTTACCTCCCTGGCTCCAGCACTGATGCCTATAGTAAGCCACCTCAGTCCCCGGTCCCTGGCCGCTTCCTGGTGTAAAGATGGGACTTGTGATGTGACGTTCCAGGCCCGCTCAGCCAGTCAGTGGCTATAGTGGGCTCCCACCTCTTCTGCTCACTGGTTAAGCGGGCCTGACACGTCATGCCCTACGTCCCCCACCCAGACCACAAGTATATCTACTATTTCTTCACCCCTCATCTACTATGCCTTTACTACTACACCCATTATCATTACGGTAGCAAAAAAAGAAAAAAAATACTTTTACTTTTTGCTCACGTAGCCCAGCCTTTTTTTGGAGCCATCTCCATGATTTACAAATACAGTGGTGCCTTGGATTACGAGCATAATTCGTTCCGGGACTGTGCTTGTAATCCAAATCTACTCTTATACCAAAGCAAATTTTCCCATAGGAAATCATTGAAATGCAGACAGTTGGTTCCACACCCCAAGAATTATTTAATTATTTTATATTCTGAATAACATACAAAACTAATGAAAAAAATATGTGATATTATAAGTTACTGTACAGTATAGCAACTGCAGATCCCTATAATGCAGTAGCGTAGTACAACAGGCTAGAATAGAGAATCATGGCTGCTGTCAGAGTGTGAATGGCTGAGTGCAAGTGCAGGCACATTATAGCAGCTTTCTATATAGCTGAGTGTGAGTGCAGGCACATTATAGCAGCAGTCTTTATAGCTGAGTGGGAGTGCAGGCATGTTATAGCAGCAGTGTGTATAGTGGAATGTGAGTGCAGGCACATTATAGCAGCAGTCTATATAGCTGAGTGTGAGTGCAGGCACATTATAGCAGCAGTCTATATAGCTGAGTGTGAGTGCAGGCAGAGTATAGCAGCAGTGTGTATAGCTGAGTGTAAGTTCAGGCATGTTATAGCAGCAGTGTGTATAGTGGAGTGTGAGTGCAGGCACATTATAGCAGCAGTCTATATAGCTGAGTGTGAGTGCAGGCACATTATAGCAGCTGTCTATATAGCTGAGTGTGAGTGCAGGCAGACTATAGCAGCAGTGTGTATAGCTGAGTGTAAGTTCAGGCACATTATAGCAGCAGTGTGTATAGCTAAGTGTGAGTGCAGGCACATTATAGCAGGACTGGAGAGTATGAGAAACACAAGGACTAACAGAGATGCAAGCCCCAGCCTGAAGTGGATCTGCTATGATATGGAAGGTGAAGGAGACTTCCTGGGTCAGAGTACAGGGCTGTAGACCCCGCTATGCAGACCATGTCCCTCCCCAACTCCCCCTCCCACCCAGCTCTTAAACCAAGTCACAATTTTGAAAACCTGTGAGCTCTCAATCCAAGTTACTTCTAAACCAAGTTAATCTTAAACCAAGGTATCACTGTATAGGTTTCAGGGAGCAGGACGACACTCCTGCCTTCAGCAAAATCCGTAGCGGTGTAGAATACCTTTTCAAAAAAAGGTTTTGATTGAGGTAAGTGCACCTCAGGTTCATCCAAACTCGTCTCCCAATAAAGAGAACTTTACAAAGTCTTCACAATGCAGAAAACATAGGGAAGAGGGTCAAAAATGTTAAAGGAGAAGTTTGGCCATTTTCAAAAACGGACAGGGGGAATGTAATAACCAGTCCTAACTTACCTAACCCCATGCCCTCTCACCGGCCTCGGGACACCCGCTGGAAGGAATTTTCCCCGAAATTGTGATGACCTCACAACTTAGGGGGGAATGCCTCTCCTGATGGACTGGATGCTCACCCAGCCAGTGACTGGAGTGGCATCCCGCCCCAGTCATTGACTGCCTGAGCAGCCAGTTGTGATATGTGCAGCGTGGAAGATCCCTCAGCGGCCATCCGGGGCTGAAGAGGCATGGGGAGAAGTGAGTTAATACTTTCTTATTTTCCTCTGTGCCCCGCCTTTAAAAAGAAACAAAAAAAAAAAACAGGGAGGCCAGACTTCTCCTTTAATTGAAGCACATTATGCTGCGTTAACACGGAACAATTATCGTGCGAATTTGCACGATAATGATCGGATTCGAATGATAATCGTACGTGTAACGCAGCAAACGATCAAACGACGAGCGAGAAATCGTTCATTTTAATCTTTGAACATGTTCTCACATTGTCGTTGGTCGTTCGCAAAAAAATTCGCAGATCGTTCTCACCGATTTAACCTATATGCGAGATAGGCTTAAGCGATCGCAAAACGATTTTTCCGTACGATATATCGTTCGGTCTAAACGCTGATTGTTATTAAAAAAAAATTGTTACTTCGAAATCGTTAATCGTACGATCGGGCGAATTATCGCTCCGTGTAAACCCAGCATTACTGTGTTATATTGTAATATGCTTCAATTAACAGATAAAAGTTAAGCGCTGGTCTTTTCCTTTAATTTTTGTTTTATTTTCATGGCCACGTTTTTAGCTTCTGAAGTTTTAACCAACATTGTCCTGCAGGGGGCAGCAATAGTCAACATATTAGTTGCTACACACTAAACCAATGTGTTTTGTGAGTTCCCTGTATAACAGTCAGGAAAGTTGTCACTTGTTAGTTACATAGGTGGAAGCTGAGGTAAAGCAGGTCCCATAGGAAAGTCCTGGAGAAACATTACAAGAGGTTATTCCGAGGTTTATTGGAAGTCATCATCGGTCTACAGAGAGTGATCAGAAGATCAGAGAACCATTGTCTTGCCCACTGCCCCAATCACTCTTTATGGAACTTATTAACCTAATTGAGCACTAAACACTGCTATGTTCACAAGGGTAAATAGCAGGGCTGTGGAGTCGACTCCCGACTCCGGCTCCTTCATAAATGGCCGGTCATATACCAGGGAAGTTATTTATCACACTGGCTCAGCAGCTTCTCCCTAATGTCCTACATGATCCTGGGGCAATTTATGAGGAAATAAGGAAAGATATAAAGCAGATTCTCCTCTGTGTTTGCAGTGGGTGCAGCCAGTCTCCAGCCTCCATGTCCTGAACAACTCAGAACTAGACTAGATGGAGCAGGTGGTCTTTTCCTGCTGACAATCTTCTATGTTTCTTACTAAATATTCACCATACACAAAGAAACTGCCAAATCCCTGTGATACAGAAGGGTCAGCCATACTGATAGAGAGGGGTCACACATAGTGATTTTGAGGGTCACTGTGGGGGCACACAATAGCATATACACACACACACACACACACACACAGCCTGCTGCAGCCATAGCATACACACACACACACACACACACACACACACACAGAGCCTGCTGCAGCCATAGCATATACACACACACAGCCTGCTGCAGCCATAGCGCACACACACACACAGCCTGCTGCAGCCATAGCATACACACACACACACACACACACAGCCTGCTGCAGCCATAGCATACACGCACAGCCTGCTGCAGCCATAGCGCGCGCACACACACATAGCCTGCTGCAGCCATAGCATACACACACACAGCCTGCTGCAGCCATAGCATACACACACACACACACACAGCCTGCTGCAGCCATAGCATATACACACACAGCCTGCTGCAGCCATAGCATACACACACACACAGCCTGCTGCAGCCATAGCGCGCGCACACACACACACACACAGCCTGCTACAGCCATAGCACACACACACACACAGCCTGCTGCAGCCATAGAGCACACACACAACCTGCTGCAGCCATAGCATACACACACACAGCCTGCTGCAGCCATAGCGCGCGCGCACACACACACACACACCCACAGCCTGCTACAGCCATAGCACACACACACACAGCCTGCTGCAGCCATAGAGCACACACACAACCTGCTGCAGCGATAGCACTCATACACACAGCCTGCTGCAGCCATAGTGCACACACACAGCTGCAGCCATAGAACACTGAAGAAAAGCACACAATCTTCTCCCAGAGAGAAAACACCACACTGAGGACAGAGGTTACAGCTACTTATGTCTCCTCCTCCTCCTCTATATTACATAGGATATATATCTTCATATTACACTGCTGCTCATATACAGGCATCCAGCATCCAGGAAGAGAACAGCACAGATCTCCCCCCCCACACAATGGACTCTTCCAGCTCAGAAAGAAGCTGCCAAATAGTGGCCGACAACTTTTCCCTGATCCCCTTATCTAATAGAGCCAGTGACCTATTAGAATGTTGCTCATAAAATATATTGATGAGCAAAACTTATAAAATTCATATCAAAACTCAATTCTAAATTTTTTAAAGATTTTTTTAAAGCTGGAGTCGGTACATTTTTTTTCCAACTCCGACTCCAGCCAAAACTAGCTTTGACTCCGACTCCACGACTCCGACTCCACAGCCCTGGTAAATAGAGCAGTGGCCGATCATACATACTGCCATGCCATTCTTTTAGGCGACCTCTATTCATAGTGGGGTCCCAGCAGTTGGACCCCTCACTATCATACTGCCACACCATTCTCTTAGGGGACAGCAACCTCTGTTTTTTTTGTGATCAGAGTGGACTCCTCACGATCAGCTAATTCTCATCTATCCTTTAGGTGATGGCATAGGTGATAACTATAAACCTTGGGATATCCCCTTTAAGTTCTAATGGGATTCTCCCCTGACGGCAGATGTTGAGAAAAGACAGGTCGGGCATTTGGATTTCGACATGGCCATCCCTTTTGTTGTCAGGGGGATAAGCTGCTGTCGTCAGAGATGTTCGGAGACAGTCCACGCTTACACAACAGCAAACACAGTGCAACTGGTGATGCGTGAGGCCGGCCTTACTCATCACTCTTGAAGTTTACCACCCAGTAAAGTCCTTCTTAAAGAAGTTATGAGAGAAAGCACCTCCTGTCTCCCAAGTATTTCCCTCCCCACGTTCCAGCACATTACCTGCTGATGCATACTGGAAGCCCATTGTTGTATATAGCCTCCTGCATTGGTCACTGTGCACGGAGAGAGATGCATTAGATGCAACAAAGCAACTGTCTGGGCAGCCTGTGTGTCCTTAAGGTTTTCAAGTAGCTAAGAATTTAATCACATGAAATATGCATAGCAGTAAAATAGTGTTTCTATATGGAAAGATAAGTCAAAAGAATTAAAGGGGCACTCCAGCGAAAATCTTTTTCTTTCAAATCATTTGAAAGTTATATAGATTTGTGATTTACTTCTATTTAAAAAAAATCTCCAGTCTTCCCATACTTATCAGCTGCTGTATGCCCTGCAGGAAGTGGTGTATTCTTTCCAGTCTGACACAGTGCTCTCTGCTGCCACCTCTGTCCATGTCAGGAACTTCCCAGAGCAGGAGCAAACCCCCATAGAAAACCTCTCCTACTCTAGACAGTTCCTGACATTGACTGAGGTGGCAGCAGAGAGCACTGTGTCAGACTGGAAAGAATACACCACTTCCTGCAGGACATACAGCAGCTGATAAGTAGTGGAAGACTTGAGATTTTTGAATAGAAGTAAATTACACATCTATGTAACTTTCTGAAACCAATTTATTTAAAAGAAAAAGATTTTTGCCAGCGTACCACTTTAAACATATTTCGGTTTTGGCACCGCTATAAGAAGATGCAATGTACATGCATTCAGATTGGTATCCACTGATAATTCCATAGTAACCAAAACATAATAAGTGGGAGCCATTTTAAAGGGGTTATCACAATATTACAAGCTACCCACTTTCCACAGGATAGGGGATAACTAACCCATTGGTGAGGGTCTGACTGCCGGGACCCCTGTGGATTACAAGAACAGAACATGGTTGTCCCCCAAGTAAATGGAACAGTATATTTGGCCCCATTCATTGTCTATAGAACATTGCTGAATACAGTGCTTAGCTGTGTTTGGATGTCCCACAGAGAATGGTGTGGTGGTCAGGTATGCATGCTGCTGCTCCATTCACCTAGGGCTATTATGGATCATAGGTATCCCCAGTGATCAGACCTCCATTGGTGAGTAGTCATCCCCTCTCCTGTGGATAGGTGATAACCTTTAAGATGGCCATAGCCCCTTTAAGAGTGGTAACCAATTCAAATGAGATAAGAACAAACATTACAACTTTGCTTTATCTTGGTTGGACTAAACTCTCTGGAGTGTAAACCGGAGAGCCCCTCTAAGGTGGTTGGGTAAGCAAGAGACCTGCTCATTCCTCATCTCCGTTCTCTCTCCAGTTTATCTGTGCTTCTGGCGTTCAGTGTCCAGCAGAGCTCATCAAATCAAGGAGTTTGAGCATGTCTTACACAATATTGTATAGAACAAAGACCCACAGCACATAAAGCAATATACAGCGCCCGTCCGGCCTCTCATTTGTATTTATATTTTTACTGCTTTTATATGTCACCATTCCCAGATTGTATTTTATATCATCTTCACGTTTATTATCAGTGAAATCATGTCATAAGACTTAGTCGTGGTGTTTGATGCTGAGTAGGACATCAGTCATTTGGGCATTAAAGGGGCAGCTCCAGCAAAAAAAAATAAAGATCCCTTCAAATCCACTGGTGCTAGAGATTTGTAATTTACTTCTATTAAAAGATGTCACGTCTTCCAGTACTTATCAGCTGCTGTATATAACTGATTTAGATGTGTAGGACATACAGCAGCTGATAAGTATTAGAAGACATTTTTTAATAAAAGTAAATTACAAATCTCTAGCACTAGGTGATTTGAAAGAATTTTTTTTTTTTTTTTTTGCTGGAGTTGCCCTTCAACTTCAGCTCTCTTTAGCAGAGCATTGCTACTTATTTTTTTGCAGGAGCCTCATTTTTAGAGATTGGGAATGGAAGTTGCGGCCCCATACACTAAGGGCCGTATTACATGGGACGATTATCGTTCAAAAAATCGTTAGATCGTTCGGATCTGAACGATAATCGTTTAGTGTAATAGCAGACAACGAGAAATCGTTGGTCGTTTGATAGAATTTGGACCTATTTTTATCGTTGATCGTTTGCAAAATGTTTGCATGTAATAAGACGTTGATTTATGGCATAACCAAGGATATAACCATAAATGCCTGATCAATATGGGTCACAGCTCTAGTGCCCACATCTTCCTCCAAATCAAGATGTCTGTGGCTGGGCCATAAATGTCCATATCGGAATACCCCTGTAATAAAATACTTGGGTTTATTCTTTAACCCAGACTAGATGTGCGGGTACAGACTGCAGGCGCTTGCACTTTGAGATGCTAGTATATAGGCTGATTTCTGCTTACTCAGCATTCTGGGTTTTCCCAGAAAAAGTCTTGAAGACATTATACACTGAGATTGTGAAATGGACAATATTTATGCTGTAACGTGTAGTTCCTACCAAATATTTACATCTGGATCTTGCATTTCACAGGTATGGACTTATTATTCCCAAGAAATTGCAACAGAAAAATGCTTGTGTACCCAAACATTCAGCGTTTGCAGATGATTCTGATGAGGAGGTAAGTCGCCTATCTATATTGTGCCTTATTGGTACCCTGTAAGGCCTAATTCACATGTCCATAGTGCAGCCCGCAGCCACAGACCAGTGGACTCCACTATGAATCTGCATCAGTAGTGTTCTATCAAATTTGGATCCGCATTAGAACCTGCGCTTTTTTTTGTTGCAGCACAGATCACGACCCGGTAAACACATACAGATGTGTGAACGGGGCCATTGAAATCTATAAGCCCTATGTTCTTGCTGCAGTTGCAGACCCGTAACCACGGACGTGTGAATGGGGCCAAACACTGTACCACAAAACACAGGTGATAAAGTTATTGTATTCACAATGATCATGTAACAGAATGTGATAAAGAAATCCTTGAAGTTAAGATATTCCTAGCTTGATCTTAAGCTTATTTTATAATACTTGATTTAAAGGGGTGCTCCGGCAAAGGTCTTTTTCTTTCAAATCATCTGATTTTAGAAAGTTATATAGATTTTTTTTATTTACTTTTATTCAAAAATCTCACGTTTTCACATACTTATCAGCTGCTGTATGTCCTGCAGGAAGTGGTGTATTCTTTCCCTGTCCATGTCAGGAATTGTCCATAGCAGAAGAGGCTCCTATGGGGATTTGCTACTGCTCGGGACAGTTCCTGACATGGACAGGGAAAGAATACACCACTTCCTGCAGGACATACAGTTGATAAGTATTGGAAGACGTGAGATTTTTAAATAGAAGTAATTTACAAATCAATATAACTTTCTAACACCAGTTGATTTCAAAGGGGAAAAAAGCTGGAGCATTCCTTTAACAATAGGTTGTTTTCTGGTGACACTTTCCCTTTAAACTATCCTGAACGTGTCTCTAATTCAGACGTCACATGTTCAGAGCTTGATATTGGCAAAGTCAAGCTATGTTCACCTATAATTGGATTTTGGCACAGATTCCACCCCAACATCCGCATCAAATGACAGTCTGCAGTTGAATGGGGTATCTGTAACTGTGCGAAAATGTAGACTACCGTTCAAAAGTTTGGGGTCACCCAAACAATTTTGTGTTTTCCATGAAAGTCACACTTATTCACCACCATACGTTATGAAATGAATAGAAAATAGAGTCAAGACATTGACAAGGTTAGATATAATGATTTGTATTTGAAATAACATTGTTTTTACATCACACTTTGCTTTCGTCAAAGAATCCTCCTTTTGCAGCAATTCCAGCATTGCACACCTTTGGCATTCTAGCTATTAATCTGTTGGGGTAATCTGGAGAAATTGCACCCCACGCTTCTAGAAGCAGCTCCCACAAGTTGGATTGGTTGGATGGGCACTTCTGGCGTACCATACGGTCAAGCTGCTCCCACAACAGCTCAATGGGGTTCAAATCTGGTGACTGCGCTGGCCACTCCGTTACCTATGATAGAATACCAGCTGCTGCTTCTGCTGTAAATAGTTCTTGCACAATTTGGAGGTGTGTTTAGGGTCATTTTCCTGTTGTAGGATGAAATTGGCTCCAATCAAGCGCTGTCCACTGGGTATGGCATGGCGGTGCAGAGTGATAGCCTTCCTTATTCAGAATCCCTTTTACCCTGTACAAATCTCCCACCTTACCAGCACCAAAGCAACCCCAGACCATCACATGACCTCCACCATGCTTAACAGATGGCGTCAGGCATTCTTCCAGCATCTTCTCATTTGTTCTGCGTCTCACAAACGTTCTTCTTTGTGATCCAAACACCTCAAACTTGGATTCATCCATCCACAACACTTTTTTCCAGTCTTCCTCTGTCCAATGTCTGTGTTCTTTTGCCCATCTTAATCTTTTTCTTTTATTAGCCAGTCTAAGATATGGCTTTTTCTTTGCCACCCTGCCCTGAAGCCCAAAATCCCGCAGCCGCCTCTTCACTGTAGATGTTGACACTGGTGTTTTGCGGGAACTATTTAATGAAGATGCCAGTTGGGGACCTGTGAGGCGTCTGTTTCTCAAAGTAGAGACTCTAATGTGCTTATCTTTTTGCTTAGTTGTGCAACGCGGCCTCCCACTTCTTTTTCTACTCTGGTTAGAGCCTGTTTGTGCTGTCCTTTGAAGGGAGTAGTACACACCGTTGTAGGAAATCTTCAATTTCTTAGCAATTTCTCACATGGAATAGCCTTCATTTCTAAGAACAAGAATAGACTGCTTAGTTTCAGATGAATGTTCTCTTTTTTTGGCCATTTTGAGTGTTTAATTGACCCCACAAATGTGATGCTCCAGAAACACAATCTGCTCAAAGGAAGGTCAGTTTTGTAGCTTCTGTAAGGAGCTAGACTGTTTTCAGATGTGCGAACATGATTGCACAAGTGCACATATGGATCTGTTTTCTTTTCGTGTAGATTTTTGGCAGTATAAGGAAATTCTGCAATCTGACATTTTCAGAACCATTTGTTCTTCCCTAAAGTAAAGCAGGTTAGGAGGGCAGGAGAATAAAGCCCCTTAGCTATGAAGGATACTGCTTTGTCATAACAAAGGTGATTCATTATTTGGGTTCCTTCCAAACCTGGAAAGTTTCTAAAGTCTACGAAGCCAAGTGTAATGTTAGCATCAGGAGAGAACCCGGCGTATGACGTCCTCAGCACACACTGCTAAGAGACTTGATGTTAGCTGTCTAATCATAGGTAATTGTTATATACTTCTGACAACCTATGCAGAGCTGTGCATTGTCAGGAACACTTACTGGGTGCTTAGGGAACTTAACTGCACACTTCAGGCACCTTAAGATAAGTTGCTATTACATGGGCAATTTATTACATTACATTAAAGGGGAACTATCAGCAGGTTAGAAGAATCTGACCGGCTTATAGCTCCCTGTAGTGCACAGGGCGCAGAGGAGGAAGCTATGTCTCTTACCGTCCTCCTCTGCACCCTTCCCATTCTGTTAGCAGTGTAATTCTCGGTCTGAACCCCCATTGCCCCACTCCATTGATTATCATTAGAAGGAGCTGGGCGGCTCACGCTCTGGGGGCAGGGCAGTGCTCCTAATGGTGCTCCATACCGAGGACTATACTGCTTACAGCACAAGAGCGGCACAGAGGAGGAAGGTAAGAGACATATCATCCTCCTCATCGCCCTGTGCACAATAGGGGGCTATCATCAGGTTAGATTTGTCTAACCTGCTGATAGTTCCCCTTTAATTTTGTGGGCATCGGGTAGTGATTTACAATTACAGCAAGAAAGATTTACGAGTGGAGGAATACATCAGCTTTAGACTATGTTCACACAACGTCTTTTTCTTGGCCGTTTAGCCGCTTTTTTGGACGACCGTCATTTTGGCGCCAAGTGTTACCGGTGTATGCAAATGATAGTCGTAATGACAGTCATGCAAAATGGCCAAAAAAAGAAGTTGTGTGAACATAGTCTAATGCTGATATATCCCTTCAGTATAGGTTGTGAACACAAGTACTATATACTACAGTACTAGGGTTGTGCAATAGTACTATATGCTATAGTACCATATACTGTATAGGCAAATTGGCACACCAATATAATTTAATGGTTAAAGTAATTTATTCAAACAGGTACCAGTTTTTTTTTAAAAAAGCTGTGAAGTGGCCAAAAAAATGTTGTGTGAACATAGCCTTGGGCCAGACCTGTGGCGCCCTGTTTATATGCAGTAACCCACCATGGCCACTACACAGTATATGGAGCCATATATTCTGTTCTTGCAAATGCCTTTGGTCTAACCGCCTATGGTCCCTCCCATAACTTGGGACTCTCTCAGCAGACCTCACCATTCTGTGTGTTATTACTTGTCTTCTTGGCATGTCATAAGAGATCACACATCAATATAAATATAAAGAGGCAATACATTGGTAGATGCAGCAGTCATTTCTTCTCTGCAATGGTATACAAAGAGCCATAGTACAGTGTTGAGATTTATGTCTCTCTGAGGAATCGCTCCTTGTGACATAGAACGGGTCAATGTACAGTAAATTAGGGCTGTATCTGACATTGGTTATTAGTACCAAGTTCATAGTCCAGCGTTATGTAATGTGTCTCAATGGACGAGGTCAAATTCCAGCCCATTCACAGAAAGGAGAAACCCTTCAATGAACACTGCTTGTAATGGAGACAACCTACTCTGCCGTAGGTGTCGGCAGAGGGCGCGATAACCTGCAGAACTCTCACTGCATCTCATAATCAGAAGCGATAAAAACAAGTTTATAACAGAATGGCAATAAGATGGTAATATACTGAGAAATCAAATAAAAAAGATTAAAGTGTAACTCCTCTCTAGAGTTCTGTATTAGAGCTCATCTGACATCTACTTGCCCAATTTAGGCATATGTATATCATACAGGGGGTCCTCCCAGTGGTATCCAGGACGGAACTAATATATATATATATATATATATATATATATATATATATATATATATATATATATATATATAAAATGTATTGGTTTCATCCGCTGGTGGTCCTCATTTATAGATAAGGGTTGTTGAGCTGGATTGCGGGGGACTAACACAGTAAGTTGTGCATGTTTGCTACCCCTCCATTGATTATCTGGTGGTACCACTGGAGATAGACAAATGCAACCTTCGTCTATTTTCAGCTGCTCAGCAGCGAATGAATGGAGCAGTGGGTGCTGCTCTATCCAGCAAAGATTTTGGGGCCCCTATTCTCAAGATGAGATAGGGCATAACATAGAGATTATGGGGGGTCCGACCACTGGGACTCCACACAATATTAGAGATGCCCTGTTTTATGCATAGGAGATAGCGTGTCAAAATGGGAATACCCCTTTAATAATTGGAATTTCCAATTAAATTCCTGAATGATGAGGGTATATTTCCACATCCCGATTTTTTTTTAATCCCTTCCCGTCAGTAATCTGTATATATACGTTCTTACTGCACATACCCCGTGCAGTAGGAATGTATATATGCGTCCCTGACTGACGGGGCATCTTGATGTGAGCAGGATCTCTGCAGTGAGAGTGATCCCGCTCACATCAGTGTTCAGGGCCGGAGGTAATGAGAGGCAGCTGTGATCCCGCAGCTGACTCTCATTAACCCCTTAAACGTCGTGATCTACAGCAGTCGCTGCGTTTAAGGTACTCAGTGACAGATCAAGCTACGGGGGTCCCGATCGCATGTGCCGACAGGTGGGGGTAAGCTCCTTACTTCCGTCCTGTCGGATGGGCGATTCATGTATAAAGTCTGCTCTCAGGCAGGCTCTATACATAGATCGCCGATAACACTGATCTATCCTATGCTATGGCGTAGCATAGATCAGTATATGCATCAGTATCTAATGATTGCATATTTTACAGTAAATGAAAGTGTAAAAAAAAAAAGTGTAATAAAAACATTTTTAAAAGTATTAAAAAAAAACCCTTATAATCCCCCAATAAAAGTTTAAAAGACCCCCCTTTCCCATTATGAAAATAAAAATATAAAAAAATAAACATATTACATATCTTAGCGTGCGGAATTGTCCATTCTATTAAAATATAACATTACTGTTCCCGCACAGTGAAAGACATAAAGAGAAAAAAAACGCACCAGGATTGCTGATTTTATTAAGTTATAGATCACAAAAAATTAATAAAAAGCAGTCAACCACCAATATGATATTAAAAGTATAACAGTGTAGTAGGCTCTCAAGAAGTGGGTGAAATAATACTATGATACTATGATATTAAAAATAACTAGAGATCATGGCGCAAAAAATTACTCCCCAACCAGCCCTGTAGGTGGAAAAACAAAAGCGCTATGGCTCTTAGAAGGCGGAGAGGAACATTGCATTAATCTGAGCCAGACTTTTTTGCATCACAGGGCTCTGTCTTGAAGGGGTTAAAGGGGTACTCTGGCGAAAACCTTTTCATGTCAAATCAACTGATTTTGGAAAGTAATATAGATTTGTAATTTGCTTCTATTTAAAAATCTCAAGTCTTCCCATACTTATCAGCTGCTGTATGTCCTGCATGAAGTGGTGTATTCTCTCCAGTCTGACACGGTGCTCTCTGCTGCCAACTCTGTCCATGTCAGGAACTGTCCAGAGCAGCAGCAAATCCCCATAGAAAACCTCTCCTGCTCTGGACAGTTCCTGACATGGACAGAGGTGGCAGCAGAGAGCACTGTGTTAGACTGGGGAGAATACACCACTTCCTGCAGGACATACAGCAGCTGATAAATATTGGAAGACTGGAGATTTTTAAATAGAAGTAAACAAATCTATATAGCTTTCTGAAACCAGTTGTTTTGAAAGAAAAATATTTTCGCCTTTGAAGGTGTTTGAAGCACATGCCCTAAAATCTCCCCTCTCCATGCTTGAATAATACATGGCGATACAGCCTATACATGTGCACTGCCTAACATTCAAGTCATTATATTAATTTCACCGAGAAGACACAAACTTTCCAGCTTTTGTTGGCGCGGCATGAAAACTTGCCCGAGCTGTGCCCCTGCTCATCCGCAGAGATGACGGACGTTATAGAAACTCTTTATTAAAATGTGTAAAATATAAGGTAATAAGACCTCCTGCTCTCCGCGCCTTCAGCACATTCAGGGTTTGATGCTATCATCCTTCCCTTCTTTCCCTTTTGGTTACCTAATATCCCATTTTTTTATTAGTAAGGTATTAATTCTCACCGTTTAGAAGATAAGGGGCAGCGCTCCGGGAGAGATTCATTTCCTGAGACTTATCAGTGGTTAGAGCATCTCTGTCTATGAGCATTGTATTTATAACTGGGCTCTAATAAAGTCCAGCCAGGGGCCGGCTCCCACCTTATAGCGATCCCATCACTGATATGTTATCCATGGTATTCACCTCCGAAGACAAAGACTGCTGGTTAGCTTGTTAGTGAGGGGATGCTATTGTGATATTGCACGTCCACCGCTTGCTGTTTAATACTATTATAAAATATATTTTATATTTCAGGGAATTTTTGTATATATATATATATATCTACACACACACACACATATATATATATATATATATATATATATATATATATATATATATATAATGATTATTAAGTTTATTTGTATTCACTGCTGTGGAAAATTTATTTTAGTGTTCATGCTTCCGTCATTATCCACCTTTTCACACAATTTCACTTTATTTTGTATATCAATCTTGAGTTATTTTACCATTCATATGCATAGCTGCTTTCAATAATTCCACATTTTGGTTTAAACCATGGATGGGGAACCTTCGGCCCTCCAGCTGTTGCAAAACTACAATTCCCATCATGCCTGGTATAGAGCTTTAGCTTTGGCTGTCCAGGCATGATGGGAGTTGTAGTTTTGCAACAGCTGGAGGGCCGAAGGTTCCCCATCCATGGTTTAAGGGGATTGTTTGCAAACATTTTTCTTTCAGATCAACAGATGCCAGAAAGTACCAGAGATTTGTAATTTGCTTCTATTAAAAATTCTTCTTAAAAAGTCTTCCAGTACTTTTCAGCTGCTGTATGTAGGATGCTGTATGCAGGATGTGGTGTATTCTTTCCAGTTTGGAGAACAGGAGAGGTTTTCTATGGGGATTTGCTGCTGCTGCTCTGGACAGTTCCTGATATGGACAGAGGTGGCAGCAGAGAGCACTGTGTCAGACTGGAGAGAATACACTTCCTGCAGGACATACAGCAGCTGATAAGATTTTTTTTATAGAAGTAAATTACAAATCTCTGACAGTTGCTGGGATCAGTTGATTTGAGATAATTTTTTTTCCGTGAACTACCCCTTTAAAATCATTACAAGGATTGGATGAAGGGGTAAAGTTCCTGCTTGAGGTGAGAGCCAGAAGACATGTGGAGACTTAGACATTGCTATACACGCTCCTTCAGGCGATGTCAGTGATCAGCTGATGAGCGGGAAATGCCTGACCCCCGGCTGGTCGCATCTTCTGTGTTGCAGTAAAAGTTACTGCAGTATAATTAATTGGCCGCATGAACAATCCCGGCAGTGCGATGGATCGTGCCTTCTGGAGTCACAAGCGAGTGCCAGTTTTACTGATCGGCGCTCGTTTTCTTTGTAGACAGGCTCTATATGGACGAGATAGGGTCCTATTACACGGAGCCATTTTTAACGATTAACAACTAACGATAAATGATCCCAAACGAGATGGTTTTCGTTAACCTGAAATTGTTCACCATATTACACAGAACGATAATCGTTAGTTACGATCGTCACTATGATCGTTATTGCGATCGTTACTATGATCGTTTATTCCTTCTGATCCCAGAAAAACAATGTGCAATTACACTGAATGATTAGTGAAAAAACGAACGTGGAATTACAGCGAGCGAACGAACATGGAATTACAGCGAACGATTAACAATAAGTTTAGCTTCAGATCTATATCCACGAGCAACAACTTATGAACGATTTTTCGGTCGTTGATTGCAATTACACAGAACGATTATCGTTTAAATTCGAACGATTTAACGATTTTTCGCACGATAACCGTCCCATGTAATAGGGCCCATAGGCAATGGTTTGCAGTCCTTTCAGAAGGCATGAGTAATTGTGCGGCCTTTTAAATATACAGTATTACTGTCGGCCACACATCCCGTGTTTACACAGGGAGATATGCAGCTGATAGCGATTTTACTGCCCACACAAAACGTGCGATCAGTCGATGAGCGGGCTTTTTCTCGTTTAATCACTGACTCCTTTACATGAGACGAATATCAACCGGAGATAGTCCAGTAATGTAGCTGTAAATTAAGTCTTTGTTGTTCTGTTTTGGTGCCTCATCTCCCTCCATCCCGAGCTGAGGGGGGGCGGTGATCATTAGATCGTCCGGGCAGCCCATAGCATATAGCTGCAGACTGCTGCTGCCGCTCCTATTCCACAGAGCGAGGGCAGCAGATCATTGCTGTTTGAGTCATTTGTCTTTCAAAAATTTTGAAAGACAAACGACTGCAACGATCAGCCGACATTGTTCATGCTGACTGGTCGTTGCCTTCTATTGCACGGAACGATTATCGTCCGTAACTACCGAAATCTGCAGAATACGGCTGATAAACGTTCCGTGTAATAGGGCCAGAATCTCTCCAAAGGAAAAATTACCCATCAAGAACTTGGGCATGATAGTTTTCTACTGCCAGACCCTTATGGCCCTGTTCCACTGGAGGATTATCGTTCAATCGTTCGAATCTAAAGGACAATCGTTTGAATAGCAGTTAACGACTAACGACCGGACGAGAAATCGTTGATCGTTTAATAAGACCTGGACCTATTTTTATCGTTGCTCGTTCGCAATGAATAAGAAGTCGTTCGGTCGTTCGCAGTAGTGACGAATGCAATAGCGACAACAAGATGACCGCAAGAACGATCATAAGTAACAATTATCTTTCCATGTAAATGGGCGAACGATTTCAGGTCTTTCGTAATAGCGGTCGTTTGGATTGTTTATCGTTAACGATAATCGTCCCGTGGAATAGGGCCCTTACACTCCCTTATACTGGCAGTGAAACTGGTTGTTTGTTTGCACAACCCATCTATGTCAGGATGCAATGTATGCAGATGTGATTGCCCTTGATAATCTAATCTAGATAATAAAGTTCATATGAATGTCATTTGTACAGACCACTTCTTGTAATACTTTGCTGGTGAAAGGCCCTGCGAGAGAGCTGAGACGTTGCCCTGACACAGATCAATGGGATTTCAGCTCCTGGAAGTGTTGACATTTTTCACCTATTTGATAGAAAGTCTTCTTTGTATATTTTATCCCCTTTGTGATTTATAATGCTCTAAGTTCAAGTGTAGCTGAATGAACAAACATGTTATTTATCAGTCCGTAGTGAGATATAAAAGTTTATGGATATGTTGCACAAAGCACAAAGGAGCATTATGACTAAGCAGATAACTGCTGTAATGTTAAATAAAGGACAGAAAGGGGAAGACCTGCCATTTATGTGAGCAGAGTTTAAATAGACTCTGTCAGTAGTTTTCTGCTGTCCTATCTTAGGGTAGCATAAACTAGTGACAGAGAAGCTGAACAGAATGATGTATCACTTACATTGTTCCGTGCAGATGATCCAGAGATCTCCTCCTGAATAACATGTACAATAAATAGTCCTCTCCATTATGTGCATGAGCCCAGTAGTCCTGGATATTCATGAGTAGCAGAAAACTCCACCCACCAGCTGCTGATTGGCGGTTATCTATCCATGCTGTGTATAGGCAGTCAACTGTCAATCACCAGCTGGAAGGTGCGGGGAGAGGAGTGGCAAGAATCCTATTCTGCATATTAGGAGAACGGCGGAACAGAATGTTGTAAGTAATACAGCATTCCTGTCACTAGTTTATGCTGCCCTTATTTAAGGCCACATGAACCTAGTGAGGGATTCCCTTTGAACACTGAGATTTATGTGTGATATGAAGCTGAT